>NC_141143.1:96827021-97137913 GCF_053477565.2 Lygodium microphyllum
TCTCAATCCTCAGGGAGTGGTTGCAAGATGTGACAAACACCTTTAACTGTGTAAATATCCTTTGAGTAAATTCCATTGGTTGAATGGACAATTTAAGATAAAATGGATGTGTACTAGAGTTTGACTATCCATCATATCCTCTAGTAGAGCTATATAGTAGGATGAAAGAAGAATTCCTTGCAGACAAAGTTGAGCCATGGCAACATGATCAATTCCAACATTAACATTAAAGAATCATGGAGGCAATCCATCCCTATAGGGAGTTGGTGGCTATTGCAGGAGTTTGACTAGCACATAGAGATTGTTGCAAGTGACAATAAAGGAAGGATGTAGACAAATTGTGAGCCACTTGATGAAGCTATTAAATGACTTTACAATTCTCACAACTAGAAAAGATATACCTTTGATGGATTTGGTACAATCACATTCGGAATTTTGGAAAAGTTGTATCTGCTGCCATGTGGTTATGATTGTAGTCCCCTTGTCATGTTTTTTGGGATGTGGACAATAGAGCACATTCACTCATTTCATATGATATGTAATAGTGAAAAGTTAGCACATTCACTTATTCCTAGGGCATGGAATAGCAAAAAGTAAACTAGGCATGCTCATCCACCTCAAGAACAACATATTGCAAGTTTTAATTGAAGCTTCCATGCATCCTTGGCTTCATTGTGAGACAATCCCTTCTAGTCTTATCTTTTAGGTAGTTTGCAAGCTTTCTCAAAGGTTTAGTCTTGTCTTGCTAATGCAACCATCTCTTAGATAAACTTTTCCCATCCTTCATAAGCATTTGCACTATATTGAGTGGTAAGGCTTTTCTAAATCTACCTTCTTGATACACATTAAAGTATGGTCAATGAAACCTTTTGTTACTCGTGATACTACTACAATGTTTCCTCTTTTGGATCATCACATTGCTATTCAGTCTATTGAAGTTCCACCAAATAGTCTATTACTTTTTGTGTAGAGGCCTGTAGGACTTGGATCATTCATGTATAACACTTCTAGGCAGCATTAATTTCCATCTCAATTGCTTGTTGCAACCTATAAGTCTCCTCCTCAGATCCATCACCAGGTTCATAAAAAACTAGAGGATCCATATAGTCTGTATTGAGTACCATAATCTTGGGTGGTGGTAATCTAAAAGTTGTTTTGGTGTGATAGATTGCAAATGTGACCCATTGGACTCGAAAGACTTTGGTTGCCAAGGTCCCATGTCTTTCATCTCCTAATAATTGTAACCAATGTCATGGAAGTGATCAATCATTCTTACCCTTGTGGGTTCCAAAGTCAAAATTGTGAGCTCTCTACCATGATCAATCTTCTCAAGTGCACGAGTATCAAGAGCCAACTTGGCCTTCAATTCCTCCACATCTTCTCTTATTCTCATGGAACCAGTATAGATAGCTTATTGATAAAGCTCCTATTGTAAAGTTAGTGTGTGCTTGCACACATCTGTGTGTCTTGAACTAGCTTTACATGTGAAGTGATCATGCTAAGTCTATGGCCAATTATCACAAGTTTTCTTCAATTATCACAAGTTTTCTTCATATGCCCTATTAGCTCCCTCTTTCACTTAATTGACTACTCCGATAAGAGTTGTTCCAATGTTGTCTTATAGTCCTATGATGATTGCATCTAGTTGACTTTGCCAACTCCCTTGCAATAGTTGTTCACTTGGCTTTCTCTTGCTTTAATTGCACAACAAGGTTTGGAATTTGATTTCTTATTAAAATGTCATTATTTCTTAGTACCTTGATTTCTTGCACTTTCACCTTCAACTCTTCTAATCTCCTTAACATTTTCTTTGAGTTGAGTATATACATGATTGAAACGTACTCAATCTTAAATCATAGGAAGGATAGTTTGGTAGTCATCTAGGGGATCCGATCCTAGCCATCACATTCCGTGCTAAGCCATGAGCATGCAAACTTAGGCAACTAGGTGTTTCCTAGATCTACCTCACAAGAATAGCATCTAGCATCATCCCATGACGATCTACATGGAGGTTCCTAATGACACATCGATGGTCTCCAGCAGCACACACTAGCATTGAGTTAAGATAGTTACTATTGCATAAGTTACTAGGACTTGAGTTAGGAAAGCACCGCACTTGGTTCAATGAGAGTGACTATGAGGGGGAGGTAAGTGTTGACCCCTCTTCCCATAAGGCATAGATTCACACTAAACCCCTAAAATGGTGCTAAGTAGATTCTAAGACTCGGCTATGTTAATCCTGTCCACTAGGCCATAGGATGGTTTCATTAGGAAGATTGTTCCACCCACTTTCCATATTTAGATGTAGCATATTTTAGTTTTCTAAACAAGCATGCTACTCATGCTGTGAAACAAATAAAGACAACTTCCTTAATTATATTAGCACATGGTTATTTAACATGTTTCCTCATAAGACTTTTAGGTAATCAAGTAGCAAGAGTGTTGGCTTTGTTATATGTAAACATGTGGTGAAATACTTTTGCAATGGCTCTAACATCTTCCTCTAGAATGGCCTTGAAGTGAAACCCATCTTAATTAACATTAGGCATACCATCCCACCTTTTGATTACTGGAGGTATTCTCGATAGGTTCTCATTCTTTGTTGGTTAACATGGTATTCTCAATTGTTTCTCAATCTTTTTAGGTCCTTGCCAAATACCTAAAGCTCATTTTACCAACTATGAAGTAAAAGTGGCTTGGATAATATTTTCTGCTTACCTCCTACTCAATAACCCATTAAGCTAGCCCTTATCTTCATAGTTGGCTTGAATGATATTTTCTGCTTGCCTCCTACTCACAACCCATTAGACTAGCCCTTATATCTCAAGATTATAGTCTTGGATGAGATCCAAACATGAGGTGAAGTGATATGTGCCACCAATTGCTTTAGCATATTCATCAAGTCAACACTTGGCCATCAAATCTTGAGTCATTGGATACTTATTGGTAATATTCTCGATATTGATTAACAACAATTAGAATCTGTATTTTCAAATATCCCACATGCTTGAATTAAGATCAAAGTACCATTGTTGTTTGGTGGTGAGTACAATCTTATCTTTCTTGCAAGGGTCCTTGATTTGAATTGGAACATGTGTTGTGACCACCTTGTGGAACCTATGCAATTGCCATCTGTACATGCAAAAAGGAAAAAATCAGCAATGAGAATTTCCAATCAACAACAAAAATGAAACAAAAAGTTTGACATTTCCTTACCTTCACTTGTTACCAAAGAATGAGCGACCTATTCCCCCCTTCAAAGTGAAAGCTAGCAAGCTTCTAAGCTTATAGATGTAACAAGAATAAAGTAAACAATGTTTGCCAGTGCAATCTAAAAGTAAAGTTAAAAATACAAAATATTATGTAAAGGACATATCATATATAAGATGTATAGGGGTTTAAGAAGAGGGCATTGTGGATAACTAGAACTTGTAGAAGTTTGGTTTATGACTCAACGCAGCAAAAGCATGGAGGTCAAACAATCAAATGGATAACCCACATAGGTAAGTAGTGAGATCAATGAGCAAAGAAGGTCCTATA
Organism: Lygodium microphyllum; assembly: GCF_053477565.2. NCBI lineage: Eukaryota > Viridiplantae > Streptophyta > Polypodiopsida > Schizaeales > Lygodiaceae > Lygodium > Lygodium microphyllum. Next base: position 96,830,562 of record NC_141143.1, read on the forward strand.
AAGTGACTAAGAATATATATATCTTGCCATACAATGGATGGTGCTGCAAGTTAAATGGCACATCCAAATTCCAAGCTAGAATGATGAAATGGAGAGAGATGTTGAATATGTAGGATCTGCTTGTAGGGTACCAACTATGAATTGTTGTTCAATTTGTTATTAAGAAACTACCAGCATAAGTAGGCTCAAGCGTATAACCATGCCACCTTTGTAAAAAGGTACTTGAAGTATTTCTTTTCTCCTTAAGTGCCACAATTTTTTACTAGTCATTACATTTTGAGATCCTGGATGAGGATGCTTTTGCGGAAGAGATGCTCATGCCCTTTCCAAGTGGGACGTCCTTTTGAAACTAGTTGAACCATGTCATCATTAGCAAGTCTCATGTCTATTATTGCAAAAAACTTCGCAAAAGTATTAAATGTGGAGTCTAGTTGGAGTCATCATTTTATTTCAAGGAGAGTGGTCTATTTGGCCATGTCAGTAGCCATGCTACTAAGAGAGCAAGAAAATGAATAGTGGTTTAAGACGAGTAGGAGGATTAGGAGTAATGGGGATGATATATAAGTGAAGCTAAACAACTTTCTCCCAAGTGTTTGAAGCTTAGCCTATTGAGCTTAGTCTAATGGATGAGCTAATTGGGAGGTAGTAGATGATGATACAATATGCAAATCTTAGGTCTTAGGGTTGGACATGGAAGGAGGGTGAATAGATTGAGGGGATAAGAACTCACAAAGAATATAGACATTTTAGATGGGACTAATTCAATGGTCTCACAGTCTATGGTGGCTACTCAAGAACAAATGAGGTATCAAAGGGAGTGGACATGGAAGGATGGTGAATAGATTGAGGGGGGTAAGAACTCACAAAGAATGCAATTATTTTAGATGGGACCGAGCCAATTGTCTCATAGTCTATGGTGGCTACTCAAGAACAAATTAAGTATCAAAGGGAGTAGGCTACTTCACAAAGACACTATCTCAAGGCTCTATGGGCCATGATTTTGACCATTGATAAGAAATTCCAAACGTGGGTTAACCCACAACCACCTTATGTGAAGCTTTAGGAAGAAGAATAGAATGGGGCTTAGATAGTTTGGAAATTCAAATATAGTGATTGCCTTGATAGTGACCTTGTAGAGTGCATGATACGTGTTGAAAAGATATTTTTGATTTGAGTGGAGACCTTTTGCGCTTGATCAAATCTGTTAATGATGGAGTTGGGAACCTTAAGAGGCTCTGATGGGGCATGGGATGAGACTCTAGGATACCATTGATCGTGTGTAGGATTCTTATAAGAAGTGGATTTATTAGATTAACTAATAGGAAGTTACTTTTTGTTCTATTCTAGAGCAATTCATGGAGTAAGGTGCTATCTTGGTGGGGAGTGGTAGATTGGAAAAGGGTGGGGGAAATGTGAGTCTGCATGTGACCAATAGAGAGGTATTCTTTATTGAAAGTGTAAACAATCTAGGTGCTTAAAAACCATAAACGTAGTTGACATTTCATGGAACTTAATACATATAGGCCATTTTGTATAAGACTAACTAAGGTAGTAGACCACCACTTAGGTATGTGAGCTCATCCATATAGGAAGGTTCTCCCCTATGTCAAGTGAGAATCAACAAGGGCTTTAGTCAAATAATATAATCTCATACCCGGTCCTTTGATAGGAAATGAGACCTATATGAGCTTAACATGGTTTAGCATTGGAAGGCCCAGAATGAAAAGGGAAGGTATAGAGGCAAGCTCAACCGCCAAGACCCACGGACCACTTATTCTTTCAAGCGTTTCAAGCTGAGCACTAATGGCTACATCTCACATAGCCGACGTGCTATCTCTCTCTACAAGTGTAGTGAGCTTACCTCCATGCCCGATTTAGTTACCTCCTCTCTTGAGCACTCCGCTAGCTCCATGATCCAAGTGCAAGCTTCAAGCAAGCTCGATCCTCAAGCTCCACGCTCTAAGCTCCATTGCCGTGAGCAAGAGAAGAGAATAAAAGAAGAGAGGAGAAGATGGAGAGCTTCTCCACCATGGTCCCTTATCCTCACACACTCACTCCCTCACACTCTCACACTTTCTCTCTCAAGCACAAGCTCATGCAAGCAGTAAGAAGAAGAAGAAGAAGAAGAGAGCTACTTTTGGCCACACACAAGAATGAGCGTCTCATTCACTTTTCAGCTTTATATACAACACCCTAAATCCCGTTTGGGCGGTCATCCTCTTTTTAGTCCAAGCTCCAACCCTTCTCCTCTTCCCTATTGGCATGGTCTCAACCCGTGCCTCTAACCATTTACAATTTGTATGGGTGAGAGCCCGACGCTCTTTTACAAAATCAATCATGGTGTGCCTTGCGTTCTTTTACAAAAGTATTGTCTTGCTCTTTTCTTGTGCACCTCTCTCCTTGATTTAGGACTTTTTTGCACTTCTTGTATTTCTAGATTTTTCTTGGCGCATCTTCGTCTTCTGTTTCACTTTTGCCTTGGCCTTGTCTTCTGCTTTAGATTTTCTAGATTTTCCACCTTGTTTGTCTAAGGGTTAACATTACCCCCTCCTAGATGAGTGCCAGTATTTTCGTTGGAGTCTTCAATACCTGCAATTGAAAACCTCTCATATGGTCTCTCCCTAGGGGTCAGTGCTAGTCTTCTTATCATGCACAAGATGTAGTTTGATTAGTTTGGGAGACAAATCGAACTCTAAGCAAGAAGTCGAGAGTATTGTGTTGTACTTGAGGACCCAAACTATGTATAGATTGTGGTGCAGATATTATGTGACTGCATGTGCATACTAAGATATTACGTACTTAGAAGATAGCTGGTCTAGTTCCTCGTAGCAATGTGTGGATAAAGTGAGGGTTCAATGGGGTGGGAAGAATTGTCGATGTTGAGGAGAAGTACACTTGAAGGCTTCTTGAGACATTTGTGATTTTGACAACACGATGTAGCATAATCGAGCTCATTGACGCCTAAGCTTTTGGTAGCGGGCAACTACTTTTATTGTTTGAAGAGTATGGTGTACTTTCCATGGTCTTTCATGCCTTACTTACTACTATTGATTAGTATGTCCTGCCCTTGATGTGCCCTGAACAATTGTGGGGGATGTATAAAGGGCTAGAGAACTAGGGACAAAGCTAGCCGACTAAGGTCACTGGTGGACATATCTAATTTGAGGACCGCTAGGTGTTGTAATGTGATCGTGGGTGCTTCTTTTTTTTTCCTTTTTTTAAAATTTTCTTTCCTTTTTGTTTTCTCTTTTTTTTCGCCCTCTTTTTTTGGATAAAATGAATACAATCAATGAAATATGTTGAGGCTATCAGCCTTTTACTTGGATTGAGAAATGTCGAGATCCAAATGCTATGAAAAATGGATATTACAAAGATGATTGTGTTACTACCCTCGATGCTAGAGGAACAGTTGTTTAGATGAAGAGATACACTTGAGATTTTGCAAATCTCTTTGTAACATGTGAGACATGGAAACAATCGAGGTAGCAATCAGAGTGAGCTGTCTATGGACAAGGGACATAGCATTTTGAGAATTGAATCCTGGTTGATGAAGAAACGTTTGCCATTTTTGAGAGCGTGGCTCCTATCCGGATGTAGAGTTTGGCCAAGAAAGAGAGAGTAGCCAATGACCATGCTTTGGGCCATGCTCACATGCAATGTGTGCTTTGTGTCGGGGTGATTTTCTCTTCCAGTGGGGCTTCTGTCATGGCTCTTTGTTTCTTGGTATTTCTGTCACTTTCTCTATAATGGTTCTTTGTGGGGTTAGTGGTCTTGTTGTGGTGACTTGGACATTGAATGATTTCGTACAGAGACCTGTGTAGTCCTACATTCACTTGGAAACTTGTGAAAATACATGCAAGTCATATGCTTCAATCATAATGAATAGGTGCAGCTCAAAGAGACGTCACTTATCTGAATCCCATAATGTTGACTTTGATGCATATCACCTGTACTTGATTATCATTGCTTATGTGTGTGCTGGCTTTGCTTCTTTTGGTATTATTTATACACAGTCACAAAACACATTGTTTATTTATATACAAGTTTATGAATCCATGTCACTTCGTGAGGATAAGAACCAATTGTAGAACTCAGGATTGTAGTGGAGTGTGGCATACGTATCTAGTAATTGTGGCAGCCTACTCAGTAACAACAATCTTTTTGCAACATTGAGTAGCATGCTGCCTTATCCAAGTCTACTGGAAACATGTAGCTCCTCTTTATTGAGAGTTTTATCAATTAGAGAGTTCTCTTGGCTAGTTCTAGCTAAGTCCATACTGTGAATGGTAGTCAATAACTCGAAAGGAAGTTGGAGCCACATAGGTTGGGTCTCTTTGAGATCGCCATTTGGCCAGTTGCTCCTTTGAGATTGGGCTCCAAGTTTGGCCATTGTAGCATGGTTTTCAAACCAAAATTTTTGAGATTGACTTCGTCCCTCTAATTGTCACTTTAGTTGCTCTATCTCTAAGAGATTTGGTTGACAAAGCGCTTTGTTGAATGTCACAATTAAGTGTAGTTCATCGGCTTCCTCGTTAGAGATGAGTTGTATGCATTCATGTAGGAGCTTGTCATAGTGCTCGTTAAGATATTCTTGCTCTTTCTAGTATAGCAGATATGACAAACATTCCTCAAGTTGCTCCCTAGGGAATGTGCCCATGTCTGCAAGGACGTAGGCACGTGTGGATAATTTGAGTTTAGCATCCAACTCGGTCAAGCACTTTGTGACACTTCTATGTTTGATGAGGGATTGCTTGGTTGCTATCTCATGCAAGGTCCTAGGAGTTTCCCTAGGCTTTAGCATTGGGCAATCGAGGTATATCCTTTAAAGACTCAAGATCCTGAACTAGGTCAATCATTGTGATGTGCTTGGTTGGGCCTCAACATTCTGTTTTTTTGGTGTGTCCTCATGGGATATAGCCGCGGCCTGCTAAACAGCCTTGCTAGGTTGTCAGGGTACAACTGCCTCTCTTTTTGGAGTATCTAGCTCTTCAACTAATCCCCCTCCATTTATTCTGTCATCCGATTGCATTGGCAGTTGCTCTTGGTTGGGTGTTTGCTCTAGACTCTTGTACTTACCCATTGAAACATGCCTCCATTGCTTCTTATCAGCAGGTGTTGTGTTTAGGGCTGTTTTCCTCTTGCTCTGGAGGTTCGGGTGACTCTAGTGTAGAACCAAGAGACAATTTAGGGTTCCTTTCATGTAGACTTGGATGAAACCAGCTGAAGAAGTCAGGGTTGTATTGATGGGAAGCTTAGAGATCTAGGATTGCAGGATCTTGAGTGAGGCTGAAGACATATGCACTAACATCAAGTACCATGCTCCCTACTCCTAGCCTACTAGCCATGTGTAGATGCAATTTATCGTACAAGGGATGTTTTGGGATAGTGGTAGCAAGCTAGACCTCATGGATTTTTGCCAACACTCTTAATGAGGTCGGCAACATATGTGGGATCATGTATTGATGTCCAAAGGGCTTTCCTTTGCTCAGTGCGAGTGTCATTAGTCGATGGCCAATTTTGGCTACCAAACTTTGGTTGGAGTACCATTTCTGCACAAAGTTACCTTGTCCTTTTCCTTTTCGTTTGATTGCTTTGAGCTTTTCCTTGTTTGTCTCACATTGAGCAGTATATAGAGTGAGGGTATCACGGGCAATTCTCTAGCTGTGGCTTTTGGGATGCCCTTTATGACTTCATCAGTGAGACAACTACATAATGAGAGCAAACATATTGTTGCTCATCCCAAGTCAGGGGTTCAGCTATGAGCTTTGTGTGCTTTGGTGTTGACCTTCCAATGTCCACATGGACGTATGCACGTGTGATGGATGTCAGCCTTGTGATCAATCTTCATCATGCACTTCATCTTTGGTTCATTGGTCAGATGCGCTATCTCTTTGGCCAAATCTTTGAGACATTTCTCCTTAAGCCTAGGCTTCAGGTGCTTTGAAAGTGCTAGAGGTGTCAAGGATGTTCGCGTTGCGACATCTCTTCCGCAAGTGAATTACTAAGGACACGTTCCACAAGGGGTGTCATCACAGCCAAAGATTGTGGTGACTACTATGATTCCTGATTGGAAGTAGTAGCGGCTAGTTCATTGGACTGGATACTATTGGTGGACTGTGATGTCAAGTCCTTACACAGATTAGAAGTGATCATGTCTTTTGTTGCCCTTTGCGCATTCACTTGTGCAGATCAAGCATCAATTGAGCTATTCATCATGCTGGATTACACATGCATATCCTTAGGTTGAGAATTAGGGGTGGTGTCATGTCCTGCACCTTGGTCATTTGGAAGCTGAGATGGAGATAGAGATTGGGATTGAGCAGCTGCACTTGATGACTATTATTGTGCTTCTTGTGCCCGTTAAGGGAAACAGGGTATAGGAGATTTGGGACTCCTAGGTAGACTTGGCATTGGCTGGAAGATTTGCTCATAGCTATTAGATGATTCTGCCATTTGCTTTGTTAAGCAATCAGCCTTATCACGAGCAGCATTGTGCCTGTGGTGCTCATTATCCTCTTGGAAAGTCAAAGGGTCCTTGGGCACCAGTGGTCCTTGTGCACACTCGACGATTACATCCGACATCCACTTGCTAAGAACACTAGGCTGAGGATCCACCTTTCAAGTAGTCATATTTGGTTTCTTGATTTCAAATGCGAGGGGCTTAGTCATTCCAATGTTGTTGACCTGAGATGGGATTTTCGTTTAGATTTCCTCTTGTGCTTCTTTGCTTTTGATACGGTCTGGCCTTCAGCAAACAAAGGTGGTTTAGCAGGGGGTTTTGGTACCCAAATCCATCGGTTATCTGCATAATACCCTTGAGCACATAGCAACATTTTGGATATCCATCACGGCATTGTGTTGGCTCTCCATCGATAGCTTTGTCTTTTGTGGTCTTCTACGATATTTGTAAGTCTAAATTCTATCCTTGGCATTGTCTACTGACCTTCTTGTTTCTAGCATGACCTTGCTCACTAGTTCTCTCTGTTCTATCAACTCTTTCAACAAGTCCTTGCTCTCGTTACTGGGCTTGCTTGGTATGTCAAAATATTCATTGTCTTTCCCTCAAGGTTTGATGAGATCACCCTTGCTAAAGGTTGTGATTATCCTCGATAGTGTCAAATGTATCCTCTTTGCTACATAATCGGCCTCACACTTCGTCACCCTTTTGAAGGGTCTTCCTAGGAGGGTTTCCTTTCCACAATTTGCACTATTTGGAGAAACATGGAATGTGATAGGAAAGCTTTCAGTTTCAATAGTTACAAGGATCCATCACTTCCTTATAAGTGCTTATGGGTGTCCCCCATAAGGATTAAGAGTTGCAATAGTCGGTGTGAGCTCTGGTTGGTCTAGTCGAGTCCATGCTTTCATAGGTCAAGATATTAAATTTTTCTCCTTCATCGATGAGAGCATCGACATTGTGGCCTCTTTTTGTGGTGAGTTTGACCCTAAGATAAGAATGCAATACTATGTCTTCATCTTTCGGGTCTTGGCTTATTAAGTTCAAGCCTTATGATACATGCTATTGAGTTCCCAACTACTGCACAACCAAATGTGGATTCTCTACTAATGTCTTGGGTTGTTTGTGCAGTGCCATTCAAGGTGCATCTATCATGAGGACTGTCATGTCTAGTCAACCTTACAGTTGTATCTTGATGTTGTTGCATTCCGCTTTGACTAGATGCAATCCAAACGCAACATATACATGATTTTGTGGTGTGGCCTTTTTGCCCTTATTGGCTAGATTGGTCCATTGAGGTTCTAGGATCTCTGTTTGTCTTTGTTCAGGTATGGGATTTTGGTTGCTGTTTTGCAAGTGAGAATCTATGCTTGTATAGAGCCATTACTATACTAGGATCTAAATTGGAGGACCTATCACATCGCACATTTTCTCTCCAGTAGCCTACCTTGGGGGAGGTGCAGACGGGACAGAGTCCCCTCTCCACGGGGGGTCTGGGGGGTAGTCCCCCTTGGCTCGCAGGGCTGTTATGCTAAATACCGTGCACTATTTGAAGGACCGTTCATAGCCAAGTTTTGAACTACTTGCTCTAGATTTTAGCCTAGTGATAGATCTATGATGTGCTGGTGGCATCATGATAGGAGCTCAATGGATATATAGGAGAGTTACTTGGGTCACCTAAGCCAACCATATTGCATTTACACATTGATCTTGAGCTTCTAGCTACCACGTAGAGAGATTTCTTGATCTTTTTGTAGAGTATTTAGCCCTAAACTTCATGAGTGAGCTACCTAAGTATTACTCTATATCCTTGGAGTAGTATCACAATTGAGCTTATATGAGATTGATGGCTTTTGAGTAAAGTCTTTCTATATAAATAAACTAAACAATATACTTTTTTTTCTCTTTTTTTGCACAATATTGTCTTAAAAGATTATGATTGAAATTGACTTACTTTATTATAATATAAACTCAAAATGAACCATGGCATAATTCTCTAGTCTTTTGCACTATATACTAATCTACCCTTCATTCATGGGACAACTCTTGATAAGAAGACTTTACAAAGATTTTGGAAAGTCTCTACTATCCCTCAGGGCACTACCTGGATAGGCACTAGCCTTGATATGGCCTGTAATACTTCATTAGTACTAAAAAGCTAGCCTACCTTGAGACTAATCTAGGATGAACACCATAATAATGATCATAATATTTATCAGGATTGGTATGCCTATAACCAAGTAATTGACATAATCCCTCCTCATAGGATGAATACCATAATAATGATCAAAATATCTATCAGGATTGGTATACCTATGACCAAGTAATTGACATCGTCCCTCATAGGATGGCACATTTGGTTAAATTGAAGTGAAATAATAATGTCGTCAAAGGATTCTTGGAGCAACCTAATTAGTATCGTAGTGTACAAATAAATATATGTCACATGTTTCCATGACTAACCATTGTTTTTTAATTTTTTGGAAAGCTATTTTCAAGCTATAATCAATGTAAGTATTTCATGCAATAAAAAATAAGTTTTCTATAGTGTAAATAATTATGCATCAATTCTAAAAAAAAATTTATGGAACCCCCACCATCAATTTATACAACCAATAAGAAAAGAAATACTTAAGTAAGTAAAGCCTCATGAGTTCAATGGCGAGCATCCCAGAATCAAAGCCAATGCTAAGACCTAGATCCAAAAAATAAAAGATAACTTTTTGAACAACTTCATCTTACCAAAGAAGCTCATCTTTGGTGGAAACAATCGTGTCATGTGTTAAGGCCATCATTGAGACCTCCCAAAGCTAGAAACTAGTTAAGGTAGTAGTCAAAGGAAGATACCTATCCTTGTCTTACCAAATCTGGAAGATGTATGAGTTCTTTAGTTTTAGGCAGTAAGGGTTGACTATGGAAGGTTATTACTCCCACTTTATTATCCTTCTAAAATATCCCAAAAATGACAATAACACAACAAGTAACTAGATTTTTTAAAGGCCTCAATCCATTACTAAATGGGTAGCTTAAAGCCATGAAATCCTTGGAACTTGAGGATGCTCTATTATGAGCTTAGCCCTTGGTAGAATGGCTCCCCAGACACTACTTTTGGGTAATCAAATCAAGGATTCCCCTATCCAGAGAGAGCTAGGATCAAACTCCAAATGGACCATCAAAATTGGAATAATCTTAATCTTGCTAATAATACCCCAAACCACCCATCCACAACAACATTAACACTCTTAATATTAATGGCAATCAAGAAGCCCAACTATGGTGTTTTTTATGCAACCAAGCTGCCCATTTTCAAGCCCAATGCCGCACCAGGGCAAATAGTAACTTCAACAACTATGGTTGGGGACAAGGAGTAGAACATGGTGTGGATGGTTGTGCTTGCTTCCTAACTAGAGAAGAAGAAGAAGAAGACCCTACCATGTATGAAGAAGTAGAGAAAAGTGCCATCCATGTAGCCATAAATAGTTAAGAGGATGGATGATAATATTCTATCTTGCAAGTTTCACATAGATCACCAAGGTAAATCCTTTCAAATCCTCATAGATTGTGGTGCTACTTACTCCTTCATTTCTCCTGTGTTTAAAGAAATTACAAGTGCAACCTGAACTTACTAGAAATTTGATAGTCAAAGTGGAAAATGGAAAGGAAGTTTTCTCAACCCATGCCATAAAAAATGTCAGCTCTGATTAGGGAATTAACACATAAAAGTAAATCTTTGGGTTATGTCCCTAGAAACCTATGATTGTCTCCTAAGTATGGATTAGCTAGTTCTTAATGAGGCAAGTAGTCATTGTGGAGAAGGGAAGTTTGTTGTTACTAACCTTGAAGGAACCTTAGTTCACACCCATGGAAAGGAGACAAAACCTAGATTATAAGTAGCCAAGGCTAGCCAATTGATTGAGGAACTAAGAACACCTTCTTAATATTCCCAAAATGAAATGGGAGTATACTAGCATGGATTTTATGGTAGGTCTACCTAGTATGCAAGGAGGGTATGATTCCATTTTAGTAATTATGGATATGCTAACTAAAGTAGCTCATATTATCCCCATCAAAACAAATCATAAGATATTGGATATTGCAAGGATATTCATTAAGGAAATATTTTGATTACATGGACTCTTGAAAAGAACCATCAATGATCGTGATACCCTTTTCACATCCAAGTTTTGGACTAGTCTCTTTCAAGCCATTGGAACCCAACTATATTTTAGCATGACCATCAATGATCGTGATACCCTTTTCACATCCAAGTTTTGGACTAGTCTCTTTCAAGCCATTGGAACCCAACTATATTTTAGCACGGCCTATCATTCTCAAATCGATGGGCACGGCCTATAATTCCCAAATCGATGGGCAAACTTAAAGAGGCAATAAAATATTAGAGGATATTTTGAGAGTGTACTATAGTAGGGAACCAAAAAGGTGGATTGATTATCCTCCATTAGTGGAATATGTCTATAATTCTTCATTTCAGCAAAGCATTGAGATGATATACGAGCAAGAATAATTGTCTTCTCTCAATTTCTCTAACCCTATTATTAAGGTAGAAGCCTCCAAAAGAATGTTGGATGACATGCAAGAGTAAGCTAAGGCAATCTGTCAAGACTTAAAGGTAGCTCAAGACTAGTAGGAGGCCTATATAGACCAAAAGAGGACGAATCGAATCTTGAAGAAAAGAGACATTGCCTTTCTAAATGTTCAGACTAAGAAGAGTTCATTGTCTTTTAGGAAATTCAAAAAGCTCAATCCAATATATTGTGAGCTATAAAAAATCTTAAAATTCCTTAGGACACACGTGTACAACTTAGCCATGTCTCCTCATCTAAAGATTCATGATGTATTTCATATTATCTTATATCCCCATCCATGACCATGTCCTCAATGGACAAATTATAATGTCAACTCAAGAAGTACTTGAGGTCCAACCTGCAAGAATCTTGGAAGTTAGAGAAAATCCTTGAAGAAATCGCACTTTATGAAAATATCTAATCTAGTGAAAGGATTTCTTGGAAGAAGATGCAACTTAGATAGAGAAATTCATCCTCCTAAGGGAATTGCCTTGAGTTTCTCTCAAGATGAGAACATCTCAGTTTCTCTAAGTAGACAAATATGTAACGTGCTAAAATTTTTCTAATCAATACACACAACCATGCCATATTTTTGTCTCATTGCATATGAACTATTGGATTGTTTGCTCACATATATGTTCAAATACTCACGCACATGTTTAATTAATATAAATTCATTTTAATTATTTTAATTTTATTTATATTTTCAATATTTAGCTTACTTTTATTTAATTATATTAATTTAGATTGAGTTTTTTAAATTGATTTTATATTTTCATTAATTTTCTTTAGATATCCTAATTATTTATTAAAATTTTAATTTATTTAATTTTATTATAAATTATCTCTATTTATTGTAAATTTTTATTAAAAATTTTATATTATTATAGTTTTTCATTATTAATTAAGCTATCTAATGTAACTTTTGCAAAATTTATATGTAAAAAATTTCTTAAATATATTTTTATATTAATTAAAATTTTAAACCCAAGTAATCATCAGATTTTAATGATTTTCAAAATTATTTTAATATAATTGATGAAATTTTGAGAGAAAAATAAGAAGAAGAAAAAGAGAAAATTAGAAATGAAAATAAAATGAAAAAAAAGGCTATATTAAGCCTCAATGGTAAGGGGAAGGGGGGCCCCCAAAATGGGAGAGTGTGTTTGGGGGAGAGTGGGCACCCCAAAATCAATTCACTCTTATGGGGAGAGAGAGAGAGAGAGAGAGAGAGAGAGAGAGAGAGAGAGAGAGAGAGAGAGAGAGAGAGAGAGAGAGAGAGAGAGAGAGAGAGAGAGAGAGAGAGAGAGAGAGAGAGAAGAGAGTGAAATTATGCAAAGAAGGGATAACAGTTATTCACTATCTTTAATCTAGCATTCTTTAATGACTACCATGGCCCCATGAAAGTGCATTGACATTGCAGGTCCTTCCTCCACTCATAATGTTGAAAATATGACAATCGATACAACTTAAGTTTAATTAATTTTATTTAAATAATCCTTAAAAAAGTTAATTAAACGAATAAACCAACTTTAAAAATGTTCTAAATTAGAATTAAACTTAACCCTTCACTCGTTAATAAATTTTTAATGTGAAAATCATTAGAAAGAAATATGTTACAAATTATTGGAAAGTACAAATTTAAAGTTGAGAATTTAGTTTAACTTGTGTCATTAGCCTAAAATGATAAAAATTTAATTCATTTTTGAAAAATATTTAAATAAAATAATTCATAGGTAAATTAGATTAAAAGTAACGAAAACATGTATTATTCTTAAAGGAATTGATTAAGTCGTTTTTTTCTTGCTTTTCAACAATTTAAAGTTAATAAAAAACATTTCTATTTTGATATATACATACATATATATATAGATTAAATTCAAGTCATGAGTTGGATTGCAATATTATTAATTAGAATAGAGGTTATTGAGATTTTGTTGAGAAAGTTACATTTGATATTATCTAGAAAAATGACTATTTTTTTATTCAATTGATTTGCATAATTGATTTTGGTTGAAGTAAAATCTTGTAAATGATACTAATGTCATTTGTGCCTTCAATAAACTAAACGAGATTAAGACGTGCCATCCCTAACTCCACACCCAAAATCTCTTCGCCTAGCTGAGTAAAATAAGATTGCCTAAGGTGGTGAACCATTGCTTAAGTATGTGAGATTATCGGTATAGAAATGTTCTCTCTTATGGTGGGTAAGAACTAATAGGGCTCTGATCAAATAATTCTCGTACCCGATCCTTTGCTAGGGAAGGAAACATATACAAACCTAACATGGTTTAGCATTGGAAGGCACATAATGAACAAGGCAAAGTAGTAACCCGATTTTGGATTGGTTTAGCTTTTCAAAGTAGTTGTAATTATGACAATAATGTAAATACCTTATTTTTCAAAGGAACCATTTTATGTTCGTACACATAAGAAATGTGACGGTGAACCCTATTCTAAGATTACTTACGGAAGCTACATTTATTTGTTACACAATGTGAGCAGCATGCTTGTTTAGAACACTAAAATATGCCACACCTAAAAATGGGAAGTGGGTGGATGATTTTCATGATAGAACCATCTTATGGCTTGGTGGACCTGGTTAATCACGTGGTTTCTCCCAAAATTTAAGAAAGGGCCGTGAATTGTGGTCATCCTAGAGTCAAGTTTTATAACTAGTTTATCACCATTTCAGAGGGCCAATGTCAGACTATGCTTTATGGACATAAGTGTTATACTCAGCTCCCCCTCATTTCTCACTCTCATTGAATCACATGTGGTGCTTACCTGCCTCGACTCTTTGACAACTCACACAATAGTGATCATTTTAGCTCAATGCTAGTATGTTATTAGAGATAGTAGATATGTTGTTGGGAACTTGCAAGTTGATCCTTGTGGGATGAGTCTGGATGTTTCACTTGAGAGGTAGACCTAGGGAACACCTACTTACATAAGTATATATGATCATAAGTATCATGGATGGTGATAGCTAGGATCAGATCCCTAGAGGACTACCAAACTAACCTCCTTACAATTTAGGGTCAAGTATGTTTTAAGTTTCAATGTTATGTTCATCCTCTTCATACGTGGTAAAGTTCCTCCTTTTAAATAGTTTGATCCTATTTCTAGCTTTAGGAATCTTCAACTCTGTCCCATCAATCTTGTAGAGAAAATGGGTAGCATAAGCATATACATGATTCACAATTTAAGGAGCAAGCCATCTCTTCGAAACCTTCTTAACTGTGCTATGCTAATTATCTAGACTACTATCATATACGAGTACCCAATCTCCTTCTTTCACGGCTCTCAAATGAAGTCTATGCTTCCTATCAAATTTGTCTTTGTTCTTTAACTTGGCTTCTCATCACTGCAAGCTCTATATCCCGAGGTCTTCTCTTCAACTATCAAATCTATAGGGAAAGAAGCTCTTCTCTACTCATTCCTTCTTTCCAAGGTAATACATTCCATGTAGCAATCACTTGCTTTATTGGTATGATAGGCTTTTGTCTAGAGTAGAGAGAGAAAAGAGAGGGTAAGCTAGAGCAAATAGAGAAAAGAGAGAGGAGAGAGAAAGTAGAGGATAGAGTAAAGAGAAACTAGAGAGAGAGGGTAGCTAAAGTGAATAGTGGAAAGGAAGGGAGTAGAGATAGGAGAGAGTAAAGAGTAGGGACACACACACACACACACACACACACGCACACGCACACGCACATGCACACGCACACGCACACGCACACGCGCACGCGCGCGCGCGCGCACGCATGCACGCACGCACGCACGCACACACACGCGCGCGCGCACACACACACACACACACACACACACACACACACACACACACACACACACACACACACACACACACACACACACACACACACACACACACACACACACACACACACACACACACACACACACACACACACACACACAGAGAGTAGACAGTAGAGAGAGTAGAGTAGGGTGATAAAAGAGAGAGTAGAGAGAATAGAGAAAGAAAAGGTAGAGAGAGTAGGGTAGAAATATAAAAGAGAGAATAGAGAGAGAGGGAGTAGAGAGAGTGGGGAGATACATGGCCAAATAAGTTGATAGACTTTACTATTGTTAAACTAAGTGCAAGGCCCTTCTTGAACACCTTCTAATTGACTCTTTGATTATATCTTTTTTGTGGAAAATGCAAGAAAAACAACTATATTTTTATATCATAAACAAGAATTAGGACTTATTCAAAGGCTTTTAAAAAGAGTCTTACATTTTGATTAACCTTTATAAAGAATATCGATTTCTTGTACTGCATACAACTTAAGACTATCAAACAAAAGGGTCATTGCACATGAAAGCTAGAGATTGTACACATATGTACTTTTGCTGAGTATTAAGGGTTTCCTTGGATAATAATCCCATATACTAGAATATTGTTATTAGGAATATAATCACCATTAGAAATTCTAATCCTTGGGGTTGATATTATATATGTAGATCAAGGAAACTCTTATGACTTTTCTATTCCTCTTTGTTTCTATATGGGATTTAATTTGTATATTCATTTTTAACTTGTCTATTTGTTGCATACGGTAAATACAAACTGTTTGTTTATTGCACGACTTGTCTAAGGCATTGGGAAAGATTCTTTCTATCCCAAGTCTTTTAAAAGTAGCTTCTTTGAGTGGGAAAGAAGACGTGTGTTGTGGGGGATAGAAGGATATTAGCACCTGAATATCTCAAAGTAATTGATCCACATGGGATCAAAATGTGTATTAACATACGCTTCAGCCATTTTCTTCATTTTTGTTACATATGTCATCAAGTTGTCCATTATACATGGAATTGTAAATAGAAAAATGAAGCTAAAGAAGAGAAGCAAGATTCTGCCACCAAATAATGATGGAGCAAACCAAGGACTCTAAATTGTGCAAATGGTTAAAAGTAAGATAGGACGTAGTTTGAGTAGTACTAAGCCACTGCATGCTACCAATAACAATACCGATGCTTAATAAACTTGACCCCAACTTATAGTATGTTCTAGTGTGAGTAGTCTAAATTGGATGCTCACAAGTTGCCTTCTAGAGCAGATTTCTATAGTGTGATACTATAGTGTGATACTATACAATCCACACTTATGATCAAGAGAGGAAATGGAAAACTACAAGTAACTCAAAAGCATGTCAAGTGAGATTTTGATACAAAGCTCTCCTAGGGGCGAGTCTCTAGGTAAATGCATTTGATTCTATCACATTTTTCCCAAGAAACCATTATGAAAAGTCTAGAGACAGGAATGTTTCTGTAGACTACATGTTCACAAAATCAATACTCCATTCTATACAGAGATTCTTTGACCTTGTAGATAGGAATGTCATGTAGTGCAACATTAAAGGTTACCAAGTTTATGATTTGAACTTTGAATAAGTAATAATCCAAGCATTTGAATATTGGTTTCAGATGACAAGTGTGTTCAACTTCTTCTCTTTTTCCACTTCACAAACTCTCATCCCAATAACATTAGAGTGCTTGGATTAGAGCACTTTTATACTTGAGATTGCAAAAGGACAATGCAATGTTAAAGGTTACCAAGTTTATGAGTTGAAACTTGAATAAGTAATAATGCAAGCATTTGAATAATGGTTTCAGATAATAAGTGTGTTCAACTTCTTTTCTTTTTCCACTTCACAAACTCTCATCCCAATAGCATTAGAGTGATTGGAATAGAGCAGTTTTATAATATCAAGATTTTAAATAGTATGCAAGATCTATATTACAAGGACAACCTTTACTACATATGTAACAAAGAAAAGTGTATATTTGTACATACCTATTCTATAGTTTGATATCTTGTTATGTTTTTCGGGCTTCACACCTTGTCCCAATTATTTGAGATCCAAAATGACCATAATGGTCATTTTATGCCAAATCTAAACATAAACTAGTTTTAACTTGTCCTCATTCATGCCTATTTTGCCAAATCTAAATAGACTAATTATGCATGCCTCTTTTGTAGAGCAAGGATACCACATTACAACCAATTTTGAGGGAAAATGAGCCTTTTAATTAGGATTCACTAATTATGAGATTAGTGAATGGGCCAATTGGATACTACCATGTGTGGCCAAATATAACATTTGACTTTCTACTAATTTGGCCAAACTCCTTCTAAGAAAAAGGTGAAAAGGTTCCTCCAAACTTATCCTCACAAGGCAATTCCAACCACAAGACTTGTCCTTGCTAATGACATTTTTCTCAACTCCTTTTTCTTGCTTCCAATGCCTTGATGTGACTTTTTGAAAAGTGGTGTCCTTTAAAGCTACCTCAAAATTTAAAAAGTAAAAAAATAATATTAATATCAAAGGAATGGATATTTTTAAAGTTTTTGTAGTTTGCACTCTTTTTATATATATTCATCATGTAGCTCTCATTAGTTTGGTACGTTGGCTCTTTCAAACTCCTTTTTGCATTACGTCTACTCTATTTCAACCTCATTTCTCATCAAAATCTTAGACTTCTTTCATAGCTTCTTCTAGGTGTCCATCAAATTCTATACAAGCATGTACATGCTACAATACAAGAGAGGGTGTTACAAGGTATCCAATAATGTATAAGCTCCATGATTGGATAACAATGCTTTCCTCTTGTAAGGTACTTACAAGATCAACAAATAGAAAAGAGAAAATCTGAGCTTTCACTAAAATGACAAATTCTAGGATTTAAGAATTAAGATTAAAAATAGTATCTAAACATTCAATATGTATATACTAGAAAGGATCTTCACTTGGCAACTTCCATGCAACAGATGTTCCACTAACCTTGTAGATAAGTTTGAGTACATTTTACAGATGTGTTTCCATCAAACACTTGAACATTCAGTGTCATGCATGTTGAATTTGGCAAACTTATTTACCCTTATCATTCCTCATCCTTCTTCATTGGTAAGAACTTAAAGTTTTATTTGCAACTTAGCTTGTTCCAACAAACACACAGGCATTTGGAAGCTTGGAAAATTTTCCTTCACCTGATCTCAATGGATTGATCAATTGGGATAAGCTTGATGATGTGACCATCAAGAGCTTCAAGCCAAAGGTTATTGAAGACATTCAAAGTTCTATGAGGATTGGAAGAATATCAAGAATAATTAGTTTATATTGGTTCATTCCAATTCATGTTTTTGGATCAATCTTTCAAGAGGCATGTTTGCAAAGAAAAAAAACAATGTGGTTGGGTAGGAAAAACTTCTTCCGCACATTATTTAAAATTTTTGGAGAAAATTGGAAGTCAATGGAGAAAGTACACAAGGGTGATTTGTTTCTTTGCAAATATTTAGAGAATAGCGTTACCTTGTCCTACCAAGGCAAACGTTACATCTTGCTTTCTAGTAGAGAATATGAAAAAAGACTAAGGGCGATTAGGGGCCTTTGTGAAAGGTGAGAAGGATCGAAGCTTGCATGCGAGCTATGGTGGGAGAGCAAGAGCAAGAAAGAGAGAGACAAGAAATGGGAACTCCAACAGTCACAATGTGTGACCGGGCCTTCCTTTATTCAAACTGTCACTAAAAGAATAAAGAATAAAGTGACGTGATGGGCGCCCGCCACCTGCAGTGTGCAGTGGCGGGTACTGTCAGTGTAGTAATACACGGGGCGGCACGGCGGAGGCGCCTTTACCCCCAACAACCTCCCACTTAAAGGTGAATCTGCCTAGTGAGAGAGAAAAGAAAAAAAAAAGGAAAGACAGTACAAATGTACATAGGTACAAGGGATGAGGAAAGGCGACATCTCATCCAACGCCCATCAACCTCCTGAGGAAGGCAAAGCGCTCAGTAGTGAGGCTCTTCGTGAGCAGATCTGCAGGATTCTCGTCAATGGAGATCTTGACAAGGTCAACAGACTTGTTCTCCACGACACCACGTATGAAGTGATACCTCACCTCAATGTGTTTCGTCTTCGCATGGAAGACCGGATTCTTAGCCAACTGAATGGCACTCATAGAATCCGAATGCAGTGTAGGTGTAGCATCAATCCCAAGGTCGGCAACTAGACGGCCTAACCATATGGCCTCCTTGCAAGCCTCAGTGGCTGCAACATACTCGGCCTCAGTGGTAGACAAAGCCGTACACTTCTGAACCCTGGACATCCAAGAGATAGCCCCTCCAGCATAGGTGAATACATAGCCAGAAGTGGACTTCCTACTATCTGCATGTCCTGCATAATCGGAGTCAGTGTACCCCACGACCCCTGTATCCTGGCTGCCATAGCAAATACACATATCTGCTGTGCCCTTCAGGTACCTCATGATACCCTTCACGGCATCCCAATGTCTGCTGCCAGGTGTAGCCATATAGCGTGCCACAACACCAACTGCATGCGCAATATTTGGACGAGTGGCTATCATGGCATACATCAAACTGCCCACGGCTGAAGCATAAGGGATCTTGGCCATCTCGGCCCTCTGCTCATCTGTCTGCGGACAATCGGCCTGTGATACCTTCACATAAGAAGGTAATGGACAGCCAATAGGCTTTACGTCCTGCATGCGGAAGCGCTCAAGGACTTTATGAATGTACTCCCGCTGTGAGAGATACAAAAGTCCCTGATGCCTATCGCGCTTAATGCGCATCCCAAGTATATGTGAGGCCTGTCCCAAATCCTTCATCTCAAAGCTCTTCTTCAGCTGAGATTTAAGAGCATCTAGCTCATCATGAGCTTTCCCTACTATCAGCATATCATCAACATAGAGTACCAAGATAAGCAAACTGCCATCACGGGCTTTCTTCGTGTAAAGACACGGATCCATAGCACTCCTGCTGTAGCCCTGTGACTGCATAAAGGCATCAAACTTATGATACCATTCCCTAGGTGCCTGCTTCAAGCCATACAAGCTCTTCTTCAACTTGCACACTAGGTGCTCCCTGCCAGGTTCTGCAAAGCCCTTAGGCTGATCCATATAGATCTCATCATGCAATTCCCCATGTAGAAAAGCCGTCTTGACATCCATCTGATATAGATCTAAGTCAAGCTGTGCAACCAAAGCCAAGACTAAGCGCAGGGTGGTCATCTTAACCACAGGAGAGAAGACCTCATCAAAGTCCACACCATGTTCCTGCTTAAAACCCTTTGCTACCAATCTAGCCTTGTATGCCGGCTTGGGGTGTCCAGGGGTACTTTTCAGCTTGTACACCCACTTGCATGGCAAAGCCTTCTTGCCCTTAGGCAAGGCAACCAAATCCCAAGTCTCATTCTTATGCAGGGAGTCTATCTCAGACTGCATAGCCCTCTCCCAGGAGTGACTGTCACCCCTGCGCATAGCCTCATCATAAGTGAAAGGCTCTCTTGCATCTGTAACCAAAACATAATGCATAGAGGGCTGAAATCTGTCAGGTGGACGTCTGTCTCTAGCAAACCGTCTCACCGCAGGCTCTGCTGCCTGTCTAACTGCCTGTCCAACATCCTGGCCCTGTGGAGGAACTGCTGCAGGCTGTACTACTGGCTGTGCTGGAGCTTTAGGCTCCTCCTGAAAGATCACTCTGCGGATCTCAACCACCTTCTCAGGTTGCCTGTGCATCTTGTCTTCATGGAAGACGACATCATGGCTGCGTACTATTTTCCGCTCCTGCGGATCCCATAGGCGATAGCCCATCTCTCCTGACTCACCATAGCCAAGGAATATGCATTTAATACTCTTTGGATCCAATTTACTCCTCTTGTCCTTGGGCACATGGCAGAATGCCTCACATCCAAAGACACGGAGATGCGCATAAGAGGGTGGCTTACCAGCCCAAACTTCCTCTGCAACCTGGAAATCCAATCCACTAGAAGGCGATCGGTTTATGACATGCACTGCCGTACTAACTGCCTCAGCCCAAAAGCTCTGTGGTAGGCCTGCATGGCTAAGCATAGAGCGTACACGCTCCTGAATAGTCCTGTTCATGCGCTCAGCCAAACCATTCTGGGCGGGGGTGTAAGGGGCGGTCAACTGACGCTTAATACCCCTGTCATCACAAAACTGCTCAAAAGCACGTGAGACATATTCTCCCCCATTGTCAGTCCTAAGGCATTTCAGCCTATACCCAGTCTGGTTCTCAACAAGAGCAAGCCAACGCTGAAAGACATCGGACTTTTGCTTTATGGGATAAGCCCACACTTTCCTAGAAAAATCATCAATGAAGGTAACAAAGTACTTCGCGCCACCCATAGACATGCAAGGCATAGGCCCACAAACATCGGAATGCACCAATGCCAAGGGCTCACTCATGCGTGGCCTACCCGATTTCTTATGCGTAGACCTATTCTGCTTACCATAAAGACAATGATCACACGAGTCAAAACATGCATAATCCAAAGGCGGAAGATACTGCAAACCAGATAACATTTTCATTCCCTTTAAAGACATATGCCCCAAACGGGCATGCCAAAGTGATACATGTGGGATAGAGCCCACTGCCAAAACATGGTCTACAGAAGACCCAGATACAACAAGAGGATAGAGGCTACCAGCCTTGGCACCTCTAGCAAGCACAAGTCTGCCTTTGGTGATCTTCCAGGCAGAATCCCCAAAACAGACATGAAACCCTACATCATCCAACTGTCCTGCAGACATAAGACTGCGCGTAAGCGCAGGTACATGACGTACATCCCTGAGCAAAAAGGAACTGCCAGTGGAAAACTGCAACTGAATATCTCCACAGCCCACAATATCAAGAGACCTGTCATCTCCAAGTCTGACTGATCCAGATACAATACGGTAAGAGTGAAACCACTCACGGTAAGGCGTCACATGGAAGGACGCACCTGAATCCAATAACCAGCACTGTGCATACATACTAGGTGTCTCAGTCAAGTGTGAAGCATCAGAAGAACTAGCTGCAAGTATGAACTCATCACTACCATCGGAATCCTTAGTCTGCGTGACATTAATTTCCTCAATCTTGACGCTGGACTTCGCAGGTACTATGCTGCGATCAGAGGACTTCTCCTGCACTTTATCTTTTCCCTTATCCTTGCGCTTCTCATTGCGCAACTCATGACACTGTGGTCTAATATGGCCCTTTTTCCCACAATGATGACAAGTGACATTAGCGTTACGCCCACGCAACTTACTACGCGACTTTCCACGAGATTTAGACCGACCCTTCTGCGAGTCACGGCCTCGGCCATTACCACGGTCATACCTGTCATTCCTGTCTCTAACTGTCAAAGCATGACTACCACGAGAGGCATCCAAGTTTTTGCGATTCACCTCTTCCTGAAGAAGAGCACTCTCAACATCTGCCAATTTTAGAGTAGCACTAGAGGCACAAAGAGCAGTGCGGAATACATCCCATGACTCATTCAGAGTCCCAAGCAAGAAAAGAGGAGTTACTTCCTCTCCAAAGGTGATATCCTGCGAAGTCAGGTTCTTCAGTATAGCATGGAACTCGCTCAAGTGAGCAGACATAGTCGCATTATCCTTCATGCGCAGATCCATAAGTTGCTTCAACCAGTACATCTGACTTGCCGGACTTTTCTTATCATAAAGATTCTTGATCTTATTCCATAGATCCCATGCACTCTGTGCTTCCTCAAATACATTATAATGTACCTGTTCAGTGAGAGACAATACAATCGTGGACTTGCATAGCTCATCAAGTTCAAGCCAGTCGTCATTGTCCATAGTTTCAGGCTGCTCCCCACTCAACTGAAGTGGCTTAATCTGAGATTTCTGCACCAAGACCTGCCAAATTTGACTCTTCCAGTAAGAGTAGTTGGTACCATCCAACTTTGTAATGTTAAAGATGGCACTATCATGCGAAGATGACGCCATTATGCAGGCTGGAAATGCCCAAACAGCCCAAAACTGCTTGCTGTTTTACTGTAGAAATTGCCCAAAAATGACCAAAACGAGGTCCAAAGGCCAAGCAAAGTGTGCCAAAAGTTGCTGCCCACTTAGCACTAGGTGCGGTACACCAAATCAGGATATTTCAGCGTGAAAAGTACACCTTAGTCCACCAATAACTGCTTGCTGTAATAAATTGCAGGTATGCAATCTAGAGAGCAAACTGTCCCAAAATAGGATCCAATGTCAAGCAAACAATGCTAGGTCCAAAGCCGGCATGAAATGGACATAAGAAAGGCCAATGACAGTGAAAAGAACATGAGCTCAACACTGAAGCATATCAAAATAACATCTGCCAGTGAAAGGCACACTCCCAGACACTCTAGACAAAGTG
This sequence comes from Lygodium microphyllum, assembly GCF_053477565.2. Lineage (NCBI taxonomy): Eukaryota > Viridiplantae > Streptophyta > Polypodiopsida > Schizaeales > Lygodiaceae > Lygodium > Lygodium microphyllum. Next base: position 96,853,798 of record NC_141143.1, read on the forward strand.
TTCCTGTAACTGCCAAAACCTGACACAAATAGGTGTCTGCTCAAAGAGAAAGATCCAAATATGAGACTCAGCTCATAAGCATCCTGTGAACCAAGAGTACATCAATGCATATCCATAAAGATCAGAGTATGATCCCAAAGTCTCAATGCGTATGTAGCTGCTCAAGACATAAACTGCTCCAAATACATGTAAGTGCTCCAATAGCATGCAACTGTCAAAGGTCAAGCAAGCATGTAAAATGCTCCCACTGGCACAAAAGGCGTACAAAGCGAGCTCAGAAGCTCAAACAACCCAAGAGAAAGCACCAGTGATAAGTGACCCTGCCAATGCATCAAGCGCATCCAAGAGAGCATGACATACATGAAGCACCGGTCGTATTAACCATGAAGCAATACATAAGCCCAAATAAGCTCTCGGTCAACTCAATGACATCCAAATAGCAACCAAGATCAGTGATCAAGTAAGCCAGGAATGCTCAAATACATCCAAATCCAAGCTCCAAATGTCGGTATGGCATACCCGAACCAAATAGCATATGTCACGAACCAAAGCATGTAATGCAAAAGCCTAACTGTCAAGCAAAGACATGAGGCATAGGCGGTCCACGAGCATGCCAAGTCGGTCCAAATGCTAGTGAAGACGGAGCTAATGCGAAGCTCAAAAGCATCCCATAATCTCATACATATGCTCCAAGTCGTCCCCAAATGTCAGAGACATCATGCCAAAGCTCAAAGCATACATCCGGTATCGGTAGGTAAGTGCCAAAGCATATAAAGTACCTTCAGCCCACTGTTATTCCAGCATGTATTTACTATTCTAAACAGTAGATTTCAGCCCCGAATTCAAGCCAAAATCATGGTCAAACCAAATGCATACATCCCCAATACATCCGGGTAGGAAGTAGACCGCATACGGGCATCAAACAAGGTAACCGGAGTAGAGTATAAGCATCAAATGCCAATGCCAAGTGTGGCTGCCCTGTTTCCAGCACTGTATAACAGTAAATAACAGTCCCAAATCAGCCAATATTTCAAGCCAAAATCATGGCATAATCATGTGCATACATTCCCAAGGCACTAGGCATCATGTAGACCGCATACGGGCATCAAATAGCACAACCGGAATGGAGTATAAGCAACAAATGCTAATGCCAATGGTGCTGCCCTGTTTTCAGCCTGTTATGACAGTTTATAACAGTCCCAAATCTGAAGAAATCAGCCCCGAATGATCAAGACCAATGCCCAAAGCTTGAATGACATCAAACATGAAGTCTATAGCCCTCTTGATCAAGGTAGAGAGCAAGAAGCAATGGCCAAGTGTGGAGCTGAAGTAGATGAGTGCTCACAGCCTGGAAAAGAATAATGCAATTTGCCCTGTTGGTGCTGAACTTGCTGCTGCTCCACATGGGCTGAAAAGGGGGTAATGGGGGGCTCAAGAAGGGCCTATCAAAGGCCTATGACAAGCCTCTTTGAGCCTTGATAGGTGTAAGGCACAATATGAGGGGAATAAGCTTCAAGGGTTTGAAGCCATGGCTGCCCTTGCTGTTTGCAACCTGTAGACTGAAATAAAACCCTGAAAGAATGATCAAATACCTCAGTATCAATGCCTTGAAGGTGCCTCAATAGGCTGGGAAGGTGCTCGTGAAGCCGGGGAGTGACGGGAGCTCGGGGAGATTGGATATGGCTGCCGGGATGGAGATCCAATGCGTGAAGGGAGTTGATGCGAAGGTAGAGAAGCACCGAGTCGAGCTCGAGCAAGAGAATGCCAAGCTTTGATACCAGTTGAAAGGTGAGAAGGATCGAAGCTTGCATGCGAGCTATGGTGGGAGAGCAAGAGCAAGAAAGAGAGAGACAAGAAATGGGAACTCCAACAGTCACAATGTGTGACCGGGCCTTCCTTTATTCAAACTGTCACTAAAAGAATAAAGAATAAAGTGACGTGACGGGCGCCCGCCACCTGCAGTGTGCAGTGGCGGGTACTGTCAGTGTAGTAATACACGGGGCGGCACGGCGGAGGCGCCTTTACCCCCAACACTTTGGACTCTGAGGAAAGAAAATGTCACTTTATTATGACTATCTACTTGGAGGATAAGGATCCAAATTATTTACCCAGTAAGCAAAAAATTGGATATTTGCAAATGTAAGGGAAGATCTCAAGCATCTCTTTGCAACCATGGATATGAGATCATGATTCAGGTTCAATCGGCAAATTGATTGGAAGAAGGAAAGAAAAAGCTTATACATGTAATAGGTTTCCCCAAGAGGGCATTCTAATATTTTCAAACACTTGAACTTACCATTTTTGTCAAACTTTTTCCATATGCCTTTTTCTTGCTTCAATTCATTAAAGATTAGAATAATTGGAACAAAACAAATTCAATTGTGCATCACTAAACTCATATTCTAATAGACAAATATAGGATTCTCAAAACTAACAATTCAAAATGAATAAATAAATTACCAAAAAATTTGAGCTTGTATTGATGTTTGTTACAAACACGTCTTTTTACAAATTTTTCCTCAAACATTCCTAGTTGGGGTGTTCTTGGGTGTCCTAAGAGATGATGCCCCAACCTCTATCTCCTTCTTTGATGTCCTCCTAGGAGTCAATGGAGGCCTAGGGCTCACTCTCCTTATGTGGGTTCATTTGTGGCACCTTCTATGGGGTCTTTTCAACATACTATGGAGTCTTATTTGGGGCCTCTAGTGGTGTATTTTTTGGGGCTTCATGTGGCACTTCCTTGGGGCCTCTTGTTGGGTGTTTTCTTGAGCCCTTTGAGGGGTTTTCCTTGAGGTCTTCCTTGAGCTTCTCCTTCAAGCTTTTCCCTCAAATTTTTCTGCCCTTCCTTATCTTGTGCACCTTTTGAGTCAATTTCTTCATCCATTTTTTGTTTTTTTGGCTTTATCTTGATTGAAACCACCCATTTCATTAGTGGTTCTCTGCCACATGCCTTTTAGAGCTACCTTGCCTATACTAGGCTTCTTAGGTGCACTATCTTTTTTGCTATAGGTGGCTTCTTAGTTGCACTAGGCATATTAAGTGCAATTGGCTTCTTGGTTGGCTACATGAGCTTCTTAGTTGTAGTTGGCTTCTTAACTACTAGCTGGCTTCATAGTTGTAGCAACTCTTTGGATCTCTTGGGAATCAAGGTCTAAAGGAAGATCAACATGCTTGTTAAGAAGGACTTTGATTTCTTGAGCCCTTATTAGCCATACATACTCATCTTTATAGCAATCCTTAGTAAATTATAAGAATAACATCAATATTATTATAAGGGACAATAAAAAGATATTCTAATATGGAAAAGAAATGAGTGAATTGCTTACAATAATTCTCTCATCTTCAAGCATGAACTTTTTTTGGAGAAATCTCTAGGAACTTGCAATAATCCTCCATCCACAGGAAGAGGTGTCCCACTAGTGATGGAATTCAAGATTATAGACAATAATTTCCTTTTCCCTTTTCAATGAGGGAAACTTCTCCTCAAAGAGCATCACAAAATTTATTTGAAAAACTATTAAACCTTTAAATGTCAATCACCATTGGAATATTCCAAAAACTTCTAAACCATAGATAAATTTATACTTACATTCTTAGTTCTCCATGAAAACCATGGAGGGATCTCATTAAACAAATTTTCTTGAACTTTTAAGCCTAAGTGGGACTTTCCATGCCATTCATAAGGTATTGGCAGACATTATTTATGCCGATCAAACTGTGTCTTTTTTTAGTGAATGCAAGGTTTTTATATATTATGCACAATATGTGGTTCCCTCTAGAGCGGATAGGTATGGGCATATCGAAGATTTGCCATTGCCAAGTTTTTCATCTCTAAACTGTGACAAGGCAACGGTGCAGAGTTTCAAATTCAAAATATCTTAGGATATTCAAAAGTCCATGACAGCTGGAAGGATCTCAAGAAGAATACGTTTGTCATGGTTTGTACCCCTCCATATCTTCGTGGCTTGCTTCAAATTAGCAAATTTACAAAGAACGAAGGTATCCTGGCTAAGTAGAAACTTTTCGGAAGAGGATTTGGATAACACTATAGGGACGCTTTGGAAATCTAGAGAGTGCGAGCATAAGGGTGATATCTTGAGGTGCAGTGCATGCCCTCAATCATTGGCTTTGGCTTACAGTATCCCTCGCCAAACTCTTGCTTTGGGCTTTGATTACAGGAGATACAAACTAAGATTGGGTATTTGGGTTCCCTTGGATTCCGATATAGATTGCACACGTATAAACTTGCGGTGCACATTTTGCCGCTGTCACAACTCTATATAAACAGAATTTGTATCCTTTTTCATTAATTTGTCTATATAATGATTTATTAAATTTATTTCCTTTGCACTAATTAGATATAAAGAAAAGTGCATTGGAGCTGGCCACTGATGAGTGGTCACAGGTTATGGTGGACCCACACGGTGGGTTAGAGAAAAGATAGTTCACACTTCCACCTATATGACCCGATTGGGCGCCTGTGACTAGAACTCACGCATATCAGGGTTACACTCGCACACAGAAAGGATTGATGCCTTGAAGTGTGGGCTAGATCCACCAGAACAGACAGTTACAATCAACAAGATGGCATGATCATGAAATGCTTGTATAATGTGCATGTGTGGGCTGAAAGCTTGAAATGCACATTTCTTTGCATAGGAAAGTCACATGAAGATTCGGATACCATTTTTGCGATGTACACGGAAAAAGCTTTCATATGATACCCATATTGGGGGGGTCCCTAAATTTATTGGGGGGGTCCCTAAATTTTAGGAGATCCCTAAATTTTAGGAGCCTCGAATTAGCCTAAAAATACTAGTCCTAAGAAATAGGGATGTCATTCTAAAAATAGTAAGTTCTGTACTCTGACTGTGCTTGCTAAATTTGGTTGTTTCTATTCTTGACAGCATTCAACCCAAAAAGGAAGGCTATAGAGAAGAGACAAGTGTCAAGACACTTGTCACACAAGTTTCCAAGTGTCCCACCACTTGTCACATCTCATGACATGTGGCTGGACACTTGTCTTATGCTACTCCACTTTCCCCTTTTGTACTAGCTCTCCCCTCCCCTATAAATAAGAGCTCGTTTTTCTTCATTGAACATCATTTTTCTTTGCTGTAAACTCATGTACAGCACCCACAGATAGCCAGAAATTGGCCCCATCCATCCCCATCATCATCCCCCGCTTCTCCATTATCAAATTCCTCCATATTCCCTCTTCTATCACTGTTGTTTTACAAGACAACAAGCCTGTAAATTCATTACAGCACCTCCTTCTCGAGCTTTTTCTTCCATTTTAGCAACAAGAAGCAAGCCCTATCCATGTACTACTGATCAACGATGGAGAAAGGCTGATTTCCCCTTTTTCTTCTCTCATACTGTAATGAAATCAGTTCTTGTCATTGCATAATAGATAATGCATGTGTGTTTGTACATCTTTGCATGATCTTGTGAGAGTGAGAATTACTTCTTCTCACTCTCAGGTTGATTGTAACTGAGCTCTTCCCTAAGGGACTTGGGTTGAGCAGAAATACATTCCTTCGGGGGGGGGGGGGGGGGGGGTTGCCCATCTTCAACCCTCAATCTTGTCTCCATTACTTTTACATTCTCATGGCTATAATTTTGTGAGTAATTTTTCATTTTTAGCTTTAAGTGTTCATTCTCTTTTATATTAAATCTTGAAAACAAGCGAATATCATAATTGTTAAGCATACTACGTTGTTCGGGGCGTTTACAGTGGTATCAGAGCTTTGGCTCGGTCCTCACCCCCAACACTGGTAGTGCTTACAACTATAAGTTTGTTTGTTTTCAGCCCTTGCATTGAGTGCTTGAGCATATTTTTTTTCTTTAGTCTCAATGGATCAATCGAGTGCTATCCTTCAAGCCATTCAAAGTCTTAGAGAGGAGAATCGGCAAATTCGTGAGCAACTTCTCAAACTAGAAAAAGTTGAGAATCCCAAAGAATTCAAGGAAAGAAGCCCATCTACTTCAAGAAGACAAAGCCATACCAATGAAAGGAGCCGATCAAGAAGTCCAACTACTTCTAAGAGGCAGTCCCATTCTACTTCAAGACAAAGAAAGAGATCGCGTCGAAGCTCATCCTCTTCTTCAAAGTCATCTGGCGCCTATTCTGATGGATCCTCTTCTAGTAATGAAGAGTCTCACCCTTCTCGTGGAAGACCTCATCATCGTCAAAGGCGTCGACATTCTTCACCCTCGTCTCCATCTTTATCCCCATCAAGCACTTCATCATCTTCAACCTCAAGATCCGAGCATGGACGAAGGCATAAGAAGAAGAAGAAGACTAAGTCACTATCTCAACCTGAAAAGAAGATCAAGTTCAGTATGTATGATGGTTCCCGAAATCCTGATCTTCTTCTGAAGTTTATTCGTCAATTTCAAATTTTGTATGGTCGTGACAAGTATAAAGAAAAAGAAAAGATTAAGTTTGCAGCCTTACATTTAACTGACTTAGCCCATACTTGGTGGACGGGGTTGGAATATGATCATGCTGCCCCAAAATCATGGCGGTCCTTTGTTCGCCTGATACAAAGCCAATTTCTTCTTGTTCATTTCAAAAGAGATGTAAAAATGGAATGGGATCGGCTTTGGCAAAAGAAAAATGAGTCACTTGGTGACTATACCAAGAGATTTTGGGAGCTACTTTTGAAGGTCCAACATTTCAAGAAGATCAGCAGTTCGGAAAAGCTTAGGAAGTTTCAAGGAGGTTTGCATTTTAAACTTCGTACTGCTCTTAATCATTATCATTGTTCTAGTCTCAGGGAACTCATTGACCATGCTGAGACATGGGAAATGGAGCACAATGGCAACAAATCATTCCAAAAGAATGATAAGAAGAGAGTAGCTGATGATGAGGAGTATTCAGCCCCAAATGAAGGACAAAAACAGTGGCAAAAGCAGCCATCAAATCAAAAGAAGATGAAGCCCTATGCACCTCCTAATGCTCCTCAATTTCGCTCCAATCTATACCCACAAGCAAAGCAACTTTCCGAAGAAGAAAAGCAACGCTTCATGAAAGAAGGGAAGTGCTTTAAATGTGGACAAACAGGCCACATATCGAAGCAATGTCCAAACAAAGGACAAAGCAAGGTTTCTGACAACAAGCCTAAGTCGCCAGTGAAAATCAATGCTATCAGTGATGTAGTTGCAAACACAACTCACATTCCAGAGACGCGCAAATTATTAAAAGCTTGGGGACAGTTGCAAGGTAAGCAAGCACTATTCTTGATAGATCTTGGGGCGAATGAAAATATCATTTCCTTGCAATTAGCTAAAGAGCTTGGATTAAAGAATGAAGAGATGGACACTCCGGCAGAAGTTCGCCAAGCTTTAAATGCTGATGAAGGTGACACAGTGAAGACTGTGATACCCTACATTGGCAAGCTCAAGTTTCAAATTCAAGGCTACAGTGACGAAGATACCTTCTGTATCGGAGACCTTGATGGTTGCGATGTGATTCTTGGCATGCCCTGGAATCATAGAGTAGATTCAACCATCTTCTCTCAGAAAAAGAAGGTAGAACTCACCAACAAAGGCAAGAAGTACGAGATCCAAGCTGGAGTTTTTGGAGACACCATACCTATGGTAAGCCATATGCAAGTCTCTAGAGCAATTAAGGATTGTGTTCAATGTTGTCTGCTTTATGTCACTGATGTAAAAGATAATATGAATGCTGAAAACCAAGAGCAACTTCAGCTCTTGGAAAAGTATAAAGATTGTTTTTCGGAAGATCTTCCTTATCAGCTTCCCCCAGAAAGGCCAGAAGACCATCATATTGATATTATTCCGGGCAGTTCTCCTCCTAATATAGCACCATACCGTGTGAGCCGTTCTCAACAAGAAGAAATCAGAAAGCAAGTCGAAGACCTACTCAACCGTGGGCTAATTAGGCCAAGTAGCTCACCATTTTGTTCACCGGTTATTCTTGTTCAAAAGAAAGATGGCACATTCAGGATGTGCATTGATTATCGAGCCCTCAACAAAATCACTGTGAAGAATCGGTTTCCTATTCCCAGAATTGACGACATTTTGGATCGTCTAGGAGGCTCAAAGGTTTTCAGCCGCATTGATCTAAAGAGTGGTTACCATCAAATTAGGGTAATACCACAAGATGTACACAAAACTGCTTTCCGCACTTCATACGGTCTTTACGAATTCTTGGTGGTTCCTTTCAGATTAACCAATGCACCAGCCACCTTTAATCGAATGATGGAGCGCATCTTTAGAGAGCATCGACAATATGTCGGTACTTTCTTTGATGATATTCTTGTCTTTAGCAAGAATGAAGAGGAGCATCATCAACACTTGGAAATTGTTCTACAATTACTACAACAAAATCAACTCTTGGTAAATGGTAAAAAGAGTGAATTTTTCATGCATAAAATAAATTACCTTGGGCATGTCATCTCTTCTGAAGGGATTCAGATGGATCCTGAAAAGATCAGGATAATCCAAGAATGGCCTCATCTTCGTGATGTACATGAGGTGAGATCGTTTCTTGGCTTATGTTCTTATTACCGCCGCTTCATCAAGCATTTTGCACATATGGCTTCTCCACTTCATGACCTTACAAAGAAGAAGATCTCTTTCCAATGGAAGGAAAAAGAGAAGGCAACCTTCACAAGGCTGAAAACAGCTCTTACTTCTGGACCTGTTCTTATCATTCCAGATCTGGTAAAACCATTTGTGGTGGAAGCAGATGCTTGCGGTGATTGTATTGGTGCAGTGCTAAATCAAGAAGGCCATGCCGTAGCCTTTGAAAGCCGCCGTCTAAATGATGTGGAGAAAAGGTATGACATTTATGAAAAGGAGCTCTTAGCAGTGGTTCATGCTTTAAAGATATGGAAACATTATCTTTTAGGCAATGAATTCCTTATTAAAACCGATCATCAAAGCTTGAAGTATTTCAAGACTCAAAAGCATTTGCAGGAGAAACATGCAAGATGGGACAATTTCTTGTCTATGTTTCATTTTCAAATTATGTACACTCCAGGGAAACAAAATGTAGTTGCTGATGCACTTTCTAGAGTGCCTTGCATTGCAACTATTACAGTGGCTCATCATGAAGATTTTCAAACGATGAAGAATACTGATGATGAAGATACTGATTTTGCAGCAATTTGGTCAAATTTACAGCAAGGAGGTTCTCATCCAGATTATTCCATCAAAGACGGTTACCTTCTCATGAACAATCGCCTTTGTGTCACTCTTCCTGTTCGACAAAAGGTGCTTAAAGAAAGTCATGAACCCCCTTATGCAGGGCATAGAGGGAGGGCAGCCACTCTAAGTGCAATTGAGCGCTACTTTTATTGGCCAACATTACGAAAAGATACACATAACTTCATTGAGGCTTGTCTGGTATGCCAAAAATCCAAATATGATAGGCAGAAGATTCCAGGATTGTTACAACCTCTTCCAGTGCCCAAAGATCTATGGGAATCTATCACAATGGATTTCATCTCAGGTATTCCAAGAACACCTCAAGGTCATGATATGATTTGGGTCATAATTGATAGATTCAGCAAACAATCACATTTTATTCCATGTCATAAAACATTGAAATCCGCACAAGCTGCAAGACTTTTCATTCAACATATCTTCAGATTACATGGTATGCCTTTTGAGATCATTTCAGATAGAGACTCCAAATTCACAAGTAACTTTTGGCGTGCTTTATTTGAGAATTTGGGAACCACTTTAAAGTTCTCCTCAGCTTTTCATCCTCAAACTGACGGCCAAACAGAGGTGATGAATCTCACTCTTTTGGATATGTTGAAAGCTTATGTTAGTGAACATAAGTCACAGTGGGAGAAATATCTTCCATTATTGGAGTTTGCTTACAACAATATAGTGCACTCATCCACAGGGAAAGCTCCAAATGAAATAGTACAGGGTAAGGTGATTCCTCCTCCAATTATTCGCACTAAAGATAAGATTTTTGCTGCTGATGAGTTTGCTTTAGATTTAAAAACCGCAATGGATCAAGTTCGAGCCACTATCAAAGTTGCTCAAGAGTGACAAAAGAAGCAAGCAGATAAACGAAGAAGACCTTTGGCTTTTGAAAAAGGTCAATATGTCTTGCTAAAGTTTGATAAAAGCAGGCTCAAACAAGGTTCTGGTCAAAATTCATCTTTTCCAAAGCTCTCCAGTAGATACTTTGGACCCTTCAAAGTGATTGAGAAAATAAATGAAGTTTCTTATCGACTTGAGCTTCCTACTCATTGGAAAATACACAATGCTTTTCATGTAAGTTTGCTAAAACCTTACATAGGACCAGAACCAAAGGAACCCATTACTGAAGATCCCCCAGAAGTTGAAGAAACAGAGCAACTCTTGGAACCTGAAAAGATTTTGTTTCTCAAGGATCGAACCACGAGAAGTGGCCTTGTGACACGAAAATTCTTGCTAAAATTCAAGAATCTACCCACAACAGATGCACAGTGGGTAGATGAAAAATTCATGAAGGATTACCCAAATATTCTACAGCAATATCAAGAAGCTTTTCAGCTGAGGACAGCTGAATAAAAGCCAGAGGGCTGTCACAACTCTATAGAAACAGAATTTGTATCCTTTTTCATTAATTTGTCTATATAATGATTTATTAAATTTATTTCCTTTGCACTAATTAGATATAAAGAAAAGTGCATTGGAGCTGGCCACTGATGAGTGGTCACAGGTTATGGTGGACCCACACGGTGGGTTAGAGAAAAGATAGTTCACACTTCCACCTATATGACCCGATTGGGCGCCTGTGACTAGAACTCACGCATATCAGGGTTACACTCGCACACAGAAAGGATTGATGCCTTGAAGTGTGGGCTAGATCCACCAGAACAGACAGTTACAATCAACAAGATGGCATGATCATGAAATGCTTGTATAATGTGCATGTGTGGGCTGAAAGCTTGAAATGCACATTTCTTTGCATAGGAAAGTCACATGAAGATTCGGATACCATTTTTGCGATGTACACGGAAAAAGCTTTCATATGATACCCATATTGGGGGGGTCCCTAAATTTTAGGAGATCCCTAAATTTTAGGAGCCTCGAATTAGCCTAAAAATGCTAGTCCTAAAAAATAGGGATGTCATTCTAAAAATAGTAAGTTCTGTACTCTGACTGTGCTTGCTAAATTTGGTTGTTTCTATTCTTGACAGTATTCAACCCAAAAAGGAAGGCTATAGAGAAGAGACAAGTGTCAAGACACTTGTCACACAAGTTTCCAAGTGTCCCACCACTTGTCACATCTCATGATATGTGGCTGGACACTTGTCTTATGCTACTCCACTTTCCCCTTTTGTACTAGCTCTCCCCTCCCCTATAAATAAGAGCTCGTTTTTCTTCATTGAACATCATTTTTCTTTGCTGTAAACTCATGTACAGCACCCACGGATAGCCAGAAATTGGCCCCATCCATCCCCATCATCATCCCCCGCTTCTCCATTATCAAATTCCTCCATATTTCCTCTTCTATCACTGTTGTTTTACAAGACAACAAGCCTGTAAATTCATTACAGCACCTCCTTCTCGAGCTTTTTCTTCCATTTTAGCAGCAAGAAGCAAGCCCTATCCATGTACTACTGATCAACGATGGAGAAAGGCTGATTTCCCCTTTTTCTTCTCTTATACTGTAATGAAATCAGTTCTTGTCATTGCATAATAGATAATGCATGTGTGTTTGTACATCTTTGCATGATCTTGTGAGAGTGAGAATTACTTCTTCTCACTCTCAGGTTGATTGTAACTGAGCTCTTCCCTAAGGGACTTGGGTTGAGCAGAAATACATTCCTTCGGGGGGGGGGGGGGGGGGGGGGTTGCCCATCTTCAACCCTCAATCTTGTCTCCATTACTTTTACATTTTCATGGCTATAATTTTGTGAGTAATTTTTCATTTTTAGCTTTAAGTGTTCATTCTCTTTTATATTAAATCTTGAAAACAAGCGAATATCATAATTGTTAAGCATACTACGTTGTTCGGGGCGTTTACAGCCGCATGAAGAAGCAAAGGAGGTGAATGTTACTTCCAATTGGAGTCTGAAAGATGTGAGGGATACCTTGGAATTGCTAGACAATACATCCCCTAGATATAAGCTCAAAGTGAATGGCATAACAATTGGTAAAAGAGCCGAGCGCTCTTTCTCTTGTATGAGTTGTTTGTCTCCCACAATTGTGAGTTTTGTTCCTTGAGAATGAAAAATTTGCAGGAATTTATCTTAATTGAGTGACTGTCCTTAAGATATTTCTTAGTGGGAACTCATAAGCTATCATGAAGCAAGTTGCCTTTCGAGTGTATAGAAATAAATGTACATTACATTTGATTTATAAGTGAAAAAGAAGTTCATTACATCATGAGGTACAAAAATGTCACATAAATGTACAAAGCCAAAATAATAAGGCTTGTGTATGCTTATGTTTGCTCTTTTGATCCTTCTTTATCTGCTGCCTTCTCCTTTGTTGGCTTTGTGGCTTTTTTATCGATTTCTTCAAAGATGTTTTTTCTCACAGGGCCTTTCTTTGATTGTTGAAAGAATTTCACCTTCACAGGTACTCTCTTTTCTTGGGGCTTAAGAGGGGATGGATCAAATTTCAGAGGAGAAAGCATTGGCATTCCTTTTCTTTTAGACTCGGCAGCAGTGGTCTTTGTGGCTGACTTACCATTACCATTGCCATTGCCTTTGCCCTTACCCTTGCCATTGCCGTTACCATTGCCACTACCGTTACCATTGCCTTTGCCCTTTCCCTTGCCATTGCCATTACCATTTCCTTTGCCCTTTCCCTTGCCATTGCCATTACCATTGCCTTTGCCCTTTCCCTTGCTTGTGCCCTTGGCCATTGAAGTTTTGGGAGGAAGAGGGGAGTCAGGATCATATGGTGCGATTGCCTTGTCCAAAATCAACTCAATGCATCTCTCCCTTATCCACCAAAGGCTTTTGAGGATCACCAAGATCCTCATATGTAGTATCCAAAAATGTAGAAACAAGTCTACCATCACTACAAAAGGAAGCTTTGTTAGTTCAAAATATAATTTGTAAATATAATCAAAGCAAGTAATTTTCTTTCAATATACATTCGTGCTTAGCCATGAACACTGCCGAGAGAGTTCATAAAGATAATTTCTCTAGTAAGATAGTTGATATAGATAAGACTCCAATGCCCTCTGCAAATTCAAAATAGAGGTGAGCAGAAGGGTGAAAACAAATGAATATAAATTTTCCTCTATAGAAAAGAAAAATACCTTTCTACATAAGGGAAAAAGATGTGGTAATTTGTCACACTATCAGAATTACGAAAGAATGGTGCAATAATAGACCCAGATCTTGCAAATAGTTCCACTGAGAGAAGTGGATCAACAACATATATGGCTCTACAGATATCAAGAGTGAGAGAGGAGACGAATGCCCTGCAGTCAATAGCAAAATCTATTTGAATCGATCAAAATCAATACAAATTACATATAATATATACTTGAACCTATAAGCCTTACCTTATGCAACAAAAAACAATGAAGTCAGATAGTTGGACATCCTTTTTCTCCAACATGGGCTTGTCCTCAGGAGATATACTAAGGTAATCCTCCTTCTCAGGTTCTGTAGAAACATTCACAAGTATTTGCCCATACACTTTACCCATCCTCTCATAGTTGATGGGACCAAGTGATGCGGCTTTCCTCTTGTAAACTTCGTCTTTAGTTTCCAAGACCTCCTGCCTTTTTTCTTTCAAGTCAGACTCTTGCTGAGTGGCATCCCTTGTAGAGTAAAGGTGAGTGACATCCTCAACCTTTGGCTTTTTCCCTTTCCTAGACAATTTCGGGGGAATGTTAAGGATGTCATAGGCTTTTTGATTGGTGGAAGGCAAGGGCTTCAACATTTTATCAAACCTATACCTGATTTTGCTGATCATGCTAAAATCTTTATTTATTAGGGTAATTCTATGAGCATGCGTAGTGGCAATGTAAGCATCATTCATGAAATCAATGAGAAAATCTTCTGCTGCCTCTTGTAGAGCAAGAATTACTGAGATTTGCCACTTCTTATGAAGACCAAAGACAGTTGCCACTCTAGACAATCTGTCAAAGATTTCTTTTACAACTCTTATGAAAGCAGCCTTTGGAATCACGTGCTCTATGGCTTTCTAAGCTTTTCTAATCTCACTAAAACACCTTTGCATGTAGAAGAACTGAGACTTCCTCTTTTTCTTTTGTGGCTTGGGAGGCTCATTGGCTGCAGCAGCAGAAGTAGGCTCGGGTGCAATTGGAGGGGATGAATCCTTCACAGGGGAAGCCTCACCCTTAGCTTCTTCAACTTCAGGAGAAGAAACATTCTCTGCACTGGAATGCTTTGACTCTATGGAAGATGCATGGCCAACACCTGGTGTAGGGGGGATCTCTGTGGCAATATCCTCTGGGGCCTCTAATGGTCCAGCCTCAGCAATATTTGAAGGGAGTTCCTCCTCAGATTCATCAATTTGTAATTTCCTTCTACCCCAGTGTTCTTCCTATCTACATAAACTCTTCTTGCAGTTTGCCTTGTCCTTGCCATGTAGAGGAGGAAATAAAAGAGCTAGAAAGACAAAAGAGAGATAAAAATTTTCTAGAAAATTTGACAAGATAGCATTTGCTTGGTGGACAATAGGCACGATATGGTGCGAGGAGGAACAAACGCAGAAGATGGATCTGAGCGTTCGCGCCGTATCGGAGATGAGCACAATAGATGCGAAAGCAAAGAACCCCAATGCCCGCGAAAAGCCAGCCCGATATGAGGCGAGAGGGCAATAACATGGACCACCAAAAGACACCCTCGCTCCGTATCGAACAAGGGGCCACAAAACGGCGCGATAGGAGGAAATCGAAAAAGATGTAGAAGCACCCTCACTCCATATCGGGCGAGGGCAACACGACAAGAGAGGAACGCAATAGGCACAGAAGTGGGATCTCTCCGTATCGGGCAAGCACAGCGCGAGAGCTCGAGAGAATGTAAAGTGTACACATAAGCAAAAGGGTCCCTTATATACCCTCGTCAACCATGCCACGTGTCGTGACACATGTCTCGCATTAATTGTGCCACGTGTCTACCTAACGTCTATATGCCACGTGTCGACTAACGATCGGGCCATGTGTCATTTTGCAACGTGCCTTGCTGGTGTGTCTCATCCCACGTGTTGTCTGCCACGTGTTGCAACTCGGGCTTGCCACGTGTCGCACCCGATTTTTCCACGTGTTTGCCAGCCACGTGCTGCATCATGGTAGCGCCACGTGGCTTGGCCTAACGGCTAGTTCCACATGGTTGCCACGTGTCGGTGCCCAACGGTTATTGCCACGTGGCATAATTGCATGCCCTATATAAGGAGGTGTCGGTCATCTATACGGCTTTTTTGGCTACCTTTTCGGACTTCTTCGTTCGTTTGTTTTGGGTTTTCCTTCTTGTGTCGTTTCGGGTGTAGCCTTCTTCTTGTCTCAATTCGGTGCGGCATTTTGCTTTCCCAGATTCTCATTCGTTTTCGTTCACCTTTGATTGTTTGTTGTTGTACTTTTCACCATACGGCCCGAGTAGCAACATACATCTTTAGCGTTTTCATCTCATCGTGTCGTATCGTGCAGGCCTTGCAAATATGTCTGAACCTAGAGATTTTGAGGGCTCCAAGGTTTTGCCAGGGAGTAGGAAAAGGAGAAGGCTTTCTACAGGCTCAAGGGCTTCAACATGTGATGAGCTTGTGCATTCTGTTTCTTTTCCATGCTCCACCACCAGTGTCAGAATGCCAAGGACATCTCGAGGGAAGGGAAAGTCTGCAATGAGAGCTCTTGGAGTATCAGAACTTACTGATGTCACTCCATCAGAGAGGCTTCTTGACTTTATCCTTCAGAATGGCATAGATCTCTCTTTCTATGGAGTTGTTAAGAATGTCTTTAATCCTGATTGGGATCTTGATAGTGTTTTGCAATATTGTAAAAAATATTTTTTGGAGGACTTTTTGGAGTTTGAAAATCTAGCAGGTCCTGCTATTGAAGTTGATACAAAGGAATATGTCCATGTTCCTATTGGGTCAATAGGCAATGAAAAGTCAGTGTTTACTAGGAGGTGTGGTGCCCACTCTCTGGAAAGGTTTTATGCAAGAGACATATTGTGCTCCGCTCATTCCAAGAACTGCAAGCTTATGTCAAAGTTTGTTGCTTTTATCGTTTTCACCCTTGTCAAATATCCTATGAAAGCTGATGAGCAACAGTTAGAAGGAGCAAAGTCTGCTAGCTTTTGTATGTTAAATGACCTGGCAGATGAAAAGGAAACAGAGGAGGTTGTAGATGTAGATTTTGAGGCTTCTATTGCTGAGAAGTTGGATGTTGCTCAGTTCAAAGCTGAGACCATCATTGAGGAGAGCCAAGGAAATGCAAACCCTGCAACAACTGATGAGAGTTCTCACTATACTGTTCCTTCTGTACCATCTATACCTTTCAAGGAGAAGGAGTACATATTACTGTCTGATATTCAAAAACTTTTCAATCTTAGGGAAGATTATTGTCTAGCCATTATTGCAGAGGCTTCTGATGCTGCAAATGGCATAGTTGACACAGAGAATGAATCAAAGGAAGAGATACTTAAACTTGATACCGAAATTGGAGATGATAAGTTTATTGATGCTATGAAGCCCTCTCTCTTTGTTTTGACAAGGCAAAAGATGCTGAGAAAGTGTTAAGTATTACTAATGAGGAGTTCGATCGCATGCAAAGCCAACTTGGGATTTCCAATTTTGGAAGAGAGGAGTCTGAGTACGTTAAAGAATTGATAAACACCATATGGAATCGAGTTAAATTGGAGTACGATGAAAACCAAGTGATAAGATTATTTTGAATTTGCTTTTACACATTGGTAGGTTTGAGTTCCACGCTCATCTGGTATGGGTGTTATTTGCAGTTGGAGATTGCTGATTCAGATAACTTCTTGGGACGCGGCAAAGGATCGAGAGCTGGTGGTAATAGATTGAAAGACATTGCACTTGGCCACTACTTAGCTAGGATTGACCCTAATTCCTTTTTAGTACTTCATAGTAGTTTCTCAGAGGATGCAGCATGGCCCATACTTTGCATTAAAGCTCTTACAAGGCTTCTAGGTTTCTCAGGATTACAATATAATGCCCACAAAGTAATGTTTTTGGAAAAGACTGCAGCAATTAGGATTTTTGGCTATGGTCCAGGTTACTCTGCTTCTAGAGCATGATACTTTTTGGCCTTCACATCCTACGCCTTGGCTGCAAATCGAACTGATGTAAAATCCATAGCTGGCTACAAGAGAAGAAAATTTCTACGTTATAGAGGAAAGATCCCTGAGGAGGAAGAGAATCAGTGAGAGCTTTGGAAAGCTAGCTTTGTATATATTCTATCTTATATATAAAAGTGTGACTGCTCATGTGTCATTGCCATCTTTTATCTGCATTCTTTGAAGTTGCCATCGAAAAAACCAATTGAATAGCTCCTCCAAAGCATTGCTTTTTGTAACTCCTCCCCCATGCCTTGTGCTTCAAAAATAACTTGTGCGTACTTGATAGTGGGATTTTTCCATGCCTTGGCTACTATAAGTTGCTAAGGGGCCGTGCTCCTCCACAAAGTAAGGCCCATGAATATGAAGAATATGCTGCAATACAAAGTAACACTCATTTTATACCAATTGAAAAACCTGTCAAAATAAACCCATATTAAATAATTGTTACTTTACTAGATAAAAGGTGATATCTTTTTCTCCCCATGCCTCTTTTATCGCCTGAACAAGATTTTTGATTGATCTTTTGAACTCTTCCGCATATGTATATGTTGTCTTATGTTGCTTGAGGAGTTTCAGAAAAACATCAAGGTGTATCCAAACCTCCATTTCTAAGAAACACAAGCCTCGGCGTGCTTGCAACATTTTTTGTGATCTCACATAGCTCTCTCCAACACTCCCAAGCCGCATTCACCTGCTTTCTTGAATGGTTTCCTAAGAATCGTCTAGCTTTTGAGCCTCCCATAGAGACATCGGCCAAGATATCTCTTGTTTTTCCTGAAAGTGTTGGATCCTTTCTCAAGTGAACTTGGCCTCCATGAAATCCCATTTTCGATAGTAATGCCTCGCATGTATCAATACACTCATCTGATAAAGATAATGGCTTAATGGAATATGCGTAGTCAAGATGCAACCTAAGAAGCTTATTGATTATTCTAATCTTTGCATGCAAAGTACAAATATGAACATTCTTAAGAGAGATTGAAAGAATGGGATCCCAAATGTCTTTTATGTTTTTAAATTTACTCAAATCTATAGAATCTCTATTTGGGGCTCTTCTTACTAGTGGCAAACTACTCCAATCTTTAGATCCAACACTTTCCATGCAATAAATGCAAGGATATTTTGCATTTGCACCATTACATATTCCAAGCATACATTTGATAGTTTTCAAATAAGCACTCATATGTCATTCCACATTAAAATTAGCAACCCCATCAACTACCAACATTTCGCCTTCACTTTGAGACTTAATGATATTTGGAATACCTGTATGGTTGAACAACCATTTCAACGTTTGATGATTTTCAATTGGTACCTGGGCAGCACCAATCCACCAAATCTCCATCTCGGATTGGATCTTATGCAATGGAGCTTGGCAATCTTTACGCGTTGGTAGCACTATTTTTTCTTAGCTCTGAGTAATAGCATTAGAATGTTAGTTTCCTCTAATACTACCTATATTAGCCCACTTTCATATTTTTTTCTATAACATTAAGGGAAATATAGACTCCAAACTGGATTTATAAGGAATTAATTAGGAAATCTTAAAATTGGATCAGTCCCTTGAGTGTGGACATCATTGTATGCCTTTTTGTCCCTTAGACCATGGCTCCACCATCTCTCTTAAGTGGTGGACCCCACCTCAAAAGAAGAAGATCTCCCTTTCTTGTCACCCAACTAACAACATTTTTAATCCTCCAAGATGGGATCCACCACTCTTTTAAAAGTGCCACATCAGCAAATTCGGATTTTTTTTGATATAAAAAATGGGTTTTTTTTAATTTTCACCAAATTTTTCCTTTATCTCAAAAGATACCCATCATATTATAACTTGAAATACCCTTGTTTTATACTCTATTTTAGTAGGCCACTGGAGCACTTTTTACTCTCGGTAGGAGAGGTTTTTTCCCCCAGACTTATGGTATTATTTCGTATGTGCTTATGACACATACTTACGGGCACTTACCATGTTCAAGTGTGAAAAACCCCTACAACCCTAAGGTTTAAGGGTTGTACCTTGTA
Organism: Lygodium microphyllum; assembly: GCF_053477565.2. Taxonomy (NCBI): domain Eukaryota; kingdom Viridiplantae; phylum Streptophyta; class Polypodiopsida; order Schizaeales; family Lygodiaceae; genus Lygodium; species Lygodium microphyllum. The sequence continues at coordinate 96,873,090 of NC_141143.1, forward strand.
CTTTCAGTTTACACTCTTTCAATCTATCGCATTGGGTGTCGTGCTTCACTCTCTACTGTCTATCGGTTTTCTGTGCTGAGCTTCAATCTTGCCTTCATCTCACAGTTTTTCTATAGTGAATCAGACTCAAACTGCATGGCCCTCTTCTAAGAGTGACTATCAACTCTGTGCATAGCCTCCTCATAAGGGGTTTACTAGAATCCGTCTCCAATTTAAAAGCTTGGGACCCTCCTTCAAAGGTGGTTACATAACCACTTTATGCCCCCTTACTTCTCCCAAGTGCCAATTAGCAGGACGAGCTAATTTCAGCTCCAAAATTTGACTCTTTCCCTAAAAAATTAGCCTTTTCTATATCTAAAGGTGGCTAACTATACTATAAATCTATCTAAGTATTTTTCATGCTCTATTTTGCCCTCCAATCCTTCTAAAACCAAAATTATAATAAGAAAATCAATCTACACAAGTTCATCTCCTCCCTTACATTTCCAAATGGAATTGTTTAGAGATGTAAGCAAACATAAGAGGAAGTGAATTTACATATGCATGTAGATGAGCAGTATGGTATGGCAAAGATCCCTTATGACAATTAGCATAGCCTAGATGCAACAATAGCTTTCCAACATCATGGAGAAGGAAAGAAAAATATTGTTCTTTGGATTGAGGGTTCCGTGTATCCAAATGACCCTAATGCTAGCCTAAATCCGCCTTTTAATTTTGTATCTTTATTACTCATTTGCATTGGGAATGATAAATAGGGTCTATTAGGTTATTGCAAACACTTCAGTGACAATATTCACATGCATCAATCTTGTCAATCCATGTTATATAATACACATCAATTTTCTTGCAATCACAAGGTTCTTTGAATGAATTTCAAATTTCCTTGCATGACAAGAAAATAAAGTGCTTAAGTTAGAAGAACAATTGAAGCAATATAAAGATAGTCTCCAACTCAAGGAACAAGCAATGGGGGTAGAGATGTAAGAAATCTGCCCCTAGAGGAGGACAATGCATCATTGAAAGGAGCTCTTGAGCAAGTGGAGAAGGACAGAACATTTCGCAAGGACAAGAGCAAACTCCCATGGGCTACAAGGAAAGAAAATGCCAACTATTATTGATGTTGTCACTATCAATGAATGATGGTGGAGCATGAAAGAGACACATGTGAGCATTGAGGTTAATATCTCATTAGTAGACTATCCTCATTTACTATATCCCTTCACTCTATATATGTTTCTTTTCTAAGAAATTTTTTCATTATGCTAGATGCAAAGGCAAGGCTCAACAATTTTAGGTTTTGAAGGCATTTTTGAAACACAAATATCTTAGTGCAATTTTAGAAGACCCTCAACATCATCTTGCTGCATTGAATGAGGTTCTTCTAGATGTCCTTAATCATTTATCCATGAAACAAGTTCAAATATAATATGATATAGCTAGTGCTAATCAACAAGGTTATGATGCCATATACAGTATGATATCAAACCCATTAGCTCATAACAAAATAAAGAAGACGGTTTTACCTCGTCCATTTTGGCTTAGAGCTATAAGACAACATGAAATATATCCATCATGGTAATTCAATAGGACAATATTTTTCTAGCAAAGTGAAAATGAAAGTGGGAAAAAGTAAAGCTGAAAATATAAAATTTTATGAACAAGCTCACTTCAACAATTTTTTTGTTGTCTTGTTAAATTGCAATACACCATGGATCATTTTTACAAGGTACAATGTTGAAAAGGCATTGAATTGTTGTAATATAACATTGAAGATTTAATATGGTACATTGATTTCTAATCAATTTGTAATAATTGTACTTACGAGGTACTATTTCAACCTTAAAGTTTGTTATCAAGCTTGACGAATGCCTAATCGTAAAGGGATGCAAGTTGGAGTGAGTGGCTCTTACACTAATCAACTATGTGATGGCTTATGGAAAGATAACACACTTATCCCTCCATTTAGTGTGTAGTCCTTGTGTAGTCAAAAAAGACAACTTGGTGGCTAGCAACAATTGAAATGCCCAAGGAGACCCATAATATTCTCTCCTGGATCTTCCAATGGACTCCATATCTAGATATAATTTTCATGCAAGTAGGTGGTGAGAAGTTCGACATAGAAGGAGTTGGAGAATTCAATGTCAATTAGCGATTGGGTGGAAATCTTAAGACATTGAAGTGTATGTCCAATTGTGATGCAAAGGCATTAGCTTCACTATCTTGTCCATTTTGCATAAAAGCAAATAATTCTTCTAAGTCCTTTGATAATGTCATATGGAATAAAGGAACCCTAGCTGCAATAGAAAAGCACCACCAAATAGATCGTGTCTTGACAAGAATTGGAAATCCATATTTTGAATTGACATTGAGAATGTCCATTTTTATACTTTGCATTGCCTCATGTGCATATTTGACAAGCTATTGAAGTTGCATGTCATTATATATATACAATGAAGCCTCCCTTCAGACACAAGGCAACTATTGAGAAATTGAGGACCTATTAAATTTACTAGGTATACATGGAGAAAAGATTAGGATTTGAAAGAACTATAAAATGTTAGGCCTAACTTATGATGTAGCAGAGAAAACATCAATGAGTGGAATGGAGGCGGTTTTTGAGCAACATAACTAGCCCTCAAGGAAATACACAAGTACTAGAAGAGCACTTGTATAGTGAAGGAAATTCTGTAGTCTTGTGGAGATTAGTTTAGCATGCAAGGACTAGCACTCGAGACTATCTATGAAGCCTCAAAACTTTATCTCACCACACTTTTTGAGGATGCATACATGTGTTCAATTCATGCCAAGAGAGTCACTATCATGCAAATAGAAATGGAGTTAGCCATAAGGCTAAGAGGGGATAAAATTTAGTTATTCCAGTTACTTGGAATTTTTGTAGTGCCCATTATGGTGCAACGCACATTGTATGCTTTGACATGTAATGAAGAATATTTGCTATTAATTCAATATCAAATTTCTCAATATTGTATTTTATTATGATGATATAGTTATTAAAATATAATTTACTATATGAAAATGGTGTTAATTAGAAACCCTATTGTTAAGGTATGATATGGGCTCTTGGTTTACCAAAGCAATTCAACGTGTTCGCATCCAATCATAGTAAAATTTTTTAGCATTTTAAAAATAATTTACTTGCTCTTCTTCTTTGTTAGTTGGCAATTGAGCATTTTTAGAAGATACTAGGTTTCTTAGTGTCCCTAAAATTACATGCTCCTTTAGTGACAAGTTTTATGAGGAGTGATGGGATTTCTTGGTAAGACTCTTTGCTTCAATAGATATTGTTGATGTAACTCTTTTATTTTAGTAGTTGCTCAATAAAAGCGGAAGGCTAATTTTCATGTTTACTCACTAGCATCATAGCCCTTCCAACAGACAAGGTATTCAAGCCTTCCACAAGAGATTTTGGAATCAAGGATAGTCTCAACTTTGTACTCTGGGTGACCTATTATTTCCATATAGCTAGTGGTGGTTGTAAGTGCCACACATGCCTATGGTACCTAGGGTTTCATGGGTCCTTTTGTCTTGCATTTTTTCTCATTTTAGAGCAAAACTAGCTTACCTAAGCATTCAAACAATTAATTTTTCACTTTATTTTTGTAATTTATTTTTCTCCTCAATTATTGATCACCACTGACATTGTTACCACGCTTTAATACACACTGCATTGGCGGGCGCCCATCACCGTCACTTTATTCTTTATTCTTTTAGTGATAATTTGAATAAAGGAAGGCCCGGCCACACATTGTGACTGTTGGAGTTCCCATTTGGTCTCTCTCTCTCTTTCTTGCTCTTGCTCTTTCACCATACCTCTTCCAAGAAAGCTTCAATTCTTCTCACCTTTCAACTAGTATCAGAGCATGGATTCATGACTACTCAAGCTTGGTTTGTGGATTCTTCAGCTTCCTATTGAATCCCTACATTCATTGGGTCTCCTTCCCAAGCAGCCATGGCTTCTTCCACCTAGGTATATTTGTATGCTTCCATTGCTTCTTAGCTTGCACCGACCTTTGTTGAAGGATAAGCATAGGAACTCTCCTTACATTAGAGAGGATAAGGGTAGCTAGGTGTAAAAGGGCTGGAGGACACGGGAAACCCTAACCCTAACTCCTCTTGTGGCTATATAAACAGCCTAAAGTACACACTCAATTAGAGGAGAGTGCACTAGTTGTACTTTGAGCAACTGACTAAACAAGATCTTGTTCTTGTACTTGAGCTCTCTCTCCCCCTCTTTTGAATGGTAGGACTAAAGAAGGAGAAATAAAAAATATTCCATTGAGAAATCGAGGTACATCCTTAGACTAGCTAGGTGCAAGTATTTCCTTTTGAATTGCACACTTAGTTCTAACCTCTCTATAACTTAGTTCTCATCAACAAAATATGAGGAAGGATTTTGGAGAAATTGCAAACCGACCTCTGATCCTTCAGCTTCCCTCAGCCTCTTTACACATCTAAGTGCACAAGAAGTACTCTTGCCATCTCAATTACCTTCCTCTCCACCATAGCTAGCCAGACCCTATGACCTTGGAGGAGCCGGTGTGGGCGATAGAAACATTTTTAGCCTCTAATTTCTTCTGGAGATCTTCTCCTTAGCTCAGGATGACTCAAGTTAGCACATCAAAGGCTGGGATTAAGCGATGTGGTGGACGACATTGCATAAAATGCAGATCTGGGACAGTTTTTGCAGGCCGCATGATTCGAGCTAAAGCATGTCTGGTACATGGCGCAATCATGGCTGCTACCTTAGGGCTATTGTACCCCTATAGTGGACCATCCTCACCTAAGAGGGTATGCCCTAATTCATCTTCTACAGCCTACTATGATCAAAACCCTAGTTGTGGGTCTCCTGGCAGCCATAGCCAAGAAGCTTCAAGCTTCTTCCATCTTCAAAATTTTTCAATGTTTGGTCATTAACAATGATTTTAATCACTGAGTCAACTCTTCCAGAGTCAGTTACTAATTTGGGAGCTTCATTTCAGAGGTTTGTCTACTCAAAGGGTCATCATCAAGCTCATCAAGAGTGACATCTACCATCTCTAGCAACATAAGCTACAGATGAGTGCTTGTAAGCACTAAGACACATTGCTTAATCATCATTGTTGCTTTACTTCATGTTGTAAGGCTATGTGTACAATTATAAACACATAGACCATCCTACCCTAAACTTGTATTGCATATCTTGTTTGGCTTTTTTCAAGTACACTGGTCAATGAAATTAGGGGGATGAGTGTCATTGTACTCTCCTCAGAATCATCAGCAACAAGCATTGAAATCATAGACCGTCCTTGTCCAACTTTGATATCAATTGTTTGATTTGCTTCGGCATTCAGTGGCAAGGTTGTAAGGGACTAGACACTGCCCTTGTTCTAACAAGTGGTAAGACCTTCCCAATGGCCACAACATATGTTGATGTCCATCCTCAAATTTGGAAATTTAATGGAAAAGATTTCCATCCTTGGCAAGTTTTGATCAAATACAAAATGATGGAAAGAGGATATTTGCCCTTCATAAAAGGGACCAAAGTAATTGACCCATCCAATCCTCTTGATGTAGAAGATGACGAACGGGCTCAAGCCATCATCATGCTTCATTTAGATGAATCCTCAATTCATCACATTGACCAAATCTCAACTGCAAAAGAAAAGTGGGATGAGCTTGAAAGGCTCTACGGTGCTACAGCGAAGAACTCCAAGATATTTCTCAAGATTGAGTTTTTTAGCTTGGAATACAAACATGGAGAAGATATAAGCAAGTTCATTTCACATATGAAGGGGCTTATGGCACAGCTTGCCTCCGTTCAAGCACCTATCCATGATGAAGATGCCATTGCCATCCTGCTAAAGTCTGTGAAGAAGGTCTTTCCAACCCTTGTGACTAACCTAACTAATATCCCAAACCCAACTCTAGCAAGTACCATTCAATCATGCTCGGATGAAGAGAAGAGAAACCATACTGAAGGGTCTTCAGCATTTACTTCCCGTGAGCAAGTGTTAGTCCATACAACTTCTACTAAGTGCTCCTTCTGTCACAAAAAGGGGCATATTATGAGCAACTTCTGGAAGAAATATCCTGACAAAATGAAGTGCAATAAATGCAAAAATATTGGGCATATCACCAGTAAGTGTCCTGGTGTTCCAGAAGTACCTAAGGAATTGGAGGTCAACTTTGCCTCCCAATCCACAAGTGATCGACTCTTTTGAGTCTTGTAACACTCTCTACCTATAACCTTTTCTTGTAGCCCGATTTATAAAGGCATCTCATTGAGAATTAAGGGGATGCATCGTATTATGTTTTTATCCAATGCCACATGGCATTGAGGGGGGTGTTGAAAGATAAGCATAGGAACTCTCCTTACATTAGAGAGGATAAGAGTAGCTAGGTGTAAAAGGGCTAGAGGATAGGGGAAACCCTAAGTCTAACTCCTCCAGTGGATATATAATCATCCGAAAGTACACACTCAATTAGAGGAGAGTGTACTAGTTGTACTTTGAGCAACTGACTAAACAAGATCTTGTTCTTGTACTTGAGCTCTCTGTCTCCCTCTTGTGCACACTCTCTCAAGCCTTCAACTTTGATTTTCAACAACCTTGAATAGGCTTGATCTACCACTTGAGTGGGCTTATTTGAGCATCATTGGTGTCCCCCATATGTCCCGTAACTCTCAGCACAGGCAACAACAAACCCAATAGCAGCTGGCATGTTTGTGCCTGTTTGGACTGCTACCTCCCCTGTTAGATTTCCTCACTCCTAGACCCCTCTACAACTTGGAAATGGTCCTTGGCACCTTGGCAATGATTGTTAACTATCCCGACATTCATCCTTTGGATATGAGCTCAGTTTTGACATGTTGAGCTTCAGCTATTAACTATGGAAATAGGGAAAATTGCTGGTATACTTCTAGGACAACGTATTTTGTTATGCCTATGGTTTGTATTATGCTACAGGGATGCTATTATTGTGTCTGCACCTTGTGTTGATGCTTTGGAGCACTTCTGGCATGCTTTGAGCCATTGATAGCTCATTTTTCACAGGATTTATGACTATATACAGTTCTAGATAACAAGCATTTATAGGGAAGTTTATGCCTAATGCTTATGTATATGGTTTGGGAGCTTCATGATGTACCCATGTATGTGGAGTATTGCACATGTTGCCTTTGCCTTGGATATTGATTTGAGCTTGGATCGAGCATTGTTTAGCTCAGTTTTGGACAGTGATTTCAAGCTGTTTTACAATAGGACTGATTGTACTTCTCAGTGGATATTTAAAACCTCTTGGATTCAGGCTATATCTTGGCTATATACATTGATGTAGTAACTCTCGGGGATCGACATAGAGCTTGGATTTGCTCTTTGATCATTGGTTAAGCTTGATCTCACTCTACGTAGCATTTGGATCTCCATCTTTGATGTACTTATGGCATGTACTTCATTTATGTTTGATTGGTCTTGGCATGCTTAGCCTATGCCACCACTACATGCCTGTTACATTGTCTAGAGTTGGATGCTATTGAGCCTTGCTTTGGCTTGATTGCCCAGAGATTACTTTGGCTATTTCTTAGCTTGCCAAACTTACAGTTTGGATGTACTTGATGTCTATGGATGCTATGTATGAAAGCTACACAGCCTATATGCTCATGAGGTCTTATTGATACTTGATCTTGGATCTTTTGGCACTGGTGCTATTATATGCCCTTCTTGAGATTCTTTACTTGATATTTACAGATTTTGTGCTAGTGGGAGCATCTTGATATGCTTGATCGAGGCAATGTATGCTACTTGAGCATTTGGATACTTGAGACTGGGATCTTCACTTGGATGTTGCATGGTTGATATGCCGTGGTTCTCATAGATGTATTTGGGCTGATTTGGGCTTTGCACTCCCTGAGCATACACTTATTTGTGTTAGGTCTTGCCAGTGTTGTGTACACTTTGCCCTATTACATAGGGGTGTGCCGGCTTACTAACGGATTCATTTGACATGCTTGGGTGTTTGCTCGAATGACTGTCACTTGCTGATTTATACCTGCTTGATGCTGGTTATGCTTTGATAGCCAATGGTTGACTTGGTGCATTCATTTTGCCTATAGTTTGCTCTCATTGTACCTGGTTGTAATTTATTACAGCAAGTAGTTATGCATGGACTAAGGTGGAATTTTCATGTTGAATCATCCTGATTTTATGTACTTTTGATGGTACCTGGTGGGCAACATCATTTTTCTATTAGTTCGTGGTCATTTTTCCTTGGTTTTGGTGGTATTTTGACTTTTTACAACAAGAGAAAACAGAAAGCAGTTTTGAATTGTTTGCACCATTTTGGACTGCAGAATGGCATCTTCTTTCACTGATAGTGCTATCTTCAACATCATTTAGCTTGATGGTACGAATTATGCCTATTGGAAGAGCCAAGTTTGGCAGGTATTGGTGCAAAATTCACAGATAAAGCCACTAAGGATGCATGGCGAGCAGCCTCTGAAACTATGATTGATGACGAATGGGATGAGCTTCAAGAGTTATGCAAGTCCACCCTCATCTTATCTCTCACTGAATAGCTGTATTACAATGTGGTTGAGGAAGCACAGAGTGCTTGGTAGCTTCGGGATAAAATCAAGAATCTCTATGACAATAAAAGTCTAGCAAGTCAAATGTATTGGCTAAAGCAACTGATGGACGTGCGCATGAAGGAGAATATGACGATATCTGCTCATTTGAGCCAGTTCCATGCTATTCTCAAGAACTTGACTTTGCAGGGCATTACCTTCAATAATGAGGTTACTCCATTGTTTTTGCTTGGAACTCTGAGGAATGAGTCATGGGATGTATTCCCCATTGCCTTATATGCTCTTGCCACTATTCTGAACTTGCCTGATGTAGAGAGTGCAGGAAGAGATCAATCGTAAGAACTTGGATGCCTCTCGTTTGTCGCATGCTTTGACTGTTAGAGGAATATATGGTACTGGAAAGAATGACCGTGGATATGGACGTGGTAGAGACTCGCAGAAAGCACCTATAGGTCTAAGTCACATGGTAAGTGGCACAACAAGTCTCATGGGAGAAATGCTAATGTGACACATCACCATTGTAGTAAGAAGGGTCAATATACACCCATAGTGTCATGAGTTGCACAATGAGAAGCTCAAAGAGAAGGGGAAAGACAAAGTATAGGAAAAGTCCTCTGATAGCAGCATTATGCCTATGAAATCTAGTGTGAAAATCAAGGAAATCAATATCATGCAGACTAATGACTTCGATGGGGAGTACATACTTGAGCTAGTTCTTGTGATGCTACGTTGTTGAGACTGAGGGTCACTCTCTATATGCACAGTGTTGGCTTTTGGATTCTGGTGCTTCATTTCATGTTACACCATACCGTGAGTGATTCCATTCCTACCGCACTATCTTTGTTTTAGTTCGCTTGGGTGATGACAGGTCACTTGCTATTGTTGGCATTGGGGATGTATGGTTACAGTCCTCTACTGAAAGTACTTTTCTATTACAAGATGTGTGTCATGTACATGTGCTTACACACAGTATTATGTCTGTAGGGTAGCTTGATGATACTAGGTTTCATATCTCTTTTGGGGATTCTGCCTGGAAGATCACCCATGGCAGACTTGTGCTTACTAGAGGTAGTAAGGCTAGTAGCCTCTATCCTCTTGTAGTTGATGGGTCCTCTATTGACCATGTTTTGTCAGTGGGTTCCATCCCACATGTATCTCTTTGGCATGCCCGTTTGGGCCATCTATCTTTGAAGGGAATGAAAATGCTTTCTAGTTTGCAGTACTTACGGCCCCTTGACAATGCATGTTTTGATTCATGTGAGCATTGCCCTTATGGCAGACAGATTAGGAATACATACTAGGAATATGCATAAGAAGTCTGGTAAGACACACATGAGTAAGCCCTTGGCTTTGGTACATTCGGATGTCTGTGGGCCCACACCTTGTCAGTCTATGAGTGGTGCAAAGTATTTTGTGATATTTATTGACAATTTTTTGCGTAAAGTCTAGGCTTATCCCATTAAGCTTAAGTTAGATATCTTGGCTGTGTTTCAGAGATGGCTTGCATTGGTTGAGAACTAGACTGGGCATAGATTGAAATGCCTTAGGACTGACAATGGGGGAGAATATGTGTCATGTGCCTTTGAGCAGCTATGTGACGAGAGGGGTATTAAGCATCAGTTGACCGTCCCCTATACCTTAGCCCAGAATGGTTTGATTGAGTGGATGAATAGAACCATCTAGGAGCATGTACATAGTATGCTTAGCCATTCAGGCCTACCATAGAGCTTTTGGACTGAGGTAGTCAGTACAATTGTGCATATCATAAATAGATCACCTTCCCGTGGTTTGGATTTCCAAGTTGTAGAGGAGGTGTATGGAAACCTCCACCTTATGCACATCTAGTGTCTTTGGATGTGAGGTATACTACCATGTGCCCACGAACATGCGTAGTAAGCTGGATTACATAAGAGTGTCAAATGCATTTTCATTGGCTATGGAGATGTAGGTGAGATGGGTTATCACCTCTAGGACCACTGGTGCGAAAGTCATCCGCAGCCATGATGTAGTCTTCCATGAAGACAAGATGCATTGGTAGCCTAAGAAGGTGGTAGAGATATACAGGGTTATATTCCATGAGGAGCCTTGTGCTCCAATATAGCCTGCATAGCTAGATGGTTAGCATGCAGCAGCAGTTGGTACACATGGCCAGGGTGTTGGACAAGCATCAGAGCCTATCGTGAGATGGTCTACTAGAGATAGACGCCCACCTAATAGATTTGAGCCCTCGATGCATTATGTCTTGGTTATAGATGCAGGAGAGCCTCTCACCTGAGCTATGCACAGGGGTGACAGTCACTCTTGGGAGAGGGCTATGCAGGGTCTGAGACAGACTCCTTGCATAAGAATATGACTTGGGATTTGGTTTCCTTGCCTGTTGGCAAGAAGGCTCTGCCATGCAAGTGGGTGTACAAGCTAAAAAGTACCCTTGGACACCCCAAGCTGGCTTAAAAGGCAAGACTTGTTGGTAAGGGTTTTAAGCAGGAGCATGGAGTTGACTTTGATAAAGTTAAGACATTTTGTTTGTTGTAGCAATGGAATATTTTATCTTCTTCATTTCCTTCATGCTTCTTTGGCATTCTTTGATTTTCTTCTTGGTTTTTTGCTCCAATGTTTGATCTTCTAGCATTTTGGTCTTCATGGTGTAAGATTTCTTTGTCTTCCGTTGTGCTCTTTATCCCTTTCGTTGACGCGTGGTACATGCTTTTTGCTCCAATCTTCTTGACACTTTGTGCTTTATATGTACATGACTTTCTCTTGACAAGATTTCTTTGCCATACATAGGATTGGCCTTTGTCTTAGCATGGATGTTGCAATGTTTTTGGCATATAAGATGAACATATTTCTCTTTGGATATCTCTCAGATTTGAGTACATGGCTTCACATGGCGTGGTATAAGCAAATCATTTCGATTTTGGGATATGGGAAGGTCTTACCTAATAGCATTGTCTAATCCTGATCACAAAATGCTCCAGAGAAATCAAGAAGCACACAATGCTAGTGTCAAAAGACACGTGATAGCAAATATAAGGAAGCAAGAGATCCCCTTAATCTCAATAAGGTTTGGAGAGGTAGAGTGTGAAAGGGTTTCAGTGAAGTGGTTTGTACCTTAGTGATAAGGTTCTTTACCCTTTACTCTATTGGAGAGAATATCAAGCTGCAGGCAGCGTCATGGAGATGAACTGAGCAGCGAGTAAGTGACACTTTCGAATATCGATTTACATGTTGTGGAGATTGAACTAGAGCAGCGAGTGTTCAGAGATTAAAAACTCCTACTTTCTTCCTCTAGCAGTTCTCTGAACCCTAAGCTAGCTATGTGAGCCTCTGATTCGATGCGCTTAGTATCACCCACAACTCTCTCTCTTTTCTTCTACAACAGTACTCCTGAGCCAAGAGTAGCTACTGGGGTAGTGGAAGGATCTCATGCTTCTGATGAATGCACCAGACAAGCTTGATTTCTTCCTGTAGTATCCTGCTATTGTTGGGTATTTGACTCACGCCTCACTTACGCCTACGCTCACATGGGAGTGTCGGTGATCAGTAGGACACTAGGGCACTTTTTACTCTCGGTAGGAGAGGTTTTTTTTCCCAAACTTATAGTCTTATTGTTGTATGTGCTTATGTGCTTATGTTACACACTTATGGGCACTTGGTGTGTGTCGGGTGTGAACACCCCCTACAACCCTAAGGTTTAAGGGTTGTACTTTGTACTTTCTGGCTACACTCTTTCAGTCTATTCTCTTGGGTGTCGTGCTTCGCTCTGTCTCTCTCACTCTCACACTGTTACTGAACTCTCAGCTGCACCTCGATCCTTCCATCTCACATTTGGTATCAGAGTAGTTTTCTGTATGCTATCTGAAGCCCTCGCCAGCTCTGCCCAGTCGACCAGTTCAGCAGCTCGTCTGCCCGCCAGCACCGCTTGATCCTGCTAGCCAGCCCCCATCAGTTTCGCTCTAAACTACCTGTGCAATCGCCAGGTAGCCTCAGCGCCGCCTGCCTCCAGCACGTTTGCCAGCTCTGCATGCACAATAGCCACCAGTCTGCAAGGCGGCGCCAGCTCCAGCGCCGCTTGTCTACAGTGCCACCTGCCTGTGGTACGTTGCCTGCCTGTGGCACGTCAGCAACCCGCCATCCTGTTCGCCCGCTCCAAACGCCCGCTCGACTGCCCCGTCTGACCTGCGACTTGACGACTGCGCCACTCTGATCGTCCGCCTGCAGCGCGCAGATACAGACGCCGCCTCCTGTCAAGCACATTTGCTTGCTCCAGCACGTTTGCCTGCAAATGTTTGCCTCCAACTGCCAGCTCTGCTCTAGCCCCGTCCACCTGTAATCCACGTCAGGTATTTTTTAACAAAAATTTTTATCCCTTTAGTCCAGAAAAAAGTTCTGGAAGAGGAGGTTCATATGCATCAGGCACAACATATAGGATACAGGTGTGGGATAAATTTGATGCAAATTTCTGGACTTGTTCATCAGAAATTTTGGGGCTTTTATGTGTTTTGAGGACAGTTGCATATGAACTGCTGTTACAGTCACACAGAAAGACTGTTTTGACAGAAATTTTGGGGATTTTGATATAACAGTGTTGCTGAGCACTGTTTGCACCTTGGGAAGCGTGCATTAAAAGACAGTTTTGACAGAGTACGCCCTTGCACATTAATTGCAGAAGTGTGCTTGCTGCAATTTCTGGAAATTTGCAGATTTCCAGTCCTTACTGCTTTGACATTGCTCATTTGTCTTTGGAAATTTGTCATCATGGCAAATCAGGGAGGTTATGTATTTACATATGTATCCAAGGAAGACAGATTGGATGGAAACAATTACTCACTATGATCATTCATGATGAAGAATGTATTAGTGGCCAAGAATTTATGGGATTATGTCAGTGGAGAGGAAACTCGACCGGGAGTTGTAGCTCCCGTTACTCCTCCTCCTCAAGGAGCACGTGGACAACGGGGACCTCAGCCTACTCCACCTCAGCCACTTCCTCCAAGAACTGCAACTCAAAAATCTTGGGATACACGTGATGCACAGGCCTTGTCACTGATTGCTTTGGCAGTTCAGCGATCCATCATCCCTCACATTCGTTCAGCATCTTCTTCACGAGATGCATGGTTGACTTTGGAGCATATGTTTGCAAGGAAGAATGAGACTCAGATCTGTTTCTTAAAGAAAGAGTTAGAGACTTTGAAGATGAATGAGGGTGATTCTATGCAGGATCACTTGAATAAGATTCATGACTTGAGAGAGCAGCTCATGAATGTAGATGAGTACTTTTTGGATGCACAGTTGATATCCACCACCTTGAATTCCTTACCTCCTTCGTACTTGTCTTTTCATATTGCATTGAACCTCACCATGAGGATTGCCGAGCACCCACTCACTTTTATTCAGCTGGTTAGTTTGCTTCTAGAGGAGGAGAAAACAAGGAAAAATAGTGGTGTGGATGCTATAGTCTCTGAGCAGGCTTTTGTGGCAAGACAGAAAGGCAAAAACAGTAAGGTGAAAAATGCTCCACAGAGTTCTGGCACTCGGCACATCGCAGAATCAGACACAAGGGGGGGCGCAAGCTAAAAAGGAAAAATGTCATTATTGTAAGAAGCCAAGCCACTATATCACTGAGTGCAGGAAGCGCATTGCCAAAGAGAAGAAAAAGGAGTCAGGAATGTCTGTTTCTACTACTCCTTCCATTGCTAGTGAGTCCGCGTCCTTTGTTGTGGACAGGGACTATTGTTTTTACACTTGCAGTTATGACATCTCTTGGGCCGATAGAGCACTTAGCTCTACAGAGGATGCTGACACTTGGTTCTTTGACAGTGGTGCTTCTAGACATATTACATCTCACAGAGATTTGTTTGCTTCAGTTAGTGCACCTCCCGTTGGGAAATCGGTACAGTGTGCCAATAATGCATCATACCTGTTCATGGTATTGGGGAGATTCAGCTCACAGCCATTGATGGCTCTATTCTCCGCCTGTAGGATGCTTTGTTTGTGCCTGGAATCAAGAAAAATTTGCTTTCTATTTCTTCTTTGGCACGTTGTGGTTTGTAGGTCACATTTGATGATGACCGTTGCATGGTTAGAGATAAAGAACGCATGACTTTGGTCTTGACAGGATCTTTGTGTCATGGTTTATATGAGTTGGATGCTCTTTCAGTAGATCAGTCGACATACTTGACATCCACTCTTACTCCTGCTATGATACATGCGGAGTTATGGCATGCTCGTTTGGGGCATGTAAACTTTGGCAGCTTGATGCTTTTGCAGCGTACTCAGATGCTAGATGGCTTACCTCTCTTGGAGAGACCTCCTGAGCACTTATGCGAGGGATGCATTTTGGGGAAAATGCATCGTTTCTCATTTCCCCGTGATGTTGCTTTCAAAGCAACAACCAGATTGCAGTTGGTACATTCAGATGTTTGTGGGCCTATGCAAACCATGTCATTGGGCGGTTGTTATTATTTTGTGACATTCATTGCTAACTTTACACGTTTTTGCTGGGTCTACTATTTGAAAAAGAAGTCAAAAGTGTATGATGCATTTTTGGCTTTTAGTGCACTTGTTGAAAATCAATCTGGATGCAAAATTAAGACTCTCCGTTCGCACCGAGGGGGGGAATACATGTCCTCTATGCTGAATTCTTTTTTGAAGCAGAAAGGCATAGTCCATCAGTACACTACTGCCTATACTCCACAGCAGAATGGGGTAGCAGAGAGGAAGAATTGGTCACTCATGGAGATGGCCAGATGTATGTTGAAGGCAAAGAGCTTGCCTCATAGTGGCTAGATGTATGCTGAAGGCAAAGAGCTTGCCTCATAGTTTTTGGATGGAAGCAGTCATGTGTGCTTGCCATATTTTGAACAGATGCCCTACCAAAGCCTTGAAGACCATCACCCCTTTTGAGGCTTGGAACAGCCGTAAACCCTCTGTTGGTCACTTTCGTACCTTTGGGTGTCTTGCCTATGCCCATATTCCACAGGTACTTAGAAAAAAGTTGGACAACAAGGCTGTTAAGTGCATTTTTATGGGATATAGCAATGAGAGCAAAGGCTACAGACTCTATGATCCCGTTACAAAGAAGGTTTTTGTCAGCAGGGATGTTGTTTTTGATGAAAAATCAGAATTATCCTTGGCTGGTTTGGACACATATCAGGCTACCTATGATGTTTTTGAAGGGTTGCTACCCATTACTTTTGACGATTCAGCTGGAGCTTCAGAAAATGAACCTAATGTTCAACCAGCTACTCCTATGGAAAGTGCAAAAATTCAGCCATTGGTTGATCGCAATATTCAGCATAATGCTGAAACTGAAATTCAGCAAGAGCTTGCACACAGTCAAGAAGCTAGACAGTTACCTAGATGGTATTTGCAGACTATGCAAGATAGTCCTTTGGATGCACCCATGGCTGGTCGTACTAGAAGGCAAACTCGTTTGCATGATTCAGCACATACCATGGAGTTTGTTATGGCAGCAAGTACTTTTGATAATGAAGAGCCTGAATGTTATGAGGATGCACAACACAGTGTGTATTGGAAGGCAGCAATGCAAGCTGAATTAGATTCTATTACTAAGAATCAAACTTGGGATTTGGTGTCCTTGCCATTTGGGAAGAAAGCCATTGGAACGAAATGGGTCTACAAACTGAAAAGGAAAGCAGATGGATCCATTGATAAATACAAGGCACGGCTTGTAGCTAAAGGCTATGCACAGAAAAAGGGCATTGACTATGAGGAGACATTTGCTCCTACTTCCCGTATGACGACCATCAGGTCTATGATTGCTTTGGTTGCACATTATGGTTGGACAGTGCATCAGCTAGATATCAAAACTGCATTTTTACATGGAGAACTTCAGGAGGAAGTTTATGTACAGCAGCCCATTGGTTTCGCAGTTGAAGGCTTAGAACGTTTGGTATGCAAGCTCAAAAAGGCACTATATGGTTTGAAACAAGCTCCTAGAGCTTGGTATGCAAAAATAGATGCTTTCTTGCTTGGTTAGGGGTTTCTAAACAGCTCATCTGAGTCTACCCTTTACGTATGTAAAGAAGGGGGATCTATGCTGATTATATGTCTTTATGTTGATGACCTTTTGCTCACTAGAACACATGCTGATCAGATTTCAACATTCAAATTTGCAGCAAACTTTTGACATGTCTGACTTGGGAGTTTTGCATTACTACTTGGGCATCCAGTTCATACATGATCCTCGAGGTATTGGGCTATCACAGTCAAGGTATATTGGGCAGCTTCTTGAGAAGTTTGGCTTACAGGATTGCAAGCCAGTTTGTACCCCCATGGAACCTGGACTGAAACTGTCATTACATGATGACAGTGATTTGTTTGATATACATACATATGCTCCTGCAGTTGGATGTCTTATCTATCTATGCAACACTAGGCCGGACATATAGTTTGCAGTTTCAACTTTGAGCAGGTATATGCATCAGCCACGTATGTCACATTGGCAAGCTGTCAAGCGTGTTTTTCGTTACTTGCAAGGTACTTGATCTCTTGGGTTGCTTTATGCCAAGGGGGGACCAATGCAGTTACATGCTTACAGTGATTCTGATTGGGCTGGTGATTATGATACATGTCACTCCACTAGTGGCAATTGCTTCTTTCTTGGCTCTTCTTGCATTTCTTGGCTTAGCAAGAAACAATCCACTGTTGCCACATCGTCATGTGAAGCTGAATACAAGGCAGCTTTCACTACCACAGTTGAATGCGTATTGCTTAGACGCTTGCTAGCTGATCTAGATGTATTTGTTACGAAGCCTACTCCTTTGTTCACTGACAGTCAGAGTGCCATTGCAGTGGCACGGAACCCAGTGTTTCATACCCGCACGAAACACATTGAGATCCATTATCACTTTGTCAGAGAGAGGCTACATGCAGGTGATATCAGCCTTGTCTATTGTCCTACCACCAGTAATGTGGCAGACATCTTCACCAAAGCTCTTCCTCGTGACAAATTTGAAGCATTTCGCGATGCTTTAAATTTGATACCCTTTGGTGGCGCATGATCCTTGTACTCTTGATCACTCTTCACTCTAGGGGGGTTTGTTGGGTATTGTGAAAAATGCGGGATCTAGAGCATGGCAAAATCAGAAGCTATGGAGGATGAAATGAGAAGTGTGGACTCATGATGGAGAAGACAAGGACACTGTTTGTTACACAAGTGAATTAGGTTCCAAGATTGAGACTTGGACTCATAAAGACAATCTTGTGTATGTGGACAATGACATTGACACTTCACTGAAAAGAAAAGAGTACTATCATTGCATTTTGAAAAGGAAGCAAGTACAATGCTTTATAGGAAAGTAGGAAACTGCAGTAGGCACTATTGTGCATATGGGATAAGTTAGCCTGCATATCCTTGACCCTGAAGCTCCATACAAAGAGGCTGTTTGAGTGTGATTGCTAATTCTCAACACCCCTCCTCAATCACAACTAGAAAAGGCATAAAGTGTGTAGAGGCTGTAATGAGAACGACCTGCAAAGTGTGGGCATACCACAGACATGGCAAAACACCAGAGGCTGTCGCAGAAAAAGCTAAGTGTGGGTACCATAAACATGGTGGACATCCAGAGGCTGTAACAGGGGCCTCACAAAGTGTACAGGGACTGTAATGCCAAGTTACATAAGGAGTTTACAAAGCTTATGGCAGGAAGCATTAGGGCAAGGAGAATACAAGGCTATTAAAACAATCTATCAGAATTATGAGAGTACAAGGACTGATGAGTCTTGTCCTTCCGATCCTGGTGGTCTTCATCTTCATCTTCTTCTTCCTTTGCTCCATTTTCTTCTTCTTCTTTGACTGCGACTAGATAGGCCTTTTGGGATCTCTTTCTTGCATGGCAGAACTTCTCGGTGTGTCCGGTCCTTTTGCAGAAGTCACAAAAGAGCTGATCCTTCTTGCCTTTGTACCTGTTGCCAACATATAATGCATGCTCATCTCTAGAGGTACTTGGTTCTTCTTTAGTTTTTAGCTTCTTTTCTTCTTCTAACAGTGATGCCTGGATATCAACAAGTTCAGGATTTGGCATGTTGATTAAAGTTGTTGATACATTATTATATTCAGGAGGCAAGCTCTTAAGTAGAACACTGATGCAAACATCTTCATCCATTTTAATGTTGATTCCTGCAAGTTGGGTTAGGAGTCCTTCCATGTAATTAAGATGTGTGGCAAGTGATGCGCTGGACTTCATTTCAAGCCTGAAGAACTCAATCAGGAGACCATACTTTGATGATTTAGATTGTGCACCGAACAGGGTGTCAAGTCTTTTCCATGTATCCTATGAGGTCTCACAGTTATCCACATGATGGATATAACTGTCGTCTAGCTCCAATTTGATAATGGCCTGGGCTCTGTCATCATTCTTTTGCCAAGTAGTTGCAAGGTCCGCGTCCCGAGGTTTCTTCTCTTTGCCATTTGTGATGGCCCAGAGACCCTTCTTCATCAGGATGAGCTTGATGCGGGTTTGCCAAGTGTGGAACCCGACTCCTTTGAATCGAGCATTTGAAGAGTCTTTGCCCATGTTAGATTTACGGGAACAGTAGCAAATCAACTTCAGACTTATTAGATTTGAGCAATAGAAGAATTGATTGAGAGACACAAGTGCTAAAAAGCACTAACTGAGTGTCAATGAATACTAGATCTGCAAAAGTCTTTTACTCTTTTAACATCCAAGTGATCTTCCCCTTCTTGATTTGATGCTGATGCCTTCAGATCTGAGTGACAGTACTTTAATGAACTTCAGAGAGTATTGCTCAGTGATTAAAATCACTGTTGATAACTTCAGTGAGAGAAACAGTGAAAAATGTCAAGATTTTGAAGCTTTGGCTATGGTGGAATTAGGGTTTCTGAGACAGGGGCCTGGTTTTTTGCTGATTGCAGGAGCTACAGTGGATCATTTTCAAAAATTTTTATATGCCTAGGAAGTTGATTTCATGGGCTACAAAAGCCCTATCATAATCGTCAAAATCGTGGACAGTATGCAGCACGCAGGGGGCGCGAATAGAATCGGCGCATTCTGGGGCAGCGACATCGAATTTGTGCAATGCCAGAGCTGTAGCTTGCCAATGTGGTTGTTTGTTGTGCCAGGATGAAGCGCCTTGAGCAGAGGAACAAGTCCCTAGAAGAAATCGTGGGCTGAAATGGCCTGATTGAAGAGTTATGGAAGCTCCAAGTAAGGTAGGTCTTGTCTGGCTATGGCAGACATAGAGCAGAGATTGAGGATTTTCACAATGCTGAGCTCAGATGGTCCAATGTCCTGGATTGATGTGATACAGGGAAGCTTTGTGAGTTGGGGAATACTTTTCCAGAAGGAAGCTCCAAGAGATTTGACCTGTGGAGTGAGATATAAGCAGCTCAATCTGACAGGGTGCTGCTGGCTATGGCTGCCATGGAAGCTTCAGTGAGAGTAGAGTTGGGAGATGAAGTCATGAGCTGACATTGAGCTAGACTGAGGTTGAAAGGAATCAAGAGAGGCTAGATAAGCAATGCCATGCCCAACTGGGCTCTGATACCATGTGAAAAATGCGGGATCTAGAGCATGGCAAAATCGGAAGCTATGGAGGATGAAATGAGAAGTGTGGACTCATGATGGAGAAGACAAGGACACTGTTTGTTACACAAGTGAATTAGGTTCCAAGATTGAGACTTGGACTCATAAACACAATCTTGTGTATGTGGACAATGACATTGACACTTCACTGAAAAGAAAAGAGTACTATCATTGCATTTTGAAAAGGAAGCAAGTACAATGCTTTATAGGAAAGTAGGAAACTGCAGTAGGCACTATTGTGCATATGGGATAAGTTAGCCTGCATATCCTTGACCCTGAAGCTCCATACAAAGAGGCTGTTTGAGTGTGATTGCTGATTCTCAACAAGTATTTGACTCACGCCTCACTTACACCTACGCTCATATGGGAGTGTCGGTGATCAGTAGGACACTGGGGCACTTTTTACTCTCGGTAGGAGAGGTTTTTTCCCCCAGACTTATAGTCTTATTGTCGTATGTGCTTATGTGCTTATGTTACACACTTATGGGCACTTACTGTGTGTCGGGTGTAAACACCCCCTACAACCCTAAGGTTTAAGGGTTGTACTTTGTACTTTTTGGCTACACTTTTTCAGTCTATTCTCTTGGGTGTCGTGCTTCACTCTGTCTCTCTCACTCTCATGCTGTCTACTGAACTCTCAGCTGCACCTCGATCCTTCCATCTCACAGCTACCACCATCATTATCACGCATCAGTGCATGTCGCTCCTTGTTAGAAGCTTCTATATCTGCTACCAAACCTTCTGAGATTGAGTCCAAGGAAACCAAACATGAGGAGGAATCAACGATCCTCTAATGAGGATTCTAGATAGGGATGGAGGATGAGACATGTATTCTGATGATAAACTTCAAGGTTGGGATGGATCAAAAAAATATAAAATAGGAGTTGCAGCTACTGTTCTGATATCCTAAGCACCTTGGATTTTGTAAGCTTTGAGGTATCATAAGAAGACCTCAAAACAACAGCCTATCTTCTTTGAGAAGTGATGGATCTGATTAATCTTTTCCTTTGACTTTTGAAAGGGCCTTCACCTCCTGCTTGTCTTTTTATTCAGCTTACTGGACTAAGTTATTCCCCAACTTCTTTCACAAGCAAGCCCTTAGCTTGTCGGTAAGCTGTCCCCTTACTTAGCACCTCTAATGCGAACCTCGAACCAAATACCTCAAGCAGCACCTCCTTCCTTGAGCTCATTCACCTCATACAAGACAATGGATGTGTGGATGGCTTAAAGAAATTGAGATGGAAATAGGATTTTGATGGCATGTACAAGGAGAAAAAATGAAATAGGAAGGATTTAAAGTGTGCAAGGAAGAAGTAAGATGCATCCACCAGCTATTTAGGTCAGCTGCCATGGCTCTGATACCATATTAAGAAACACGGACCTAGAACTAGATTGGCTATGGTGGATGCAAGTCAAACACATGATACATTATCAAAATAAGGAATTGTAACTCAAGTGAATTAGGTTCCAAGATAGATTAGCTTGGACTCATAAATGTTAGGGGTAAAGGCGCCTCCGCCTAGCCGCCCGTGTATTACTACACTGACAGTCACCGCCACTGCACATTGCGGGTGGCAGGCCCCTGTCACCGTCACTTTATTCTTTATTCTTTTAGTGACAGTTTGAATAAAGGAAGGCCCGGTCACACATTGTGACTGTTGGAGTTCCCATTTCTTGTCTCTCTCTTTCTTGCTTTTGCTCTCCCGCCATAGCTCTCACGTACAAGCTTCCATCCTTCTCACCTTTCAACTGGTATCAAAGCATGGCTTTTGACTCTTGAGCTTGGCTCGTGGCATTCTCAGCTTCCCATCGACTCCCCACTCACATTGGGTCTCCTTCCCGACAGCCATAGCTCATTCTCTTGAGCTCCCGTCACTCCCCGACTTCCCGAGCTTCTTCCCGGCCTATTGAGGCACCATCAAGGCATTGACATTGAGGTATTGCTTTATTATTTCATAGATTTATCTAAGTCCACAGGTCTAGGTAAACAGGGTTTTCAGGTTGTGGACAGCCATAGCTCACACCTCTTTGAGCTTCCTTCACCTGGATCTTGCTTCCAGCCTATCAAGGCTTGCTGAGGCTTGGTGTAGGCCTTCTTTGGCCCCCATTTGTGCCCCCTTTGGGCCCCATTGTTGACACGTGGGACAGCAGACCCCCCAGCCAGCTCACGTTTTTTTTGCTCCTGTTTCAAAATCTAGCCAAAAAATCACTCTTTTTGTCATATCTCGAGCATTCTGAACCCAATTCAGGCAAGTTAAGAGTCTAAGTTGGGATTTTGGCACGCTCGGGACACGATGGTGATGTTAGATTTGCCAAATTCCGATGACAGAATATTTTGCAATAGATTTCAGGTCTGAGACAGTATGTATTTGTATGCCTATGCTTGTTTGGGCATGACTACATAACCAGTTTGATGCCTATTGCATCCCGATTGATTGGGGGATTGAAGCTACATGTAATGCTATGATTTTGGCCTGATTGTGGGGCTGGAAATACACAGTTTATAATAGTAAATGCATGCTGAATACTCTTGGGCTGAAGCTATCTTTCATGCTTTGACATATGCCTATTGGTTCCAGGTGTATGTCTTGGGTTATGCTATGATGTATTGATCATTGAGGGACAACTTCAAGCTTGTCATTGGATCCGGATGCTTTTGGAAGCTTGAGATTATTTTAGTCTGCACTTATTGACATCAGTCTATGCTTGACAGTGGTCAATGCTTTGACAGTTATATGCTCTTTGGGTACATGCTTACCCAACACCTACGGCTTGATGGATTTGTCTTGGCACAGTGTACCATGTACCTGTTGAGCTTTAGTGCTCTCTGAAGACTTGGCTTGGATACTCATTTTCTATTCTAAAATTTTGTATTGGATGTATTTTTGGTTGTCAGAGATCTTTATTGGGATGTATGTCTTGCTCATGGATGCTACCTATAGTTGCTCTGTAGCCGTCATGCTCTTGGGATGCTATTGAGGCATTCTCTTGGTTACATGTCTTTGGTACTTTGACTTGGTTTGATTGAGCTATTGAGCTCGTTTATCCGCCTTTTTTGCCAACGGGAGCATCTTGTATGCTTGACTGACATTGAGCAGGAGGTTTATGCTATTTGAGCATTTTGCAGATACTTGAGACTTTGGGAACTCTTACACTTAAATGTTGCATGGTTCATGCACTGATATCTTGGAGTTGCTTTTGACCTGAGCTTGGGCTTTGCACTCTTGTAAGCATACACCTACTAGTGTCAGGTCTTGCCAGTGTTATGTATACTTTGCCCTACTGGTATGTCTACTCCACTGACGAATGCTTTGGTGACATGTTTGGGTATTTGCTCAGGGTCTTGATGACTGTTTTGTGCTAATTTATACCCGTTTATGGCTGGTCATGTCTTGGCTGTCATTTATTGACTTGGTGCAGTGATTTGTCAGCCATTGACTCTCTCAGTACCCTGCTGTCATTTATTACAGCAAGCACATAACTCCAGATTGACATGGATTTTTCATGTTGAAATATTCTGAAATGATATACTTTCACTAGTACTTGGTGGACAGCAGCTTTGGCTACACTTTTATCATCATTTTTCTCTCAATTTTGGTGATTTTTTGGTCATTTTCTGCAGTAAATCGCAAGCAGTATTTGAACTGTCTACAATCTTTCAGCGTGCATTATGGTGAGTTTATCCATTGATCATGCTATTTTCAACATCACTAAGCTTGATGGTACGAATTACTCTTATTGAAAGAGGTAGATTTGGCAAGTGTTGGTGCAAAAATCGCACATCAAACCTTTGAGGTTGAGCAGGCATTCGCTTGCAACTATGCCATATGAGGAATGGCTTGAGCTTGATGAGTTATGCAAGTCCACTATTGTATTATCTCTCACAGAACAGGTTCATTACAATGTATTTGAGGAAAAATAGAGTACATGGCAGTTGTGGGATAAAATCAAGAATCTTTATGACAAGAAAAGTTCAGTGAGTCAGATGTATTGGCTGAGGCAGCTTATGCATCTGTGCATGAATGAGAATGTGACTATGTCTGCTCATTTGAGCCAGTTCCATGCTATACTCAAGAACTTGACTTCGCAAGTCATCACTTTTGCAGATGATGTCACTCCTCTTTTCTTGCTTGGTACTCTTAATGAGTCATGGGATGTATTCTGCACTAAATTATGTGCCTCTATTGCTACCTTGAAATTATCTGATGCTGAGAGTGCTCTTCTACAGGAAGAGGTTAACCGTAAGAATTTGGATGCCTCTCGTGTGTCGCATGCTATGACAGTTAGAGGGAAGAATGATGGATATGGAAAGCATGGCAGTGGCAGTGGCAGTGGACGAGGTTCTCAGAAATCTCAGTCCAAGTCTCATGAAGTCACGTAGCAAATCTCGTGGCATGAATGCAGATGTTACTTGTCACCATTGTGGGAAAAAGGGCCATATTAGGCCACAACTGCGCAATGAAAGGCACAAAGATAAGGGGAAAGACAAAGTGCATGATAAGTCTTTTGATCGCAGCATAGTGTTTGCAAAGTCCAATGTTAAAATTGAAGAGATCAATGTTATGCAGCCTGAGGATGTTGATGATGATTATATCCTTGCAGCTTCTTCTAGTGCTTCGCAGATGACAGAGATACACTCTATGTATGCACAGTGTTGGCTCTTGGACTCAGGTGCATCCTTTCATGTGACACCTTGCCGAGAGTGGTTTCATTCATACCGTACTGTTTCGGGCTCTGTGCACTTGGGTGATGACAGCTCTCTTGATATTGTGGGCATTGGTGATGTTAGGCTGCAGTTTCCTTCTGGCAGCAGTTTTGTTATGCAGGATGTATGTCATGTACATGCTTTGACATGCAGTCTCATGTCAACTGGACAGCTTGATAACACAAGTTATCATGTATCTTTCGGAGACTCTACATGGAAGATCACTCGTGGCATACTTGTGATTCCGAGAGGTACCAAGGTTAGCAGCCTCTATCCCTTGATTGTATCCGTTTCTTCCCTTGATCATGTTATGTCTGTGGGTTCTATCCCACACGTATCTCTTTGGCATGCCCGTTTGGGCCATATGTCTTTGAAGGGAATGAAAATGCTTTCTGGTTTGCAGTACTTACTGCCCCTTGATTATGCATGTTTTGATTCATGTGAGCATGGTCTTTATGGCAGGCAGACTAGGTCTACACATAAGAAGTCTGGTAGGCCACGCATGAGTGAGCCCTTGGCATTGGTACATTCGGATGTCTATGGGCCCATGCCTTGTCAGTCTATGGGTGGTGCCAAGTATTTTGTTACTTTCATAGATAAATTTTCACAAAAATTTTGGGCTTATCCCATTAAGCTGAAATCCGATGTCTTGGCTGTGTTTTAGAGATGGCTTGCATTGGTTGAGAACCAGTTTGGGTATAGGCTAAAATGCCTAAGGACAGATAATGGGGGTATGTCTCACGTGCTTTTGAGCAGTTATGTGATGAGAGGGGTATTAAGCGTCAGTTGACCATCCCCTACACCCCCTAGAATGGTTTGGCTGAGCGGATGAATAGAACCATCCAGGAGCGTGTGCATAGTATGCTTAGCCACGCAGGCCTACCACAGAGCTTTTGGGCTGAGGCAGTTAGTACAGCTGTGCATATCATAAACAGATAACCTTCTAGTGGTTTGGATTTCCAGGTTGCCGAGGAGGTATGGACTAGAAAACCTCCCTCTTATGTGCATCGCCGTGTCTTTGGATGTGAGGCATTTTGCCATGTGCCCAGGGACAAGAGAAGTAAGTTGGATCCTAAGAGTGTCAAATGCATTTTCCTTGGTTATGGGGATGCACGCGAGATGGGTTATCATCTCTGGGATCTGCAGGCGCGAAAATTCATCCGCAGTCATGATGTAGTCTTCCATGAAGACAAGATGCATAGGCAGCCTGAGAGAGTTGTTGAGATCCGCAGGGTCATATTTCAGGAGCAGCCGAGAGCTCCCGCATAGCCTACAGCTGCAGATGATCATGGTCAGGGTGTTGGACAGGCAGCTGGGCAGGCAGCAGAGCCTACCCTGAGACAGTCTACTAGAGACAAACGTCCACCTGATAAATTTCAGCCCTCGATGCATTATGTCTTGGCTACAGATGCATGAGAGACTTTCACTTATGATGAGGCTATGCGCAGGGGTGATAGTGAGAGGGCTATGCAGTCTGAGATAGATTCATTACATAAGAATGAGACTTGGGATTTGGTTTTCTTGCCTAAGGGCAATAAGGCTTTGCCATGCAAGTGGGTGTACAAGATGAAAAGTACCCCTGAACACCCCAAGCCGGCATACAAGGCTAGACTGGTAGCAAAGGGCTTTAAGCAGGAGCATGGTGTGAACTTTAATTAGGTCTTTTCTTCTATGGTTAAGATGGCCACCCTACACTTAGTCTTGGCTTTGGTTGCTCAACTTGACTTGGATTTATACCAGATGGATGTCAAGATGACTTTCTTACATGGGGACTTGCATGATGAGATTTATATGGAGCAGCCTATGGGCTTTGCAGAACCTAGCAGGGAGCACCTCGTGTGAAAATTGAAGAAAAGTCTTTATGGCTTGAAGCAGGCACCTAGGGAGTGGTATCATAAGTTTGATGCCTTTATGCAGTCACAGGGCTATAGCAGGAGTGCTATGGATTCGTGTCTTTACACGAAGAAAGCCCGTGATGGTTCTTTATTGATTTTGGTACTCTGTGTGAATGATATGCTGATAGCAAGGAAAGCTCATGATGAGCTAGATGCTCTTAAAGCTCAGCTCAAGAAGAGCTTTGAGATGAAAGATCTGGGACAGGCCTCTCACATACTTGGTATGCGCATTAGATGCAACAGGCATTAGGGACTCCTCTACTAATCATAGAGGGAGTACATTCATAAAGTCCTTGAGCGCTTTCGCATGCAGGACGTAAAGCCTATTGGCTGTCCATTGCCTTCTTATGTGAAGGTATCACAGGGTGATTTTTCGCAGACAGATGAGCAGAGGGCCGAGATGGCCAAGATTCCCTATGCATCCGCAGTGGGCAGTCTTATGTATGCCATGATAGCCACTCGTCTAGATATTGCCTTTGCAGTTGGTGTTGTGGCACGCTATATGGCTACACCTGGCAAGAAGCATTGGGATGTCGTGAAGGATATCATGAGGTACCTGAAGGGCACTGCAAATATGTGCCTATGCTATGGCAGCCAGGATACAAGAGTCATGGGGTACACTGACTCTGATTATGCAGGACATGCAGATAGTAGGAAATCCACTTTTGGCTATGTATTCACCTATGTTGGAGGTGCTATTTCTTAGATGTCCAGGGTGTAGAAATGCACGGCCCTTTCTACTACAAAGGCCGAGTATGTTGCAGTCCACTAGGCTTGCAAGGAGGCCATTTGGTTGGGTTGTTTGGTTGCTGACCTTGGTATTGATGCTATCCCTACACTGCATTCAGATTCTATAAGTGCTATTCAGTTAGCCAAGAATCTGGTCTTCCATGCAAAGACGAAACACATTGAGGTGAGATATCACTTCATACGTGGGGTCATTGAGGACAAGTCTGTTGACCTTGTCAAGATCTCGACTGACCAAAATCCTGCAGATCTACTCATGAAAAGCCTCTCTACAGAGCGCTTTGCCTTCCTCAGGAGGTTGATGGGTGTGGGATGAGATGATGTCTTTCCTCATCCTATTGTACATGTGTACATGTTGTACTGTCTTTTTTCCTTTTCACTCTTCACTAGGGCAGATTCGCCTTTAAGTGGAAGGTTGTTGGGGGTAAAGGCATCTCCGCCTAGCTGCCTGTGCATTACTACACTGACAGTCACCACCACTGCACACTGCAGGTGGTGGGTGCCCGTCACCGTCACTTTATTCTTTATTCTTTTGGTGACAATTTGAATAAAGGAAGGCCCCGTCACACATTGTGACTGTTGGAGTTCCCATTTCTTGTCTCTCTCTTTCTTACTCTTGCTCTCCCGCCATAGCTCTCACGTGCAAGCTTCGATCCTTCTCACCTTTCAATAAACACAATCTTGACTGACTCAATGGATAGTACCATAACATTGAAATGAGTGTCAAGTACATGCTTATATAGCTTTTGGGTAGTACCACTATCCCTCATTGTGCTTATGGGATTCTAGACATCTCTTCCTAGAGCTTCTAGAGCATACAACTTTTGTCATCTCTCTTATACAAAGCTTCTTCTAGGCATACATCATTTGATTTCTCAACAAGATGCTCTTAAATCTCATCTGAAGAAGAGCTTTGAGACGAAGGATTTGGGATAGGCCTCTCACATTCTTGGTATGCGCATTAAGCGTGATAGGGATCAAGGACTACTCTACCTCTCACAAAGGGAGTACATTCATAAATTCCTTGAGGATTTTTGCATGGAGGACATAAAGCCTATTGGCTGTCCATTACCTTCTTATGTGAAGGTCTCACACGTCGATTGTCCACAAATAGATGAGAAAAGGGCCAAGATGGCCAAGATCCCTTACGCATCAGCCATGGGCAGTTTGATGTATGCCATGATAGCCACTCGTCCCCAGATATTGCCTTTGCAGTTGGTGTTGTGGCATGCTATATGGCTACACCTGGCAAGAAACATTGGGATGCCGTGAAGGGTATCATGGGATACATGAAGGGCATAACAGATATGTGTATTTGCTATGGCAAGTAGGATACAAGAGGTGTGGGGTACACAAACTCCAATTATGTGGGATGTGCAGATAGTAGGAAGTCCACTTTTGGCAATGTATTCACCTATACTGGAGGTGTTGTCTCTTGGATGTCCAGGGTTCGAAAGTATGGCTCTCTCTACCACCGAACCTGAGTATGTTGCAGCCATTGAGGATTGCAAGGAGGCCATATGATTGAGCCATTTGGTTCATGACCTTGGAATTGATACTATACCTATGCTGCATTCGGATTATATGAGTGCTATTCAGCTAGCTAACACTTCGGTCTTCCATGCGAAGACAAAACACATTGAGGTGAGGTATCACTTCATACGTGGGGTCATGGAGGATAGGTCTATTGACCTTTCCAAGATCCCCATTGACGAAAATCCTGCAAATCTGCTCACGAAAAGCCTCACTACTGAGTGCTTTGCCTTCCTCAGGAGACTGATGGGCGTTGGATGAGATGATGTTTTTCCTCATCCTATTGTACATGTGTACATTGTACTATCTTTTTTTTCTTTTTCCTTTTACTTCTCACTAGGGCAGATTTGTCTTTAAGTGGGAGATTGTTGGGGGTAAAGGCACCTCTGCCTAGCCGCCTGTGTATTACTACATTGACAGTATCCACCACTGCACACTGTAGGTGGCGGGTGCCCGTCACCGTCACTTTATTCTTTATTCTTTTAGTGATAGTTTGAATAAAGGAAGGCTCGCCGGTCACACATTGTGATTGTTGGAGTTCCCATTTGGTCTCTCTCTCTATCTTGCTCTTGCTTTCTTACCATAGCTCTTCCAAGCAAGCTTTGATCCTTCTCACCTTTCACACATAACTTTGGTTTGTAAAATTTTTTAATATATGCTCATATTGAATACAAAAAATAAAAAATATTTACCACAAATAGATTGCACTAAAAATATATATGTATTCATAAGTAGATTACAAGGGCTGTTTTTTCCAAGGCTCATGTGGTTTTTGGGCAACAATACAAAACTCATTTCATCTTCAAGCACTTGATTCTTTCATAGGACTATTTGTGTTGCTTCTTGCCCCTCACTCATCCCTATGGCCCTTCCAATACCCATGGTTTGCAGAACCCTCCCATGTAGACATATAACAAATATGTGCTTTCCCAATTCCTTCTTCATAAGGGTTATCTTGTTTGCATTTGAATGATAGTGGAAATGCATAGCAACTTTGATAGGTCCTTCAAAATGGAGAGTTGGGTCTACATGTTGTAGGTGAAAGAGACATATATGATGGTGATATCACTAGTTTGGATTTTGCTAATGCAATGCACTATTGAAGCATCCTTCCCATGTGGACAACATAATTGTTCATGCTCAAAGTAAACTTTGTATCTCTTTTACTTCTTCTTAGATTTACCCATGATAAATATGTATGCAGTTTGCAAAAGAACAACTTTTCTTTCAGCCAACCTTCTAACTTTTGCAATGCTGAAGTAGTAGGGTTTCAGCATATGATATTCAAGTTATTCTTGCAATTTTTGTAGTTCAAGCTATTTGAAAAACTATTTTGCAAGTATTGCCTAAAAACTTCTATATTGATCAGATTTCTCCATGTTATATGGTTGGTGTTTAATAGATCTTCAACAGTGCTAGTTACTCATGCCATTTCTACAACTCTTGGCACTTTTGCACTTCAAGTTAAACCAATGAATTCCTCATTATGGCATTTTCTTTAAGTTGCTTCTGATCTCCTCCTTTGTTGTTTGGTAGCATTTTTTTGGTGAGTCTGCTTCGCATTCTTTTCCGCCATCTCCTGAACATCCAAATTATATGAATCTACTTGAATTACATGAATTTGCAAGAATTACAAGAATCTACATGAACTGCAAGAATCTGCGTGAGTTGTAGAAAATTGTCCTCAAGTGTAGGACAACACTTTGAGCTTGCTTAGGATTCAAGCCATCTCCCAATTGTACTCACACTTGCCTAATAATCACAATATAATAAGGTGGTAATATATCCTTAGGGAGCATACATTCTTTTCTATGGCAAGATTATAGCTTGAAGATCATCTTGACCAATCTGACGATATAGGTAGCTCTCATTATCTTGTCCTCTTCCTCCTTCATCTCTATAGCAATCCAGTCCATGAGAGCTAATCCCATCCACACCATCAATGATTGCTGCATCATTACCAGTCACCCTCTACATGACCCACCAACATCGAACACACAACAAGATCCACCAAGTTATTGAGTGCCATGGGACTAACACAAGTCTAAGAGAGAGTAATATTAACCCTTTCTAGAAAGGCAAGATAAAGGAGAGATGAGAAAAAGGAAAGGAAAATATTTAGAATGAAAAGAGAAGTGAAAACGAAAGCATCTCTCAAGCCCTTGTAATTTTTAACATAAACTTATTCTATAAAGAGCGTGGGCTTACTTCTGTGCAAATTGTAATAACATCCTAAGTGAGACAAGAGCATAAAAATCTTTGCCCAACAAGTTGGAAAAGAGTTGTAAAAACCAAAGAGTATGTAGAAGCTAAGAGAAGACCGGTTTAAGTCAATGAGATGGAAGAGTGCCCAAAATACCAAGGCCATTTATAAAAAGAGAAAAAAGGAAATGATAAGCTCATTCTTGTGATATGCAATCGTTAGGAGTTCTCTTCTTACTTCTTGCTTGCATCTTTCTTGTGTGAGAGTGGGAGAGTGAGATATCTATCTTGTAACATCAACAAGCTTTTATTTCATTCTTTTAATCATCAAAACAAAGGAAACAACAAATCTTCACGCAGCATCATAGTAGATATCTCCTCCCACGGATTTTATAGAATCAACCATAATCTTCAACATCTTCATAAAATCCATCAATAGAACAATGAACACAAAGGAATACACCATCTTTGAATGGAAATCGATCACATAGTATTCATCTTCATTGTCTTCATAGTTCTCTCTTTCAATCTCTCATATACAGTTACACTGTTTTGATAAAATTGACTATCTCTGGCTCTCTCTCTCTCTCTCTCTCTCAATAGTACATCATCTCCTCACTACAATACTCTCATAATAACTCTGAATAATCCTTCTTAGGTCATGGATACACCTCCCAAGAGGTATGTCTGATATGAAGAGTCACCAGAGCCACTACAGTGTCTCTTCACAGCTCACTACTGTCACTGCCACTCAGTCTTCTCTTTAGTCTTCAGCAGTTGCTTCTTCCTTTTGTTTTAGCTCTTTTGAACTTAGATTCATCCTTTCCAAAAGTTAGAAAACATTCCCAAAGTCACACATACTTTCTACAGAACACTTACAGAAGGTCTACAGAACAGTACAGTATAGTGCCAGAGCAGCTACAGTACAGTTACAGTACAGAGATAAAGCAGAGATAGTACAGAGACAGAAGCTCTACAGAAGGTTATCAAAACCTCATAACTCATACTCAAACCATTACAAACTATCAAAAACTATTCAATATACTTCCAAAGGATCTCAATCTTCATCAATCATCAATCCATGCTTCATACAGAAGAAAATCAGAACAAAACAGAAGCTATACAAAAGGTATAGAGAACCAATCAGAACCTTAACAGAACATCATAGAGCTTCATATCTCTATTGAAAATCATCATGAACTTCCAAAGCATAATCAATATCATCCAAAACACTCTCAAACACTTCCATTATCAACCATACATTACTCTAAATCCATCAAAAATCAATCATTCAGACCTCAAAAACAACAAAAATTAGTCAAAAGTTCAATATTTTTCCACTCTCAACACTATCCAATAGGCCCATAAGGCTACCATTACCTTGTTCCCTAGTGGTTGCGTGAAGCAGAGACTACCTCTTTTTTTAAAACCAAAACCTCTTTTTTTTTAAAAGCATCAAGTCAAGGTTAGTGTAGGTATATTTGGTTTGTTTGGTTATTGTTGTTGGTTGTTGTTTTGAGGGGAAGACTTCTTGAGGAGTCCCAAGAGATAGTTTCAAATTCTTTGCATCATATACATGTTGAATTGATGCAACAAGAGTACCATCTTGAGACTCTTGAAACGCAAGCACTCTACCCTTCCAATGAATTTGTAATATGCCATAGCAATGAACTTGATGAGACCCAATTGCTAAAGGCTACATGTAAATTCATGAATCCTTCTTGAACTTTGCTATCTATCCTATCTAACATGCTCATCCTTCGTGTTGTGAACATAGATAATAGACATGGGATCACAAGGCACATGAGGGTGGTAAAAGTTGGGGAGAGGGGAATGTATAAAAAGGGGGCATGGGTGGATAATTCTATAAGTGGTAGGCGCAAGGGAAAAAAGAAAGTGAATAAAATGTGCACACCATCTCCTCTCCTATTGGTCCACCTCAAATCTCTTGTAATTAGAAAAGTTCATATTTTCCCTAATGTTATTGTTCACATGGTGGTTTTTCTCACCATTCTAACCAATGTCTTTGGCTACGAGCTTAGCTTGCATGAGTGTATCTTTGAGGGTCGTTGATCTCACTAATTAAAGATGAGTATCTATGAGTGAGTTCAATCCTTAGCAAAACCTCACAATTTACTAAGTTTTCATCATTGGTGGAGACTACTTGGAAAGGCTCACAAACCTCAAGTAGTATCCTTCTAAGGTCAAGTAGTACCTTGGCAAAACCTCACAATCTATTGAGTTGCCATCATTGGTGAAGTATACTTGCAAAGGTTCATAAACCTCAAGTAGTGCCCCTTTTAAGCTCAAGTTTAATTGACAAAGGCTATAGAATCCATTCATCTTGATGTATTTAAGAATTGACAAAGGCTATAGAATCCATTCATCTTGATGTATTTAAGAATTGACAAAGGCTATAGAATCCATTCATCTTGATGTATTTAAAGACTAGAGGTAAGAATTATCCTTTGCCACTTCCTTGATCTACTCCCAAGTTTAGGAGGCTTAAATAATGCCATTATGGTGGTACTATTATTTTCACTAGATTTTAGCTTTGCCAATGAGACAAACGGCATACAATTATGGATTGATTTGTGACAATGGTTTTGATAGCCACAAAGTAATCATCCATGGCTTTGATGATCTAGGCTTTTGCATCTCGTTTTATATAGGAACCTTCTCTACTAAATTTCAGTTATGGGGTTTGCTTTAGAAGAAATTCCCTTTCTTAGAGCTACTTGTAGGTATTATCTACTCCGCA
Source organism: Lygodium microphyllum (assembly GCF_053477565.2). Lineage (NCBI taxonomy): Eukaryota > Viridiplantae > Streptophyta > Polypodiopsida > Schizaeales > Lygodiaceae > Lygodium > Lygodium microphyllum. The sequence continues at coordinate 96,907,081 of NC_141143.1, forward strand.
AGCCTTGGCAATTCTCATTAACATACCTTAATTGTTTTAGAATTCAGTTGCTCAAGAATATCAAACCTTCCTCTCTTACAACCACAACATTGGCAAGTTAATATAATTTTTATTATGTCAAGGAGAATATCCAAATCCAATGGGGTTTTAGTCGTGGATTTCATATAGAGGTACAAGTACAAAAATATAAGGTTTCTCAGTTATTTCTAATGCCATGTAAGATGTAAGCAAAGAAGGGTATCCTCTAATGGTATATCCATTTCACGCATGTCTCCCATATACAGCAATATAGTTACACGATATGACTTGGATGATTTGATTGTATTCTTAGCAAGGTCATTCTCTCCCCATCAATAGTTATAGTATCATTAGATCTGTATCCTTCGAAGCAACAAACTAGCTTTAGTTTTTCCATCCATTGGATTCTCCTAATCCACTTGTAGGTTTGCAACATGGTCTAGATTGATCATGAGGAGATAACGATACATTCTCCATGGCATTCCTCAAGATCATCCTTGTTGAATTCAAGCATAGTGCAAGTTCAAAAAGTTTTCAAGAACCATCATAGTTTCATGGAATTCAATGTGTGAGAATCTGCAATCTAATGCATTGTTCTAAATATCATAAATCAATCAATTGTAGATATGACCAATATCCTGTAAGATCATAATAAAGTCATTAGAAGAAGTAAAGTTACCTCTATTCATCATAGATATGTACAAGAGTTCAACAATGTATTTATAAAGGTCTTTCGTTAATGAAAAATTAGGCATTTGGCCTTCCAAGCATCAATAAGAACTCAAAAGATCATGGTATTCAAAGAGTTTATAGCCCTTGAACTTGGTCTGCTAGTCATAAGCTCATGTATTGTTCATTATAAAATTTTCATTTACATACTTCAGTTTGTCCCTTCGAAAGGCATTGTACTTGTAAAGTCCACTTAGTTTAAGCTCCTTGAGCTACTTCAACAGTTTAAGTTAACTTTCCACATCCTTATATACATGGAGATGTTAGCCTCTCTATAGAGACTAACATAGGTCCAAAGGAGTGTCTTCTCTAGGAAAGTCATATCATTATTTGGAAACTCCCACACAAATGGTTAATAAGCTATGGTATATACAATCTTGAGGATAAATTGCATATGATGTACCTCATCACTTACCTATCAAAGTAGCCCAATTATTAAGTGCAGGTGCATCTCACAAGCTTTCAAAAAAGTGGTAGGGATTCCCCTTAGTAATGCAATATGATTTTGAGAAAATAAGATCCAACTAAATTTGGTTTTAAGATTTCTTAGGTTTCACCAAGTTAATTCTAAACAAAATAGTTTTTAGAGCAAAAATCCCAATTGTATGTGCCTTTTAAACCATTATCAGGTTTATTTGAAGTAAAATCATTTAACCATAACTTACCCAAATCTGCTTATCCTTCTTCAATCATTCATCATTGTGTGAAACCATTGAAGCTTTTTTTCGATATATGACTATCACTATTTGAGAATACACATGTTCCATGGCCTCCTAAAGTTACACTTCAGCCAATAAGGCTTCAAGAAATCTTCTACATAAGTGTAGAGAAGGGGAAAAGCTTAGCAAATTTTTGCATTGCTACCATGTACATGTGGAAAAGAGAGGAAAATATTGGTACATTCAATAGTGCTTCTATGCACATGTGGAGAAGCGGGGACTTCAATACCCCATAAACATTATTACTCTAGAACCTTGCTTATGTGTAACAAAACATGCATCATCCTTGATAAGTTTTTATTAAGTTAATTGTTGAGTATTACATAACATCGAAGAAAGAAGGTGGGTATATTGTACAAATTAGTTAAAGCAAACCATAACTGATCACCCTTTCAACATAAACTAGGACTTTGTATCTTAATTTTAACCTCCCATCTTGCTTACTACTACCTATGCCCAAAGTATTTAATATGCCCATTTTGTATAAATTGACTAATTAGGATAAATTACGATATATCTCTTCACTATTGATAAATTTAGATGTCAAAATGTATTGATGGCATATTAGTGATGTTAAAGGCTAAAAAGACCTTTCATTGGATGAGATAACTAAGACACAATTAAATGCCACATTATTTTTAGGGAGAAATTTTCCACTGATGGTTGTCAAATACACTTATCAAGGCTTTGTAATTCATTTTCGTTTGTGGCTATTCAATAATATGATTCAAATATGTTCTTGATAACAAAAGCTTTACATACTTAATTTAAACATCGGTTTTTTATCAATGAATGGTGGAGAAGTTCTCTAGTTTGGCATCTCAAATAAAGTTATATTTATGAAAGTGATCACATGTTCAAGTTTGATATAAAAGAGGCAAATCGGGATCCAAATTAGCTTTATGAAAATTTTCATTGGTAAAGGATATCCAATCTCATTTTGAGCCTTTGTTTAAAGTTAGCTAGTGGTTAACACATTTCAAATCATGATGCATGGAGGCTAGGCACTTTTTGCTTCCAAAAAAATGGATGTGTATCATACACTTAGTTTCTCTAAACACTCAAGGGGGCATAGGATTGTGATTGATGGCCTAAATGCCGACCTGAGTGCTCCTCCCTAATCCTACTCCTTCTTGTCCAAATTAGCTTGGCTTGACATGAGAGAGCGAGAGGGGAGGGGGGGCGGTGGAGGGGTGGCGCGAATCTGGAAAAAAGGCATTTGACCTCTCCCTAAGCCTTCTTTCTTATTATTCTCCTTCACCTTCTTGAATATATAAAAAGAAAGAAGTTGACGAAGAAGAAGAATATTAGAGGACACTCCTCCTCAAAGCTTACTCTGCTCTAAATTCTCTTATATTGCCCTATTTTAGGTGCTCTCAAATTGCAACTTGGACATGCTTGGCATGATGAGAGAGAGAGAGAGATGGAGAGAGAAATGAAATGATATATTAATGTCTACAAAAGGCCAAAATGACCTATGAGACCATGAGTTACAATCATGTGTATGATGGTACAACTGTTTGGGCAAAATATGTAGCACAAAGCAAAATAAGAAAGGAAACTAACTATGACTGTGTAAACATAGAGCTCTATCTAGTAACAATGAGCTCCAAATGGTACAATCTCATGTGGGTATGGAGGGCCTAGCTCTAGCCCAAGCAATAATCCCTTATATCCGCCTATGAAGGTGTCATCGGTGTCTATGTCGAGGCGTAGGACGTCTGGATCGGCTAAGCTGAATGGCTCGATCAATCAATACTCCTTGTCTATGTGCAGATTCTGGCGGTGGGAGAGGCTCTTGTGTGGACTATGGCTGTAACTGTATTGAAGTCTTCTGAGTCTCCTTTGCAAAGAAGTCTGTGAGTTGTCTCTGTGAGAAGGGCCTCGGTTTCCTGGAGCAGCCGTACTCCTGGCGCATGTCATGAAACCGTCGTATCTCAAGAAGTGGAGAGAAAGAAGGGGAGAGTGAGTCGAGGGCAATGCAAGATGTGTGGGCAGGCAGCCAAAAGGCCAATACGTGGCATATGCCTAGAACACGTGCCATAGGCCTGGAGGTCAATACATGGCCCCACCTTTGCTTAACAATAGTAAGAGATTCTCTAACAAAAGTCTACAATAATTTATCCAAATATTTTTTGCATATTATGTAGATAAATCAATCCACTATCCACAATGATACTTAACTTTAAATAGTGGTCACAAAATCCTTCATTTTTACACCTACAAGAAAGAGAAACTCTTGTATGGATGGATAATTTTAGTAAGTGTTACATTCAAGAAAAATGCAAACAAATCAATGGGAATAGTAGAAGATTGCAAGCTTTGGATAAACATTGGACCCTTAGGTTTGACACACCACATATACTTTATTATGGAAACCTCAATAACATTAATAATAGACCCCTTTCATGTGAAAGACATTGTAATGGTTTTGCGCGGCATGCAATGTTTATGTTTTATCAATCTTGATGAAATTGTATTGGAAAGCCCACAAAAAGGGCTCATGTATATTAACTATTGACCTAAAAAGTATAGTTTCAAATCACTATAGAGACTTTTTGTACACATAACATTGAGATGATATTATAAAGTATATGCTTTTTATTGACATGTGGACACCTATGCTACTTAAAGAGATCAAATTTGAGCAAAGCATCATGAAGAAAGTAAGAAACATAAAAAGTGGGGAAAGTATAAAATGAGGCAACTAATCAATAGATTCTTAAATGCAAGATCCCACATGCACATGTGATGATAAGATGTGAATCAAAAATGAAGTTCTACTTTTCATTTAATTGCATATAAGAGATACACATGCACATGTGATAAGAGGATGTGAATCAAAAATAAAGTTTTACTCTTTCATTTAATTGCATATAAGAGGAAGAGAATCACACAAACACAATTCTAAATGAGATACTATAAAATGAGGCAACTAATCAATAGATTCTTAAATGCAAGATCCCACATGCACATGTGATAAGAGGATGTGAATCAAAAATAAAGTTTTACTCTTTCATTTAATTGCATATAAGAGAGATAGAATCACACAAACACAATTCTAAATGAGTAATTTAAAGACAATCTTCATTAACTCTTGTATATGAGAAATTTAATAGCTTTATCTTGTCCAAATAATCTCAAGGGTAGGAGAGGGAGGGGAGTGGATCACTTGTAAATAAATTTATTGAGTGCATTAAAAAAATGGATTCTTAGACTCAACTTTTTGTGAGCTTCTCTAAATATAAAAGGGTGATATTTTGATAGGAATGTTTGCATGCTGAATAGAAAAAGGTTAAGTTTTCTTCATGATAAGTTACAAATAAGGGCTTTTAGATTATGTATTGAAAATAAATGTTTACACATTTACCTAGTTTTTTTGAAATTTTTGATTTGCTTAAGTGCTTTAGGCATAAGGTTGAGTAGGTCAAAGGTTGCTAAAGTAGAGATGCCTCTCCAATATTGCTAGAAAAAGGTTATGGTAAAAGTATTCTATTGAATCAATACCCTCATGTAGGATTATTCCAATTTACATAGCTTAAAGAAATTGGCCTTGGAACAACTACTTTGCACCACATATGTTATTACATATACCAATAAACTAGTGAACCCTTTGGAATAAGTCTAAGGAGTTCCAAGTCTACCAATCCCGGGATGAGATATCCACTAATACTAAAACTAGGACATGGTATAACTAATCTATTAAATCAATGTTAGTCATCATGACAAACCAAAAAAATTTCTTTAGTGAGAGAGAGCCACATTTGACTTTATAAGTTCCCAGGATATTCACATCCAATATAACCTGTCAAGTGGAAAAAAAAAGTTACAATTTATGTTAAGAATACCAAAACAATTTTAATCATACCATTATAAATTTAATCATACATAGATCTTGACAAGTCACTTGAAAACTTGATTATGATTTAAAAATCCAATAATGAATAGAAAAATCGAAGGACCAAATGTAATCTTTTAGTTTGAAAATGTTTGTCCCAAGATGCCATTGTTTTCTTCTTAATATGGGAGGTAGGAGATTTGGTGCAAGTGATGCATACTTAAGGGGAGGAAAGTAAAAGTATTTTATCTAGTGACCAAGCTAAGACTACTCCCATAATGTGCCAAAATATGAGCATGGCTCTATGCTTTCTTATTTAATAACTTTGATGATACAAAAGCATCACTTCTCTATGAGTAATCAAGCTGCCACTTCAAATGGTTCATGGATGAGATGGGAGAGGAACATATTTTAACAATTGCTATGGCTAGTGCTAGAGTGTGTGGCTTAGTGACCACATTCTTGTTGTTAAATGCAACCTTTTTCCCCACCTCCCATCTAATCAATGAGCATTCAAGCTTCATTAAATGCAAAGCTACTTTTTAAGAGTAGGTGTTAGGTTTCCGTCCTAAGTAGGGGTGTTGCCTACCCCATGTATTCCACAACCTAAAAATTGTAACACAAATTCTAAGCTAATGCATGGCTACAATACACCTACATTTTACTCGTATTGTCTATGCAAACTCAATGTGTAACCGCCCTAATTACTTAAGAAAGAGAAGAACCATGGCTGGACACCAAGCTATGCAAATGTTTGACAAGGGTAACAATGTCATTTGATGCTCGCCCAAGGATGGAAGCTTTGGTGTGCTTTAATGCTAATTGTACTAATACAAATGAAGCTCTCAACATTTACCTTTTTTTATGACTAAAAAAAGGTTGATTACTAAAAAAGGTTGGGTGGTCAAATATACATGTAAGTTGAAAACAATGAAGCCTAGTTGGCTTCTCTTCCTCTCAACATTTCTTCAAAGAGAAATGCGAATGACATTTCTCCAACTTCATGCATTTCAAGGCTATCAATCTCTCATATTCTAGTTGGGATTGCCTAACCTTTTTTCTTGTTGGATGAGGCAAATATACTTAGTCATATGGACACCATGTTTGCCTCGAAAAGGACTTGAAACTACAACACCCCAGATATAAATTTCTGTATCTAAAGTACTTAAGTTATACCATGTTTCATTACTCCTAGTTTTCATGAGTTGGAGGGGACAATTTAGTTCACGTTGACCACCTTTGAAAAGTTTTTTGTCACAAGCCAATACCCTCTATTTGTTGGCATGGCACACTAGTTTTAGAAGGGTAAAGCACATAAATGAGAGATTATAGTTACTATTGCACTTATCCGCTTCCCATTAGGGGGCAACAAGTGTTGTGCTTCCTCCATGAAAACCTTGTGCCATGGGGATGTGTACTACACAATTCATCTTCTCCTCCTACTACATACTTTAGGCAAGGCATGTATGAAACGTGGGTTAGTAGTGCACTCATGAAACCTTAGAGCTATGGAATAAGTGGTAACTCATCAAGGGATGGGCAAATAGGCATCATAGGATCAAATTTGCTGCCAAGCAAATATGGTGGCCTTCCAAGAGGTAAAAGAGGTTGGGGGCAATGCTGAATTGCAAACTCCTAGCCCTTCTTCTAGACATGTCTTACCGAACACATATAAGATGATAAGACAACAGGAGTAGGTAAATTGCCTAACACTCGTCTCGTTGAGATGCTAGCAACGGATATCTAGGCTCTCGCAATGACGAAAAAACACAGCGATATGTCTGCTTGAGCATCCCTAAATCCCCCATGCCCTCTCAGGCTCACCAACAAATGTTTAGAGTCTCCGCCAGGTGTCGAGTCCACAATATGTCGCTTCAAAGTCGATACATATGAGGTGGAATTATCCCCTGCGACTCATCTCCAGCCCCTGTGAATCTAATCCATGGCGGACTCTGTGACTGTAGTGGAGGATGCTCGACGGATTGTTTCTTATGCACCCTTTTAAGCCTATCCTGTAATGCTGAGATACCTTGAGAAATGAAAAAGAAGACACAGAAACATGAAAGCAGTAAGTCTTACTTGGGTTCTGGTGGGTGATGCGAGCTGCACCCCCAAAAACGCAGGAACCGGAGGTCTTACGGTTGCGCTGGAAGTAGCTGTTAAAGGCGAAAGACGCATGGGCGACGAGGGTGTCGGGGTTATAGCAGGCTTGGCCCGGCTGGATGAGAGAGCAATCGGCTTTGCCAGGCCCGCAGGCGTAGTCCAGGGCGGACTGCAGGGAGGCAGGGCTGACGGAAGGGTCGGCGATGCACCAAATGTTAGAAGACGAAGCTCCGTGGCTATGGTGGTGGTGGTGGCGGTGGATATGGTGGACTTGGCCTACTGCAGGAGCTGAGGAATGAACAGAAGAAGAAGAGGGGGTATGCGCAAGCCCGGACTGGAGATGGAGGCCGTAGACGCTCTGCTTGTTAGGGTAGAAGAGGCCGTAGTTGCGCTCGGAGGTCGGGCCGGGCTTCAGGTCCTCGTTGAAGAGGGCGAAGATGTACGCGTCGATGGCGGCGCCGGGGCGGAGCGGCGTGCCGGCGCCAGAGGTGACGTGGTGCACGAGGTTGGCCACGTATGCGGCGGCGTTGCGGGGACCGGCGCCAGTCTCGCCGGCGTCGCCCTTGGACGGCCAGCCTGTCTCCGTCACGGTGATACCGAGCCGCGGCTGCCCGAGCGCCGCCATGGCGGAGAAGAAGGCGTCCAGCTGGGCGTCGAAGAGGCTAGTGTATTTGAGGCCGGAGCGCGGGTCAACGACGGGGGCGCCGCCCTCGAAGAGGGCGTAGGAGAGAGGGATGACACCGGGGTTGGAGGAGTAGGCAAAGAAGGGATAGGCGTTGAGCATAACGTAGGAGCCCGTCTCCGACAGGAAGTCCAAGATGGGCTTCATAACCCCCGGCGCGGCGAACGCCCCCGCCGACGGCGGGAAGGACGACGACAGCACCGCCAGCGAGTGCGGGCTGGAGACTTTGATCCGGCCCCCCAGCCCTTTGCCCGCCAGCGCCGCCTGCACATTCCTCATCGCCGGCAGCAGCGCCGCCGCCCAGTCCGACCGGTTCGACGACAGCACCTCGTTGCCCACTGCCACCGCCGCCACCGACGTGGCCGGCAGGTGGCGCGCCACGTTGGCATCCACCCACCGCGCCGCCAGGGCCGGGCTCCGCGCCACCTGGACCAGGAGCTCGTTCGGCAGCGCCACAGTGACGTCCACGCCGGAGTGCGCGAAGGCCGCCAGTACGGCCGGGTCGGCGTCGTACAGCTTCACCTTCCGGATGCCCTGCTGCCTCACCAGCTCCACCACCTCCTCTGGCGGCGGCAGGTTGTTGGCCACCCGCCCGTAGTTGACTCCCACCGACCCCGCGCCTGCAGCTCTCAAAATTTACACACGTCGAGACACTCTATTCAGCATTGTAACACAGGCTCACAAAGAGACGGAGAGAGAGACACAGAGAGACAGAGAGACAGAGAGAGAGTCTCTCCAGTAACTCACCTGCTAGCACCACATACTGCATTATCCAAGCAGCTGCCAACCACGCGCACCACCCTGCTGCCATCTCTCTCTCTCTCTCTCTCTCTCTCTCTCTCTCTGTACACTACTCTTCCTCCCCTCCCCCCCTTATCACCCCTCCTCAGTTCTCTCTGACACTACCGTCCCTTCTCGCCCTCGGCATAACTATCCTCCTCCCCCTCCCTGCCTGTGAGGAGAGCATACGCCAAAGTACCCAACCCCCCAGCGGTAGATGTAGAAGTCACCGTGATTTACGTGAGCTCGCCTAGTGACCTCCCATCGGTACAGCAACAACAACGAACAAGGCCCCCACAAAATGTTAAAATTTTTGCCTTTCCTATCAACTTCGCACACTTCTTTGAACGACGTTTGAGACTTAAGTAGCATCCATACAATGATACAAAACTTATCCGAGTAGGTAGCCTATCGTTTTTTCCCTTTTCCTATTTCTTTTTTTTTGTGTGAATGAGCCAAATAGCAAGGGTTACAACCGCACATGCAAGGGTTGTCCATTTTTTTCTATTTACAAAGGCTCGTTACACACCAAAACTCTATGGGGATGTTAGGAACGTCTCTCGGGGACAAATGAGGCAAAAGAAAGGGGTATGCAACCATGTGGCTACCAACGATTTAGCCCGCAGTTTTTGGATGGCAGACTTTTAGGGTTGGCAATACCCCCCCACCAAGGCAAAGATACCTCCACCAAAGTGAAATATGCGTTTAATGAGAATTGAACAACCACCAATAAGGTGAGAGAGAAGGGTCCCAACCATCAGGCCACATCGACTTGTGCCATTACTATGGAAACTAAAGTGCCTTCTTCACCTACATCTTTTCCAAGGCGGGCAAGGGTTTTGGTAGTGTGCAATCGACCTAAGAGAGCTTCACTCTCTCCATTATATCGAGGAGTGTGTAATCAGCCCGCAAAGAGGGGCTTCCCACAAACAACAACTACACTTTCTCCATTAAATCTAGCAACTTCCATGACTTGACAAAAGAAGGCAAAGCTTGTAAATCTTTGCTCTATTAGGTCGCATTTGCAAATAAAGGACTACACCTGGGGAATTCACTATATGTATACCCTCTATATCACGTGCATTCAATGCCTACTTATAAACATCCTTATTCGTGAAATTTTCCTTAATAAAACATAACCCTTTTCTATTCAATCTGTAAGTAGCTCTTTTATGTGTAAAAATGGTAATTTAAAAATCCCTTATGTTGAACCCATGTGATACATACATATATTTATGATAGACCTCCCTAGGAGACTGCATTACAAGATTTGTGCAAAGTCAACAACATGTGAATCAAGAGATTGGGGACTTTAGGTTAGCCCAAACCAAGGGATCATAAGGATGCAAATAGCTAAGTGTGTCTTCATGTAGATGTAATAGGATATATCCTATATTGTATTTGCATGAAAATGGGGCAACATCAACGGTCTTTCCTTTGAAGTTAAACTTTGTGTTGTGAAGATTCATATAAATCAAATTATGAGCAAGCTAGAGCTAAACGCTAAAGTAATTGTTAATATGCAACTCTTGTAACAACCCTCAAATAAGTCTTGCTCTCCAAAAATAAAGAGACCTTGGCTCAAAATTTTGCTTGGCCATGTCTCTCCTTTTGAGGATGCCCTATAAAAAAATTCCCTTTGCTTTATCATAAACCAACACTATTATCCTTGTTGTGTTGCAAAAGCTATGGGATAATAGAAATGGGGTCTTAAACAACATAACAACTTGCCTTACCAATGCAAAATGCTCTTGATGAAGCCTTCAAAGTTTTGAATATTACTCAAGAAAACACTTTTTAAGTTTTTCATGTCCATGTTTCTCAATCAACATTAGGATTATGTCTCTTATTATTGCCATATTCACATTTATTGTAACTATTCTATATATTATTGAGAGCTTTGCCTTGGGGATCCTAAACCAACTAGAAGGCTCCCAAGCCTATATGGCACAAGGAGGAGTTTGGTATTCAAGAAATAAAAATGCATTTTTCTTGAAGGGTGAATGGCAATCACATTTATTTTCTATCATTTCCCCCACACAATAGAACACACATAAACGTACTCTCTCTCTCTTTCTCTTTTTTAATTAAATATAGGATATAATCATAGAAAGGGAAAATGCGAGTCTTTGAAAAATTGTATGCCTACCTCTCTCTCTTTGTGTCTCAATTTATACTATCTTATAATTGAAAGATCTACTAAACTTCTTACCAATTTCTAGGTAGCACTCAATACAATGATTCCAAACCATTCTACAAAATTTGAAAAGGAAATACAAAAACTCAAAGCTCTTATTTAGAAAATCCAGATCATTCCAAGAAGACTGTTATCTCCTTGAATGTGCCTCTCTCTCTCTCTCTCTCTCTCTCTCTGTGCATGTGCAAACTCATTGATTAGCTCTTTAATGATCATGTAGACTCATCGATTCTCTTCTTCTCTCTATTACTTGGCTTGATGGTAGTGTTGCAAGGAGGCATATTTCACGGTGGATTCTGTGATTATATTTATTTGCCGGGGCTTGTACACAAGGTGGATTCCTCGTGCGAAAAGTTGATGGGGACGCCTGTCCTTTTCGGATGTCAGATTAATTTAATGTGCACATGGGTGATTCCATAGCGGGTGATTTCATAAAATACATATTAAATTAATCGATGTTTATGAGTTTAGAGTGCGCACTCGAATTAAATTAAGGTGAGGACAGAGTTCCAACCTATTTAATTATTTTGTAGCTAAAGACTGCTAGGTATTCACTTTTGTTGAGTTAATTATTTTCTAACAACTGTGAATGCTTCACTTGATGTATAGAGCAAGTGACAGTGGTGTTGGGTAGCACCAAGTGATGACGTGAATCCAAATGCCTAGAAGAATTACTATTTTTGATGGGCGTGTGTCTTATTACTAAAAGCGTGGTGCCAATATTTATTTAAGCACGCTTATTTATTAAAGCGATTGACAAAACATTTATTATCTTGTATGTGCAAAGGCACTCGGTTAAATATTTTATTATTTAATATTTATATTTGGGCACAATCTGGACGTCCAAGCGCCTTACTCTATATTTGGGCAAACACAAAAGCAAAAACATGCTATTTATAAAGTGGGCTATTTTGTAGCTTAAAGATAAATAAATCTATAAATACATGCCTTGTGAAGTGCTCAGACAAGGCATGGGGGGAGATTGCACCCAATTGGTCTTTTTTGTCTCATGTCATCGTGCAAATTTCATCTTGCTTTTTACTTGCAATTATGAAGGTTTATTGAGTTCTTTGTTCTTGGGATCCTTTTGACATTTGCTACACATGCATACAATATCCGATCTAAGCACTAGTGGTATCAGAGCGAAGCTGAGATCAATAGCTTCCAATCGCTTACCATCTCGTGAGAAGGAGAAGCTCCTAGAACGAATAGGCTCTATAGGCTGTCTAACTGACAACATAGGCGTGTTGCTGGTGGTGAAGAACCTCTTGCTGTACCCTCTGATCGCGAAGGACCTCTCACAGGAGGCGGAGGACCACTCATGAAGTTCCTTTACAAGTCATTTTATTCATAGAGAAATAGACAAGAGTTTTATGAAGTTTGAGTTTACAAGCTTGAGAAGTTTAAAGGGAGCTTAAGCTCTCCAAAACTTCACAATTTATGGCGGAAGTATGTACTCATGGGCGGTGACTCCAACGAAAACATGTCGTTGTCTTGCATTGAATTTATCAATTTACTTAAGCTTTTTAAAAGCTTTAATCTACTAAGCTTAATCTAAAGCTTAAAGTTTAATTGTCAATCTCTTCCATAGCAGGTGTTCATACTGTGGTACTCCCAAATTGGTTTTGAAGCTTTAGTAAGCCCATGTTCCCATCGGCAACTTGGTTGAATGGATTTACATCACAAGTAGGCTGTCATGCACAGTCTATGTGGAAGGCTATTTTGCTTGGAAGAAGACTGCTTTTAATTGCTATACTCGAGAAAAGCAAGATCGTAAAAAAACAAAGACATACTAATAAGCAAAGCAAGTTCGTGGTGAGCTTCTTCACATGTCACTAGAAGACAAGCAATGGATCTTCAATCAAATCCAGGATCTCGGATCATAATATGGACAATTTTATGGGTGAAGGAGGTTTGCCAAAGTCGACTATGGAGCAGAAATTGGATCTAATCATGATGCAGCTTCAAGAAGAGCAAAGGGCACGTGAAAACTTACCGGCACAATTGGCTACAATTCAACAATCCATTATTAATCAAGACGGAGCGCAACTTGAAGGTGTTATTCAACGTACTATTGATGCGATGCTCGATGCATAAGCTCTTAGGAAAGAGGCCAAGATAGGTAAAGGAAATTTTAAATTCTGCACTTTTAATGGGCAATGTGATGGAAAAATTGTTCTTCCTTTCATTAGTCAATTTGACGACTATTTTCATGAAGAGCAATATGCTGAAAAAGATAGATTTAAATGCGTCATTAACCATCTAGCAGACATAGTATCATTATGGTGGATTGTTATATGCAAGAGTGTTGATTGTTCCTCTACTTGGAAAGCCTTTCAAAAGAATTTTTTGTAGAATTTTCTTCCACCTCAATTCCACGAGAAAGCTATCAAACACTCGGATCTCCTACAACAAAGAGATCGTGAATCTATTCTGCAATACACTGAGCATTTCTAGAGTGCCTTACTTCAACTTCGAATGCTTGAAGATGTTCTTGAGGCGACCCACAAGCGCAAGTACATGTCCGGTTTGCTTGGTCACTTCTATGCGGAAGTGAATATGTTCAAGCTAAAGACGTTGGAGGATGTGATTTCTTTAGCACATGATGCGGAGGATAATATTCGTGGATAATCAATGCTTACGAGTTTAGAGTGCACACTCAAATTAAATTAAGGTCAGGATAGAGTTCCAACCTATTTAATTATTTCGTAGCTGAAGTCTACTAGGTATTCACTTTTGTTGAGTTTTATTTAATTATTTTCTAACAATTGTGAATGCTTCAATTGATGCGTAGACTAGGCAATAGTGGTGTTGGATAGCACCGAGCGATGATGTGAATCCAAATGCCTAGAAGAATTACTATTTTTGATAGGCGCGTGCCTTATCACTAAAGGCATGGCGCCAATATTTATTCAAGCGTGCTTATTTATTAAAGCGCTTGATAAAATATTTATTATCTTCTATGTAAAAAGGTGCTCAGTTAAATATTTAATTATTTGATATTTGTATTAAGGCACATCCCGACTTTTGGATGCCAAAGCACCTTACTCTATATTTGGGCAAACGCAAAAGCAAAAGCATGCTATTTGTAAAATGGATTATTTTTTAGCTTAAAGATAAATTCTATAAATACATGCCTTGTGAAGTGCTCACACAAGGCATGGGAGGAGATTGCACCCAATCGGTCTTTTTTGTCTCATGTCGTGTAAATTCCCTCTTGCTTTTTACTTGCAATTATGAAGGTTTGTAGAGTTCTTTGTTCTTGGGGACCTCCCAGCATTTGCTACACATGCATACAACATCTGATAATGCGCACCAGCTATAGACTCACCTCAATCAGATGACCTCACAGCCCACAGTACATGCTTCACAAAGGCTTTGTGAACACAACTTGCAATACAATATGGTTCATTGTCCACATCTTCACAAAAGCTTTGTGACGATGAAAGACAACTCTTCTTCTGCATCCTTCTATTTCATTCAAGTGCAATGAAGCATGGCAAGCCACGGTGCGGAATCCACCATATGGGTGATTGGGGTGCATGGTGCTAAACGTAGTATAAGGGTAGTTGAAACTTGGGACACTTCTAGGCATGCATCAACTACATCTTCAACTCCATCAACAACACTATGTGTGATAGGTGACTACAGGGGCATGGCGGGGTGTGAGGCTTGTTGGGATAGCCTGTCGATAACTCTAGCATGGTTCTTCAAGGACTGCCATTACATCATTTGTGGACTATATCATGGCCAATTGCAGTGGCTCATCACACACATACACACACACACACACACACACATACTCTCTCTCTCTCTCTCTCTCTCTCTCTCTCTCTCTCTCTCTCTCTCTCTCTCTCTCTCTCTCTCTCTCTCTCTAAAGCTTTCGTCAAAGCTTTAATCATCCTCATCCTAGATCACAGCCTTAAGGATCTAGATGTGTCAAGTGGCAATGGGTCAGTATGGGATCACATTTTGTTGTTGGGGTAAAAGGCCTCTGGGCCTACTCGTGTATACTGTGACCGCCCATTCTTTATTCATATATAATATGATAGTGCAATAAGGCTGTTAGTTCAGTTGGACATCACCTACATTGTGTGTACTCTTCTCTCCCGTATCTTCCTCTTCTCCTTCTCCACTGCCATTGCATCCCCTTCAACTGGTATCAGAGCGGGTCTTCAAGAGCTCATCCCGGCCTTCCACACGAGGTATGAGATCTTCATTCTCACTCAGTTTTCAGCTCAACAGGGTTTTCACAGGTTGTGGGCAACCATAGCTTACACCTCTTAGAGTTTCCTTCACTTGGATCTTGCTTCCAACCTATCAAAGCTTGTTGAGGCTTGGTGTAGGCCTTTTTTGGCCCCCATTTGTGCTCCCTTTGGGCCCCATTGTTGACACGTGGGATAGCAGACCCCCCTAGTCAGCTCACGTTTTTTTTTTCGCTTGTTTCAAAATTTGGCCCAAAAATCACTCTTTTTGTCATATCTCGGGCATTCGGAACCCGATTCAGGCAAGGTAAGAGTCTAAGTTGGGGTTTTGGCAAGCTTCGGACGTGGTGGTGATGTCCAATTTGCCAAATTTTGATGACAAAATATTTTGCAACAGATTTCAGGTCTGAGACAGCATGTATTTGTATGCCTATGGCTTATGTGATGCTTCTACTGATATCTATTGATACCGGATCACTTGTGGATGTTATGTCTCTTATGTGAGATGCATTTGGAGCTGATTTAGCTCCGACATTGACTATTTTGAACAATCCCAAATCTGTCCAAAACACGGCAGCCATCTGTTACTTCAATTTCATGCTTACAAGTCTTGGCATTTAATGTCCGATTATGCCCGATTGGTGCCTATACATACGAGAATGTATGCCTATGGATTTGAGCTTGGATTGACCACTGATTTTCCAGTTTATAGAGGTTATATACTGCTGGAAATTTGAGGGCTAAAGCTATTTATGCTACAGTTGGGTTATGCCTATTGGTCACGAGGTGCTCCCGGCTACTCGGTGATGTATTTGGACTATGCCACATATCTTGTTTATGCTCCGAAATGCTTTTGAGCTGAGATTAGAGCTTGATTTTGGTTTGACTATCACTTCTTTACAGTTGGCATTTCATCTATGACATGGTTTATGCCTAGGCTACCCAGTATGGGTTATGATGTCTTGGTGAATGCTTTATGATTTGGTTGTGGATGGCAGTTGTTTGAGTTCATCTCGACATTCATTTGAGTATTCCCTTGAGCAGTTGGACATTGAATTGACTTTTTCCATTACGACTTGGCTTTTTTCCTTACGACCTTGGATGCTATATGGAATTTTATGCCTCGATTATGGATCTTGGCTATTACTTGGATGCACTAGGTATTGAGCAGTAAGCTGCTCCCTTGTTTTGGCAGTTGCCTATTGAGCTGTGATTGCTCGTTTGCATTTGATATGCGGGATACTTACTGATCAGTGGACTTGGATAGTGCTTGGGATTTACAGTTATGGCTTTCTTACTCCTCTGTTGTTTAGCTTCTATGTTAGTTGGGCTCCTGTTGACTGTCCATGTTAGAGATTAGATGCTATGTATGCTTACCCGTCTATGCACATGGTCTATTGTTGTATACCTTACAGAGCCACTTATTTGGATGTTGTTGTATAGATGTTTGGGCTTCACTTGGAGCTTGACTCTTGCAGGATGCTTTGCCACTTGTCGGTTTACTTGACTTGGATTGTTCCTTGTTGGTGGCATGATGTACTGCAGAGCTATGCATATGCATATGGTTATGGGCTGATTTGATGGCCGAATATCATATGCTCTTATGACAAATATCTTATGCTTTACTATACTGTGGTTGGTTATGTCATGCAATTGGCTACGACTCTTCTTCATGTGAGAGCTTTTGCATCCTTGATTGATGCCTTTATGTCCTCCCATCCATTGAGGCTTCATGAGCATTTGCACATGCTTCTACCACTGATGTACTAGCAGATGATTGTCTTTATGAGTAGGTTTCCTATGTTGGGACAGCCCTCGACTGCTTGAGCTCCGTGGATGCTATGGATAGCCCTATTCATGATGACTTGGATTCCTTGTCATCTTCTACAAGTTCTTCTACTTCAGATGTTGTTTGCTTCCCATTGTGGGAAGCTTGGGCATGTTCAAAGAAAATGCTTTAGATGGATTAGAGAGCAGTAGAGACAGAGATGAACTCAACATGAGCAGAGATTCAGCGATGCAGTAGTTATTACCACTCTTTCTAGTGGTAAGGTACATGCAATTACCCATGATGATGCTGTTGAGCATGTCCTCCTGTCATCTAGTTTCCCTACAGCTTACTTGCTCAATGATCATGCCCATGCCTTTGATTGGCTTTTCAACTCTATGGCATCTTGTCATGTTACCCCTCATAGAGCATGGTTCTCTTCTTATAGGGAGGTTGATGGATATATTGATCTGGGCCTTGAGCAAACTTATGCTATTGTTGGTACAGGGAACATATACCTAGCTTTGCCTAATGGGACTTCTCTTATGCTCAGGGATGTTCTACATGTTCCCATGCTCAGTAAGAGCCTGATTTCTATCAGTCAGTTGCATGATGCAGGTTACTCTGTTTTTCTTCAGGATAGGTCATGGAAGATCTGTCATGGTTGCTTGGTTTTGGCCAGAGGTTCTTGAGTTGGTTCTCATTACCCAGTGCATGTCTCTCATGTGGGAGATTCTATGGTTGCAGTTATCCGGACACCACATGCATTGTTATGGCATTATCGCCTAGGCCATATGCACCATAGAGAGATGGAGATCTTGTCTTGTTCAGACTCATTGCTGCCTCCTATATCACTTACAGATCTTGATGCTTGCTCTGATTGTACTCTTGGTCCTTGCAGAGCCCCCTTGGCTTATGGTGATCATATGAGGCATGCTCCTCTAGATCTTGTCGATTGTGCAGTATATGGACATATGCCTTCCTAGTCACTTGGTGGAGCGTCGTACTTTGTGACCTTTGTTGATCATGCTATCCATCGTGTTTGGGATTTTCCCTTGGTGCAGATTGAGGATGCTGCAGTTATGGTTGACATGTTTATGGATTCTATTGGTAGCAGGCCTAGGTGCTTGCAGATGGATAATGAGAGTCATGCTCTCTCTCCCAGCTTTCAGACCTCTTGTCAGCAGTATGGCATTGATTTCTTGTGCCCACGGTATTATGGGATTCCTCATGGCATGTGTCTGACCTTACAGGCAAAGGTTGCTTCTATGCTTACCACAACTGGGTTGTCTTATGGCTTTTGGACTGAGGCCCTTATGACAGCAGTCTATTTGGTTAACAGGACACCGTGCTTGACCTTGGATGGTATTACACCTCATGAGGCATGGAGTGGCATGCATCCCTCCTATGATTACTTGAGGATGTTTGGCTGCCAAGCATTTGTACATATGCCACATGAGCATATGTCACATAGATGTATCCCCCTTAGTTATGGAGATGGTGACTTTAAGGCCTGTAGATTATGGGATTTGGATGCCCAACAGGTCATACGCAATTGTCATGCTATCTTCTATGAGACGCAGACACCTCTTAGCCCTCTTGATGAGCATTCAGTACGCTTTATGGCTGATTTTGCAGCAGCTACAGTGCCATTACAACAAGCTGTTTATGCTAAAAATGAGGCACTTATTAGCCTAGATGACGTAGCTATGCATAGCAGTCAGGGTCATGATGTTGGTGGTCAGTTGCTAGACCCCTTGTAGGCTCGTGAGAGCTATTTTCTTGTAGTTTTGCAAGCTAGACAGCCAGCCATATGTCAGTCTTCCGCTTCGTTGAGGCCACATGTAGTCTTGAGACCCTATTGGACGAGTGTCCGAGATGTTGGCTCTCTTTCAGTGATTGACTCTGGAGAGTTTGATTGCTCTTCGCTATCTTATATGCGCCAGCTGATGCTATGCACGACTCTGATGCTTTACAGCCGTGCACTGATGAGTTGTGCTTGCTTCATGAGAAGCATTCTTGGATTGCTCCATTGTATGGAGCTACAGGATCACTTATCTCCTAGATGTCATGGACTCGAGGATGCTTAACTCTTCTTCTGTAGAGGTTCTGGACACTTCTTGCACAACTCGCTTTCCGATTGGGCGTTGGGTGAGATGTTATGATTCCTCACCTTGTCTTTTTTCTTTTCTTTTCTTTCTTTCACTCCCTAGCCACATTGGCCTTTTAGTGGGAGGTTGTTGGGGTAAAGGCCTCTGGGCCTACTCGTGTATACTGTGACTGCCCATTCTTTATTCATATATAATATGATAGTGCAATAAGGCTGTCAGTTCAGTTGGACAGCGCCTACATTGTGTGTGCTCTTCTCTCCCACATCTTCCTCTTGTCCTTCTCCACTGCCATTGCATCCCCTTCATTTGTCACTATAGTATTGTATGCTCCTTGATTGCTATCGGATCAGATCCTCAGGGCTAGACATGATCATGAGATAGTGTACATGTCTATAGGAAGGCCATGAAGAGTGTGATGGTGGCCATTCCAACAACATCCAAGATCGATGGACACAAAGTAGCCGAAGAAAATCCTCCGCTGAGCAAAATATATGTGGTAGAGGCTCAAGTTTTCTCTTTTCGAGTGATCTAGATATCTCGATATCCACGGTTATCTTGGTTTCTATACATTATTTTCATCTCAACTTTGCTTGTGGGTTTGAAAAGTAGATTTTCAATCTATAACAATTGAAAATGGAGGTACAATTAGCCACTCAAGTGAAGGAGGAGAACCATATTCTTTAGACTCAAACACTCTTCTGTAATATGCTTCTAAGAGATGCTCAAAAGGCATTGTGTCAAAATAATCAAATATAATCTCTCTCTCTCTCTCTCTCTCTCTCTCTCTCTCTCTCTCTATGTAGTTTTTCTCTTGTGAAGTCGACTCTAGGCAGCTCAAACAGGGGCACACGTAGGAGTTGGCAAATGTGGGGCAACCTACTTCGTTCTCATTTTCCTCTTCTTCTTCACCTCTTATAGCATAGAAATGGAACTTGGTAGAAGAAGCCATGTCTCTACTTCTCATAGTTTTGTTAGCTCGGATGTCTTCCCTATGAAAGTGTTCACTTTCTTAATGAGGATTTTGTATAAGTGCGAGCTAATCTTGCAATCTATTTTTGAAGCTAGGCAATTGGTAGGTGTGTCACTAAATTGATTGCTTATTATGCATTCTCTATTTAATAAATTCATGTCAATAAATTAATGACTCACTTTTTTTTAAGTGTTGATGATGATCTAGCATGGCCATGAGACCATTTAGAGACCAGTATTCCTAGTGCATCACTTAATGGGGTGATCAGAACACTGTGACAGGGATATCTAGTACATGCAGTACAAGTTATGAAGGGAAAAGAAGTGTATGCCAAGTGTAAGAGTGTACAAAAGAACCAAGGAGTTACACATAAATGAAGATGGATTGAGTTCTAAGAAGAGGAAGTGCATTAGCATTATGTATATGTATTTATGTGTGCATCCAGTGACGCCTGGGAATGTTTACTTGTGTATAATGAGCATTGCATTCATTTGGGGTCATCCTCTCCCCTACAAGTCAAGGTTTAAGGTCTTTTCTTTCATTAAGAAAGATGAGAGAGGGAATTCTCTCACTAAGAAAGACGAGAGACGTGATCCTTTGTGAGGAGAGAAGTGATTTTCTCTTTCTAAGGTCTAAAATGACACAAGCTTTTGTGTGGAATTCAATCTTAAGGTTGAAGCCCAAGGCAATCTAATGAACTCTCCTTATCTATGACTCAAGGTGGTTGCATGGACCACATGTTAAGAGTTCAGTTTAAAAAGTAAATTTTTTTGGAAAATCTATTTTTAAAATATCTCGCAATAGAAAAACGATCTCTAAAACGGGCCCCGTGGGTTATCGGAACCAGTGAGATCTACAACTTTTGTGTCAGACGTTTTTTCATCCAAACAATACACAAAGAGATATCTCGAAATTAGTGCTGCAGAGTGGAACAACCACATATTGCATAAAGATCAACTCAACTCTCTCTCCAAGAAGAGAAGCTCTTGAAAGCCTATAAAAGAGGAGGCTCTCCTTGGGTGTAAGGGGGAGGTGAAGAAAGCATCACTTTGCATGTATCCAAGAGGAGAAGAGAAGCATCACTTTGCATGTATCCAAGAGGAGAAGAGAAGGTGCAAGTGTTGCGGAAGCCCTGCTGAAATCAAGTGCTGTGGAAGCTCTGCTGAAATCAAGTTTCAAGAGGAGAAGAGAAGGTGCAAGTGCTGCGGAAGCTCTGCTGAAATCAAATTCCAAGAGGAGAAGAGAAGGTGCAAGTGCTGCGGAAGCTCTGCTAAAATCAAGCGCCAAGAGGAGAGCCCTACACATATTGTGTAGGAGAGAAGGAGACTCAAGAAGGATCAAAAGGTGCCAACTTCCAAGTTGTGCAAGTGTTAGCCGGTTGTATACGGTGCAAGGAACCATGATCTTGTTTCCAAGATCTACAAGTAAGAACTGTCTTATGTGTAACGGAGAAGCTTGCTCCTTGTCAATAATATAACTCCACAAGGGGGGGGTTGGCCCATCTTCCAGTCCCTAGTGTGTTGCCAATTTCTCTACCTCTCTCTCTCTACATCTTTCTTTTCTCTCATCTATTCTCCCTCTGTGCCAACATAATATTCGTCATATGTATTTTAAGTATATAAGAAAGTCGAGCGTGTATCTCGGATTTTATAACAGTTCCCTATCTACGTTAGCTACCTAAAAGTTGATTGAATGTGTTATCTAGAGTAAATGATGGCTCTTGTGGTAAATGTAGGTTGAGTCTTCTTGTGGTAAATGATCACTCTTATGGTAAATGGATATAGAGTAAATGCAATGACGTAAGGTTCTGCTTTAGTTGTTTTTTGAGTGACTTATGTTGGATAGAGAATCCATTAGCTCAATTGATCATGTTGTTGATGAGAGATGGATAGTTAATTGCTTTGATGTGACTGTAGTATTATAAGTGTTACTACAAACCTAGCAATATGCCCTCAAGTTCAAGAGTAAGAATGAATATTTTGTTCCTATTTAAGCCGGGGGAGAGAATGTAATATTTTTGTTGAAAAATATTACGAGCCCGCGTGAGTCTCATGCAAGGACAATTCCGACATCAAAGTTAGGGACGGTGCGAACTTTAAATGGTACACGACATATCATGAGACTCCATTGGCCAACCGAGACCAAGGACTAAGATACCGCATATCTACGTGTGAACCTCCTCTTGGGAGGAGGTCAAAAGGATAATTGATAGATTTATGGCAAAAAAATTTATTAACCCTTCTTTCCCCCTAGTCGAAGGCTGTGCTGGAGGAGAGGGAGTAGGTGCGGATGACTAAACACTAGTGCTGGAGGTTGGGGGGGAATCAGGCCATTGGGGGGGGGGGGGGGGTGGGAGTCTCAATAACAACATTTTTTCGGTTGCTTAGTAAGATGATTGGCCATGGATTCATACTATGGAAGCCAAATAAATAAACAATACCTATAAAGGATCAAGGAGGGTTCTTTGAAATGAAAAGGAAAATAATTGCTTGGACCTAAAGGCCTCTTTAACTTTATTTGAGTACGTAGGTTGAATCTGGGACACCACCATTTCTTTTGAAGATGGATCATTTCTCTTTGAAATGTATTGCAAAGGGGACTACAACTCTTTGTATATAATCTACTATCAATAGTAGAAAAGGAATAAGATAAAAAAACATTGGGACTACAACTCTTTATATATATAATCGACAATCAATAATAGAAAAGAAATAAGTTTTAAAAATAGTATTCTAGCAAGAGTACTACTCTTCATTCCCTAGGAGTGCTACACTTGATCTTTCCTTAGAATGTACTGGTAGTTGAGAGAGAGAGAGAGAGAGAGAGAGAGAGAGAGAGAGAGAGAGAGAGAGAGAGAGAGAGAGAGAGAGAGAGAGAGAGAGAGAGAGAGAGAGAGAGAGAGAGAGAGAGAGAGAGAGAGAGAGAGAGAGAGAGAGAGAGAGAGAGAGAGAGATGGGGGATTCCCTAGTAGTAATAAGGAGATGTCACCTGCGTGCAAGAAATATATAAAAATACCCCTTATCTACCCCCTATTTATGAACTTACCTTATAAAATGTACATTCCTTCCCTTAAATAACCCCCCTCCCTTACACTCACGTGGTACCATACGGTAAACCCTAGTGGACCCACCGGAGAGAGAGAGAGAGAGAGAGAGACAGAGAGAGAGAGAGAGAGAGAGAGAGAGAGAGAGAGAGATGGGGGATTCCCTAGTAGTAATAAGGAGATGTCACCTGTGTGCAAGAAATATATAAAAATACCCCTTATCTACCCCCTATTTATGGGACCTTACCTTATAAAATGTACCTTCCTTCCCTTAAATAACCCCCCTCCCTTACACTCACGTGGTACCATACGGTAAACCCTAGTGGACCCCCCGGAGAGAGAGAGAGAGAGAGAGAGAGAGAGAGAGAGAGAGAGAGAGAGAGAGAGAGAGAGGATGCTTTTGAGATATGGATTATTGCAAAGGTAATAGATCTCTTTATGTTTTTATTTTATTTGGTTTGTAGATAAGCTCCTTGGTAAGGCACACCACATCGATGTGTTTGGGGTTCAATTCCCCTTGATTTTTATTTACTGTATCACCATTGTTATATTAGGATCTTTATTACATTCTTATTATCATTTCAACTATTCAATTGGGATCATAGTTCTACTTCTATTTTGTTAGAACAAGTTGCTAAAGTATCAAGATTATGTCTTGTTTGGATCTATCGAGTTGTTGAGGAGCACCCCTTTAGCTCTCTCTCTCTCTCTCTCTCTCTCTCTCTCTCTCTCTCTCTCTCTCTCATATTATCATAAAAAAGACTTCAACGAAAGTGTCTTAGTTAATGACCTTGCTAACTAAAAAGAAGCAAAGGAAGTGCACTTTTTTAATGATATTTGCTAACTAAAAAAATGCAAAGGCTTTGCTCGCAAAGAAACAAGTTGTGATCTTGCTCTTCCTATTGTATGTGTATAAGGACTTGAGTGGTCTTAGTTACACTTGGAGAAGAAAGCACCATTGATGGAGTTTTGTAGAAAACCTTTAGAGTCTAAGCCCATGGAACCATGTGTTGGAGGTATCTGTTTCTTACAATATTTAATGACTATGCATTGATTTTCAAAAGCATTAGCTCTCTCACTCTCGCTCTCTAAAATATACGGAAGCAAGAGCTTCTTCACACACACACACACACACACACACACACACACACACACACACACACACACACACACACACACACACACACACACACACACACACACACACACACACACACACACACACACACACACACACACACACACACACACACACACACACACACACACACACACACACACACACACACACACACACACACACACACACACACACACACACACACACACACACACACACACACACACACACACACACACACACACACACACACACATTTCTCATGCTTGCCTGACTCGAATGTAGAGTGCTGATGAGGTAAGATACCATAGATGCTACTTGCCCATGTCACTTGGGAGTAAAAGATTCAAGGGGCAATAATTTGCTCACTCCCAATGGGTATTTACAAATATTACAAGTACATACCATCTATATACTTCAGAATGCATAGTTTTAATCCAACACTTTAAATGATGTAAGATGTTAATCCAACACTTAAAATGATGCAAGATGGCTTGAATAATTGCTGATGTTGACCTTATTCTTTCTTAAACTCCTTATCTATTTCTAAACATCAACCATTGCATTTTCCATCAACATGTCAACCTTATTCTTCCTTAACTCCTCTTCTATTTCTAAACATCAACCATTTCATTTTTCATCAAGAAACTATTGATTCACATTGATTTTTCACATGGTTGAAGATGTTAAGTGCATTGATAAATGTTGATTCACATTAATCATTCATGTGGTTGATTCCTATCAATTATTTAGTAAGCACTGATTGTACTTATGTGAGATAGACAAAGAGAGATCTTAACATCCATAGATAGAGGTGCACAAATAGTGAAATATTGCGCGCGCACGCACGCACGCCCGCACGCATGCACACACACGTGCGCATGCGCGCGCGCGTGCGCGCGCACACACACACACACACACACACACACACACACACACACACACACACACACACACACACACACACACACACACACAGAGTCTTTACATATTCAACATCTCACAAGTGAACTCGTATTATTGCACTTAGTCAAGCATGTTTTACACATTAGGCATGAAGCACCTCATTCATTGTGTATAGTGTACTATTTGTCATGCTTTTGTGAGCAAAGGGAAGTAGTCTCACATGATTAAAGTCCCTTTTCTCACAAAAGCACAAAGTAAGAGCTTTGCAAGTCTACCAACAACGCAATGCGCAGTTAGGAGGTCTGGTTCGTCAATGTCGATCCTTGACCAACTAGTTTCTTTTTAATTAGACATATGAAATGAAATGATATTTTAATGGTTGAACATGTGCATGTAATGTGTACATACTCTAACAACATCCACAAATGCACATACATTTCTCTTTTTTAATTGAATATAGGATATGATCATGGAAGGGGAAAGGTGAGTCTTTGAAAATCTGTATGCTACTCTCTCTCTCTCTCTCTCTCTCTCTAGAGGAATGAATTTATATTTTAATTAGACATATAAAATGAAATAATATTTTAATGATTGAACATGTGTACGTAATGTGTATATATATTTTAAAAACATCCACAAATGCACATACATGTATTTAAAAAAAAGTTGAATTTCTTTTTAATTGAACATTATGGAATGGGATAGTGGTTTTAATGGTTGAACATGTTTATGCGATGTATACATACTCTAAAACCACACACAAATACATAAAGACTATAAAAAGACATGAACAAGATATGCACATATATACATGTACACGTATACATGCATGTGCAAATACATACACATATGTATGCATATATACACACATATATGCATATATGTAGACATGCTTATACACATGTAAATATATATGAGTGAGGAAAAAATTAGAGAGAGAGAGAGAGAGAGAGAGAGAGAGAGAGAGAGAGAGAGAGAGGGAGGGAGGGAGGGAGGGAGGGAGGGAGGGAAAGAGAGAGGGAGGGAGGGAGGGAGAGAGAGAGAGGACATACACTTATAAAACACACACTTAAAATATGCACATACACACATGCAAAAACACACACACACACACACACACACACACACACACACACACACACACACACACACATACATATACATATACCTGCTATACATTTGCATATGCATAGATACACGTGTACACATGCACACATATGAGGTGAAGTAAGATGAGATACATGGGAAGAAAAAGAACGGAGAGAAAATAAAAATGATGAGAGGGAGTGAGAGGACACACATTTACGAGACCACACAAAACACACACACGCACACACACACACACACACACATACACATACACATATGATATTTATGTTACATATTGACACTTAGTTATTATGTATAATTATAATTAATTTATTATCTAAATTATTATAACTATGATCTATAATATTAATTAATATTTTAATATTTTAAGTAGTAATTATTATACATACTTAAATTTTATATATTATTTGTATTAATGATAGTTGTAATCTATATACTAATTATTCATAATTTCATGTAATTGATAGAACATTAATTATTATTTATTAATACATCAATTAATCATTAAGAAAATATGTATACTTGTATTTTAATCAACATATTATGCATATATAATTATGTACATATGTAATTAATTATTAATTATGAGAGAGAGAGAGAGAGAGAGAGAGAGAGAGGAAGAAAAAGAAGAAGAAAAATAAATTCTCAATATAGTTGATAAATTGTCAATTTTATGTGATGTTATTGGCTCAATGTGTGAGGATAATATGCATGTATTATAGGCTCAATGTGAATAGAAATCACTATTAAATGTATTTGTCTTTGAGAAACTTTGAGAAATTTGTCATAAGGTTTTGTTGAAGATATAATTCACCTTAGGATTGACCAATTGATTAGGATTCATTGTGTACTATTGCTTATGTTTCTTTAATGGGGTTAAAGGGTTGAATTTCAAAGACTTCTATGCCACAACTCTTGTACTCCATAGCAGTACTGTCCTCCCAAGTACTATATTCTGCAGTCTTTCAAATGCCTGCTTAGAAGGAGTATCCTGATCCTTTGGCAATAGTATTGTTTCCTCATCATTTGATAAGCTTGCTAAACTTGAAGGGGTCAGAGGAGTTGTGGACGATTCCGTAGATGTAGTAGGGGATTGGTAGATTGTGGCAGTACTAGAGCTACCTACATCTCCATAATCATCCCTATAGTTTGAAAATTGTTCTTCATCTAGTGTGTTGAGTCCTCCTACTGCTCCACTATCATCCTTCACTTCTCAATGCTGATGTTGCTTTGCCCACATTTCTCTAAGCTCCTTGGATTTGCTCTCATTGTCAAAATAACATTTGATTGATATGGATAATTGTTTGACATATACATAGAGAAATTGGAATAGGGCTTTGGATTGCATCATGTTGCTTCAAACAGTATCTCATTGTTTTAGGTTTTTAAAAGAGAATTCAAAATTCTATCATCAAACAGAGGTGTTTTTCTATTAAATTTTCACACGAGAGGTTCAAGAAAGAGTGGCAGGATCGCCAAAGTGTTTCAACTCCAAATGTATGTAGAATGCATAATAAGATGGGATTGCCTCCTCATATAGGAATAGAGTATATTGCTTTAGGCAGTGTAGAAAATACATAATGCTGTATCAGGCAATCAACTAAAAACTAAGATATAATGACATAGAGAAATAGAACCACACTCTAAAATACTAATAATGACAAATCAGAGATAGAAATCAGTGTGTATGCTAGAAATGGAATAGAAACAAAGAGATGAATCTTGGTGCCCACTGTCAGATTGCATTGATTATCCAAAAATTCCATCATATAACACGTCATGATCAGGGATCATAATCAAAACATGAAAGAGACACACAATACCTCTTCAAGTCAAGCCTAAAAATCGCCTACATAACTACTTTTCATGAGACATCTAACTTCATGAGAAATGCTAAGTCTACTTCATATAGGAAATTGTAAAGACTAAGGTAATAAATCATGCTAAGGGTAAAGATAATGTGTCAAGCCAATGGCTAACATGTGATTTTGGAGTTGAGACATTGTGTTTTACTTCATGATTGTTTTGTTTGTTTTTGTATTTTTCATTTTATACTTTTGTTATTTATGTTCATGCATGCTATTGATTGTCATATTTACATTTTTTATCCTTTGAATCTTCATTCTCCCAACTAGAACCATGCACATTGGAATATTGCAAAATGATTTAAAGAGGGTCATAGGAATACATATGTGTTAATGGTCATGTCCTCCTAGATTGCCTCATTGCTAGTGAGATTGTCACATCAATTGCTTTGCACGATGACAAGGTGCTGTTAACTTTAAATTGGAACATCAAATGTTTTTAAAACCTTTTAAAAAGGCACATTAACATGCATAAATCTTAGTAATATGGCATTGTTAGGCTTTGCATTGAGTTTTTAGTTAATTTTTCTTTTGAGATTTTGGGCTTGTGAGGTCATATGCTTCATCTTCTCTTCCCTATGAATAATTAGTGTTTCATCCACCTCATGTCACACATCCTTTTCATCCCTTTTGATCTAGTGCTTGGAGTTACCATCACCAACACATGGCATAAATTCCTCAACTTCTACATCTCCATTTGATATCAACCATGTCCTCGAGCCATTTGAGGCTTGGAGAATTCTTCACCATTGAGAGCCCATCCCTAGTCCTATGGAGGCTTTAACTATATGGTTTTTGAGTCTATTTAATGAGGTGCTCCTTGTCCTACCTACATTGGATTATCTTACAAATCATTAGGGTATCGTAGCCTCTACCTCTCATTTAGTAGCAAGTGTGCTTCATCTCATGGTTGGTGTACTTCTTGTAGAGGATTAAACATTAGTAAGGAAACCTCTTACTACAATGATATTTGTTCAGGACTTGCCTATGCTAGTTGATGGAAGTTACAAGTATTTGTAGATGGTGGAATTGCATATGCTTTTACTATGAGGATTAAGTTAGATTCATCTTGGGATGTCTTCAAAGGGGACTTCTCATCCGAGAGAAACCCAATTGGCATCCAATTGGGGGGTTCACTTGCTAGCAATCTTATGATGGAGGGGACAATGTGATCTCTTCCACCAGATGGACCTCTCTTATCACATGGTGGTAGCTTCCTCAGGTAATTCACTATATGTATACACTCTATATCACATGCGTTCAAGGCCTATTTATAAATATCCTTATCTATGAATTTTTTCTTAATAAAATATAATACTTTTCTATTCAATCTGTAAGTAACCCCTTTATATGGGACCCTTTTGTATGTAAAAAATTTGTAAAAATGGTATTGTAAAAATCCCTTATGTTGAACCCACGTGATACATACATATATTTATGACAGACCTCCCCAGGATAGCTTCCTAGTCTGTGCAATAAAATGGGGGACCATGGGAAGTAGTGTTTTAGAGGGGCAACAAGTGCCCTCCCAAGAAATACATGACATTTTAAACCTTGAGGAGTGTTTTGGATTGGCACCTCTTTGGTCCTTTTGGCTTCACCTCCTTGAATGAATCCAATGTTAGTTGCTTCAAGGTAATTCAAGAGTCTAGTCCTTGTTGTAATCAATGGCTTTAGGTCTTGATTCTACTCCTTTAACCTTATGTGGCCTTTCCAACATCACACATGATTGAAGGCTATTGTATGGTCTTCTTGGAGCTTTAAGCAGCTCTTGCTTAGACAACCACATGGATATTAGTGAATTACCGCTTATGGGAAGTTGTTTCTTCATCCCATGCTTCATACTTAAGGAATCTTCTTTGTGCTATTTTCAAGAAACACCCAATTCATGCAGAGGTTTGGAACATTGATGGTTTCCTCACTTTGTTGACTTTTGTGTATCACTATAATCTATTGTTAAACACAACATTTATTTAGTATGAAGAGCAAGTGTTAGAATTCTATATGCTACTCTCTATAAAATGCTTTTGAGTTTTCTCTTATGAGGTGCTCGTCTCAGGTCTCATCCTATATGAACAAAGTTTCATAAAGCAAATAGCATAAAAATATCATTTTTCTTTGTAAAAATAGCATTACCGCTTATTTTCAGGTCTCGGTTTCTTGATCTTGATTATGGGACTGATTTCCAGCATGCATTTAATGCTCAGCATCTTCAAGAACAGCACTCTTCATGTTTTTATCCATCCGGAAGCAATCCGGTCTCATCCGGACAAGCTTTCCTCCATCATTCTTCATTGTCTTCTTCCACACAAGAACAGCCCCTTAAGGGAGAGAGAGGGAGGAGAGAGAAAGACTAAAATAAAAAATCTCCATCCAGGCCATCATTGCGCGAGCAAGAGGTGGCGATATGATCAGTAGGTAGAGGGTAGTCAAGCCCCATGATCATTTGGGGAGGGTGTATTGAACCTGGCATCTCCATCTCCAAGGATGGAGCGAAAAAAATGGCACATCCTGATGGCGCCTTCCTCCACGTTTTTTCCATCTCCCAAATGTCCACGATTTGATGTTTGATGTCATGTGGCATAAAATGCCTTGGGCTCCCAAAGGTCACTACTCATTTGGCCAAAAAGAAGTCCACCCTTTCACATCTTGCCCATTTCCTTGGCCATTTTCCCGTTCGGTGTCCAAATCGAGTGCTGTAAATTTGTGCACGTCCAGCTTGACATCCCGCATTGGCGGGAAACTCCTGACAACTGCACGACAGTCTAAAAATAAAAAATCAACAAATGTCGCTCGGGTGCCTTTTAAGAGTCGTATTTCACTTGGTGCTTAAAATCGTCCTAGCTGGAGCCACCGCCTTCGATGTTGAACATTTTTCCCTTGATATTCGTACTTTTTAGCTATTTTTAAGCACTTCTCGGCATCAAAACTCTGCTCTCATTGGTGACCACGGGATAGGGCGACTCAGCCCATCGAATCCCACAATAGATTTGCACAAAACAACCAAAGGAAGCATCAAGCTGATACAAAATAGATACGTACTAAACACAGCACAATGCTCACCCTACCCCCTGACAAAACCAAGGCATGACATCCACAAGGAGTAGGCCTAGCAGAATCTGATAGAAGGTTCGAAGCAAGTCACTAACCAACTGCTCCAACACGGCCAAACTAAAAAGAACTATCAAAGAGGTTGCCCTAACTGGTGGTTTGAACTACCTACCTAACTAAGGACAACACAACCAGGAGCTCCTACTAGGCGAGGACTCCTATAGCCTAATCAGGAAGTATTTTCTTTTAGCACATTTCTTCTTTTAGGGTTTTTATTCTTCCATACTCGGGCATGTAAAAAGGGGGGAGCTGAGCATAGTGACCCAAGGAGAATAGGGCATTGGCCTCAGGTCCTGTCTCGGTACCCAAGAACCTACCAAGCCCTCGCAAGGCGACACTTAATCCTTTTCTGACGCTCACTTTTATTTTCGCTCCAACCTTCCTTACTTTCTTCTTTTCCAGCAAGAAGCCACCCCTAGGAAGACAAGGCATCGGCCCTGGGTCTGTCTCGTCCCCAGGAACCTACCAGGCCTTTGCTAGGCGATGATCAACTGCTTATAAAATTTCCTTTCTTTTCTTTTCTATTTTGATAAGGGGTTAGAACCCCTTTTTACACATGTATATATTTTTATTTTCTTTTGGGATATTCAGGGTTTCTTTTCCTTTATCATTATTATTTTTCTTCTTATGGCAGGCTTCTCTAACAGCTTCACAACCAACAAGAACTCCTAGAACGGTTGCCTAGCACGCTAGCAGAACAGGGTCACCAGGACTACCTTCTAAAACAGGTCTCTCAATGCCTGGCAATGTCTTTACAGGAGGCAACGACTACTCAAACCTCCCTCAAACATAACCTAAACCTTGGACTTCATGCCTTGGACTCCGGTCCCCAACAAGAAAAGAAAATCCCCCAACAAGTACACAGACACATATAGCATAAAAACACGTTACTCGTAAAGGAGAGATATCACCTGGATAGGGCCATGAGAAGCTTCTGCATAACAAAAGGCTCCTTCCAAGCTCTTCTTCCGATCCTGTCTAGCACAAAACTAAAACAAGAAACCATTAACTGCACCTATACTAAACAGACGACTGGCCAACATTCCTCTAAAGAAACTGAGCGGCCCTCTTGGGCTAACGAAATCTGGACGTAATGTCCAAAGCAGCTAGTCTTCCTAGCTTAAAACTAGATGGGTCATTTTAGTCCACGTAATACAGATGTCCTTGGCATATACATCACCCCCTATCAGACTACCCAAGGTGCCAAGGATAGCATATCATAGGTCGACTAGCCCCATGCTACTCATGCAAGTTAGCTAAAAGCTTGATCTTGTGATCTCCATCATTCTTATGTTGTTTTCCATTTGTACTCATTGTTCTTGTTTATGATTTGCCTTGTAGTGTTACAATGTGCATGATCATGTGATGTTGTGAACACACACCTTCTCTCTTTCACTCTTGAGCCCACCACACCTCCGATAGCTTGTTGTGAGCCTTTGTCCTTAGACTCTTTTGATGGTAGAGCACGTGCTAGTCAATTGGACTTTATTATTCGTGTCATTTTTATTTCTCTCCTTACTTTACTGACTCTCAGGCCCTTTCTCACCACTCTTTTCCTTTCCTATTTGGCATCACATTCTACATGTTTCTTAGGGAAATCTAGAGTATAGCAATTGTGCTCTTTGTAGATGAAGTAGATGTCAAGAAATTGACTAAACGTGTCTTTGACAAACAATTTGATGCCACTCTCATTAGAAATATTTGGCCCATTAGGAGGCTCATTGTGATGATTCCAAAGAGACACACAAGTTTCTTCCTTTTGAGCACTCCATTGATGTTAGATGTTGAAGGAACATAGAGCACATGACCAATGTTGTATCAAGGGCATCAATCTCCTTGTCCAACCCATTATGCAAGTTTGGAAATGAGATCTAGATAAGGCTCTCATGCACAAGTATTTCTCAATAGAGAAGCTTAAGATGTAGGGGCAAACATACACCAAATCCCCCTGACAGCCAAATGTGCAAGTGAGGATCCAATGCCTCTCATATTGGGAGTTGACTAGTGCAAGAAAAAGCCCTCGCAAAGGAAGCAATATTGCAATAACACAACCCTTGCATGGTGCATCTACACAAACCACTTATGGATCTCCTCCTCATTGGGAGGTTTACCGATGAATAAGTGCATTATTAATAAAGAGAAGTCTACATACATGTGTTTGCATTAGAAGAATGCAACTAGAGGCTTAATAAAAAAATTTCCTCATTGATTTTGGCTTGCCTTGACTTGCAGTGGAGGAGGTCTTTTCTAAGCTATTTTTTGTTATGGACAAGATCAACACCACTAACAACACCACAAATCCACATATGTGTGATCAACAGAGGTGCTTCTCAGAGCCATTAGGACCAACTTACCCCTTCAATAGTCACAATTCCCTTGAAGCCTACATCCATGAGTTATCATTTGTGGTAGCCATGTGGCATCTAGTGATAACTTGCCTTAATGGCACTTTATGCCTTACTGCCAAATGCATGGATTGTATGTCTATTTATAAATTGTTTCCTAGATTTTTGCAAGTATTTTCATCATATTATAGCTAGATTCTAAACCTCAAAATTTTAATGGACATTCAACAATGTCATGCATGTCAACATTTGATTTGCTTAGATGCAAAACATGAGTTCTCAAAAGGGGTAATGACATCAAGTGCTAACACACTTCGCATGCTAGAGCTTTCCATGTCATCTTCACTTTGCTTTGCAAGCATTCATTGTATGACAATAAACCTCAGGTACACTTATCAAGATATTCCAATGGTTTTCACAATAACATCCATTTCAAACTTTTGGTTTGCTAAGATGTCGTTGTAATGAGAAAGGAACGAATTAATTAACTTGTCTCACCAAAGAGTTGATAAGGGCCAATCCTCTAAGGTAAAGGGGCCAATAAAGTGACGCCCCTCAAGAAGGAAACACACCCCATCCCAGTTGAATAACAATATCGCAAAGAAGTTGCGGCTTTTTCTAACTACTAATCATTATGATAGAATTTCTATTAAATTAAAGATGAGCTTAACGTGATTCAAATAGTTGAGCCATGTAATTTTTTTTTTCATATTTGGAGTTTGTAAAATCTGAAAGCAGTGCATTCTTGAGTGTGACTCTACTGGCTTCTCGTTGTCAACTATTTTATGACAACTATTTTATGAACCCTTCATGTATAGGGCTACTTGATAAAAATATCAAAATGGCCCAATGTTTTTTGTTTGAGCTTTGCATGAAACAAATAGTGTGAGGGTTAAAAAATATTGATGAAACTTGGGGGGAAAAGGATAATGGAAGATTGTTAAGCGACACTGTATTGGGTACCTTACCATATGTTGAAGATGAGGGATAGTATTTTGAACATTCTGGTCGTAGAGAGAGTATTTACCGGGATATTTCACCTTTCTACGTGACCGGGCGAATTTGTGGGCGAATAGACCAGACTCGCTATGGTTGTCTCGCACTTTTGACATGGGCAGGATTCTCTCAACTTTTTGCAGGTTCTGTGTGTACTCTCTCTCTCTCTCTCTCTCCCCCACAGAGATGTATGCCCGCCGGCCACCTGCGCTTC
The DNA here is from genome assembly GCF_053477565.2 of Lygodium microphyllum. Classification (NCBI taxonomy): domain Eukaryota; kingdom Viridiplantae; phylum Streptophyta; class Polypodiopsida; order Schizaeales; family Lygodiaceae; genus Lygodium; species Lygodium microphyllum. Next base: position 96,941,911 of record NC_141143.1, read on the forward strand.
TTTGCCAGGGCGCACCAGCCTATGCATACCTACTGTACTACTTAGTACTATATATACTACTACTACTAGCTGTTTGTATCGCCAGTACATAGGGTGTATTGCAGTACTTGTATTTTTATACCATAAATCTTATTAAGACAGACTTAGGATTGTCGTATATTGCGTGTGAGCTATTTCTACCCATTTTCGTAATTCGGCAGCATCATGCAAGGCGCGCAAAAGGAGAGCCGTGGCGCGCGGCTACTCGCAGAATTTGCTGCATGGATTCATGGGAGTATCCTGCAACTCTGTTGCAGCCCAAGCTGTGATCAGTGTGATGGTTCCTCTCTCTCTCTCTCTCTCTCTCTCTGTCTATGGACTGTGATCATCTCCACCTGATATCGCCCTCTCTCTGTCTATGGACTGTGTTCATCTCCACCTGATATCGATCATCACTCATCTGCCTTTTTGCGTGTTAGTGGTGTTAGTTAGGTCAGCCTTGAGGCTTGACACTGTATAGTGGAGCTCGCTTATCGTGGAAGCTCTCTCTCTCTCTCTCTCTCTCTCTCTCTCTCTCGCTTGTAAAGGAGATCCATGGGCCACGCGGAACAATACACTGTACTCGAAGCTAGGAGTGCTGTGCATTAGACTGAAAAGAAGCTGGCTAGTGGAGATTCGAGAACCGGCCTGTCGTCCTTTCCCATCAAAATGCCACAACAATGTACTCAATGGAATTATATGGAATAGACTTGTAGCAACCCCTTTCCCTCTCATTTTGGAGAATAAGTCAAGCTCAAGGAGAGCAACAACACAAAGGAGTAATTCAAGGAATTGACCACTAAAGGGGAAGCCCTTTCTACTCATATTGTTACGTTCAAGTCTCATGAGGCTTTCTACAACTTATTTGTAATTACATCCGGGTCATATGGGCTGTATGAATGTCTCTTCAAAAGTATAAAGGAGTGTTGCTTAGCCAATGTTCATAAAGCACCATTCCTTAGATGAAACATGTCACACAAAATTTCAAAATTTACCATTTCATTTGTGTTTTGGATGTGAAATTTCCCATCTTGGCAATCAAACTAGCAAAAAACAAATGGAACATGGTCCAAATTCTAAATCAAATTCTCTTAGATAACACTCCTCTAAATGTTGATTCAATGCTTAAGAGTGAAGTGATCCTCAAGAAGCACTAGGTGGTCCAAGGCGTTGCTCCACTTCTATGTTAATATCCCAATAGAGACTTTATGCTCAATGTTCTAGAGATCTACTCACATATACCAAGCTTGAATATTATTGATGGCTAAGAATTCATATTCTACCATGACCTTTGAATGCTCTTTACTTTGTATAAGAATAAGAAGTTGGCTATTGTGGGCCAATGCTTGAGTCTAAAGTGGATAAGATTATTACTCATCACCTACAAATGCATCTAGTCTAATGTTTAGTATCACTTTATCAAAGTGAGAGTGAGACCAAACTGAGCATTCAAAATTGGTAAAGAGCCTGTGAATGATTGACATAGAACATGAACATGTGGGCTTTTTGCATAATGGAAGGAGCATTGGATTATTGATTGCATGATTGTAAAGAATGAGCTAGCAACTAGTGTTGTTAAGATAGCCCACATGAGGCATAACGATGACAACCAATTGGGCTTACAGAATTCATGAGTAGCTCACATCCTTCGTGGAATTTTTAACATTATGGAAGGATGCCTTAAAATCAATTTCTGCCTCGCAAAGTAGATATACCTCAAAGGCTAGCAAGGCTATGCTTTACATGATATCGGATGTTGCACTTTGCATTGCAATACTATTGGTGAGTCATACAAGATTCATACAAATATCTTCACTCTACCCTTATTCCATGTACTATTTAAATCTAGTAACTCCATATCCCCAAGTAAAAATTGCTAGCATTCCACGCACGCTTCACATGCACGAAATGCTAGGGCAGCGAAGCGGCGAGCGAAGTTGTCATGCGATAGTTGTTGTGCTATCGCACGGCAACTTCACTCAACAATCCATTTCTCATATTTCTCTCTCCTCTTTTTCCTCTCTCTCTCTCCCTCCCAAATTTCCTATGTCTAATTTTCTCTCTCTCTTTCTTTGCCTTCTATTTTAGTTTATTTTTTCTCCTCTCCTGGTTCTCTTTCTCTCTCTCTCTCTCCCTCCCATCTTTTTCCTTTTTTCTTCTTCTTCTTTCTCTCTCTTCATTCTCTTTTTAATTTTTTTCCTTTCTCTCTCTCTCTCCTTTTCTTCTCTTTGCACTTTTCTTCTCTCTCTCTCTCTCTCTCTCTTTTACTTCTCTATTTCTCCTCTCTCTATAATTCTTTCTACACGTTCTCTCTCTCTCTCTCTCTCTCTCTCTCTCTTTTACTTCTCTATTTCTCCTCTCTCTATAATTCTTTCTACACGTTCTCTCTCTCTCTCTCTCTCTCTCTCTCTCTCTCTCTCTCTCTCTCTCTCTCTCTCTCTCTCTCTCTTCTTCTTCTTCTTCTTCTTCTTCTTCTTCTTCTTCTTTCTTCCCCCTCCCCCCCCCCCCTCAGTCTCTCTTAAAGTATGTAAATTTTATCTTTTCCCTATATATAATTCTCTCTTTATGTTTATATTCTCTCTCTTATTTTCTTCTCTCTCTCTCTCTCTCTCTCTCCGCCCCCTTTTCTTCTCCTCCCATTTCTCCTAATTTCCCTTTTTTTTCTCTCCCTCTTTCTTTTAAATTTTATCTTTTTCTTCTCTCCCTCTCTCTCTTTTAAATTTTATTTTTTCCCTCTCTCTCTCAAAAAATATTTAAATTTAAAAAAGACTTTTCTCTTTTCTCTTTTTTCCCATTTCTCTTCCTCTTTTCCTCTTTCTTCTTCTTATTTTTCTTATCTCTTTCTTTCTTTCTCTCTCTCTTTCCTCCCTTTTCCTTCTCTCTCCTCTTTTTTCCTTTTTTTTCTCTTTTTAAAATTTTCTTTTCTCTTTCTTTTAAATTTAATCTTTCCTCTCTCTCTTCTTATTTTCTCTCTCATTTTCTTCTTTGTCTCTCCCCCCTCCCCCCTCTCTCCTCTCTTTTTCTTTTTTCTTCTCCACGCTCTCTCTCTCTCTCTTAAATTTTATATTTTCTCTCTCTATAATTCTCTTTCTCTTTGTTCCCCCTCTCTCTCCTTCCCTCTCCTCTTCTTTTTTTTTGCTCTTTTGTGTGTGTGTGTGTGTGTGTGTGTGTGTGTGTGTGTGTGTGTGTGTGTGTGTGTGTGTCCTTATTTTAATTAAAAAGAAAGTTTCTCTTTTTTCATTGGCTTTTTTTCTCTCTTTAAATTTTTTTCTTTTATCTTTCTTTTAAAATTTATCTTTCCTCTCTCCATAATTCTCTCTGTGTTCAAATTCTCTATTTTCTGCTTCTTATTCTATCTCATTTTCTTCTCTTTGTCTCTCTCCCCCTCCCTCCTCTCTTTTCCTTTTTTCTTTTCCTCTGTCTCTGTCTCTCTCTCTCTCTCTCTTAAATGTTATATTTTCTCTCTCTATAATTATCTTTCTCTCTGTTCCCCCCTCTCTCTGTTCCTCCCTCTCCTCTTCTTTCTTTTTTGCTCTTTGTATATATATATATTTTCTCTCTCTCTCTCCCTTTATTTTAATTAAACAAAAAGTTTACATTAAAAAGTTTAATCTAACTAAGAGAGAGATTGAACCTAGGCCCTACGTATGAGAGTCAGGGGAAGCGGGAGAAGAAACATGTTTAATTAAAAAATGACTATTCTCTTTCCTCTTTCTCTCCCTTCTCTCTCCATCTTCTTCTTTTTATCCATCTTCTTCTTCTTCTCCTCTCTCTCTCTCTCTCTCTCTCTCTCTCTCTCTCTCTCTCTCTCTCTCAAAGTGTGAAAAACTATGTTAAAAAAACTTTAAATTAAAAAAGATTTTAACATGTTTAATTAAAGAAAAGTTTAAATTGAAAAGTTTAATCTAACAGAGAGAGAGAGAGAGAGAGAGAGAGAGAGAGAGAGAGAGAGAGAGAGAGTGTGTGTGTGTGTGTGTGTGTGTGTATGTGTGTGAGTGACAGAGAACCTAGGCCCTACATGTGAGAGAGAGAGGGGGGAGAAATTTAATTAAAAAGGGGAGGGGGAAAAGAAAGAGAGAGATTATAAGTGAGAGAGAGGGGAGGGGGTTTTAATGTAAAAAAGGGAGGTGAGGGGGGAGAGGCTTTAATGAAAAAAGAAAGGGGAAAGAGAAAATGAGATATTACATGATGTAAGAAAGAGGAGAGGGGAAGGGGTTTTGATTGAAGAAGGGAGGTTTGGAAAAGGGGGTAGGTTCAGAAAGCCCTCTGGAGGTTTGGGCTTTCCAAACCTATAGCGAAAGTAATATAGGAGTAAAATATACTCAACATATATTGTATTAACTTATCATTTATGATTTTTTATCTATTTATTGAGAGCTTTGCCTTAGGGATCTTGAACCAACGAAAAGGCTTCCAAGCCTATGTGGCACAAGGATAAGGAGTTTGGTATTCAAGAAATAAATATGGCTTTTTCCAAAAGGGTAAGTGGGACTTGTATTTATTTTCTATCATCTCCCCCGTCCAATTAAACATAGGTATACACATACTCTAGATACGCATATTAAATACACACATACAAATATAAATACATATACACACACACAAAGCATAGGAAAAACAAGAATAGACAAAAAGAAAAAATGTGTATGTGTATGTGTGTGCATGCATATCATTCATACACACACCTCCTCCCCCTCCCTCCTATTACTAGAGCTTCATGAGACCTCAAGTCATAACCTCTCAATAGGCATAGAAATGGCACAATGGAAAGGCACATAAGATATATCAATAAGGAAACCTTTGTATTCATGATATAGAAAGACACTAAATTGAGGCACATCTCAAGACTATACCCTTGTGAGGTCGCACGTGCTAGGGTTCACCACTATAATGTTCTCCCCCCTCCCCCTCCCCCTCTTTCCTTCACATGAACTAGTATCAAGGGGGTGGGGGGATAGATTATAAGGTTAAAGAAAAATAGTAGTAAAGAAAAGAAGAAAAATAAATAAATCAAAATCATGGTTACCCACTAACCACACCATCATCGTCGTTGTCTTCAAAAGCATCATCCCAGACCTAGCAGAACCACCTCAAACTCATCGCCATCTGCTCCACAATTGAACGGACAATAGTGACGTCACGAGTATCATGAGTAATGTAGAGGGAGAAAGAAGAGCCATTAAGTTTGACTACGAGCTATAAAGCCTTAGCTTAGAACTAAGGCAAGGCTAGTTAGCCTATTTCTTGCACGTCAATTGCATAGAGAGAGAGAGAGAGAGAGAGAGAGAGAGAGAGAGAGAGAGAGAGAGAGAGAGAGAGAGAGAGAGAGAGAGAGAGAGAGAGAGAGAGAGAGAGAGAGAGAGAGAGAGAGAGAGAGGAACGAGGACATAAGTAAAAGTGAAAGGAGAAAAGAAGAGGAGAAGAAAGGAGGAGAAAGGAAGAAGTCAGAAAGGAGAAGTGAAGAGAAGAAGGGAGAAGGAGACAAGAAGAAGTGAAGAAGCGGAGAGGAGAAAGGAAAAGAGAAAGGGAAGAAGAAAGGAGCAAAACATAGAGGGGGTGAAGAGAGGAGAAAAGAGAAAGAGGAGAGTAAAAGTGAAGAAGAAGAGAAGGAGGAGAATTGAAGAAGTAGAGAAGGATAGAGGAAAAGGAGAGTAAAGAAAGAGGAGAAGTGAGAACAAAGAAGGACATCCCCGATCACAAGAGGAGTACGACTCAAGTCCACGAGTATATTTTTAACACAAGTCCTTTCTTCCTTGTGAGATCGCAATCTCACAAGAAATTGCCAGTTTGTTTGGAGCTAGTGCCACAATGCCTTCTCACAATGGCCCCCAAGAGGAGATATTCTCTGGAGCGAGGAGCATGGGAGCTACTAATGCAGTCACAAACATGGTCAACATACCACCTCATATGGCATAAGATCAGGTTCCTTCGCAAATTAATGCTCATTCAATACATGGTTAGCAACGTAGAAATAGGACACGTAAGGATTATTAAGTCAAAATTCTATAATTCGAAGCTAGGGTAAATTATATAGTATCGCATTAAACAATTATCTTAAGATCCTTATAAATGAATATTTGCATCAAGAATAAGTTCTTTTTTGCATTTATAAATCATGTTAAAAATAATAGAAAGATGAAAGTAGTATTAAGCTTAATTCCTTTACATTTATAAATCATGGAGAGATAAATATTGAATTGAGAATATGCTTTTTTTGCATGAAAACGTTGAAAAGCTAAAAAGTTACATTGAGAATAATTTATTTTTATGTTTATAAATTATATAAAATATTAGGATAAGTGAAGTTGCATTAATAAAAGTTTCTTTAGTTTTTACAAATCATGTGAACGTAAGGGATGGTGAAAATCATATCAATGATATTTTTCTTTATGCTTAAGAAATTCTTAAATATCTAAAAATACTTACTTAGTATTTATAAACATAGAAAAAAGAAAAATCTTTATCTTGTATTAAGCGAATTAAGAAGGTTAAAATAGATTATCAAGATTATCGATTAGGAGCACTTTTTGAGGGAGAAGAGTCCCAATATAAATTCAAAAAAAAAAACTCTATAAATTCTCCCAATTTAGGATAATCTCTAGATTCCTGATGGAATAAATGACCAATCCTTGATAAGAATTATGAATGAATATCTTATTCAAAGACCTATGATAATTAAGAAAAATGACTAAAAGGAGAAAGGTTAAGAAAAAGGAAAGCTAAAAAATCAAAGCCAAAGAGAAATTGAAAAAACTGAAGAGTTACAAGAGAACCAAGTCAAAAAGGGCTGCCTTCAAGTTAAGATCTCGCTTAATTGGCTCTTTATTTGTTAGGAATATTGGTTGAAAGAAAGTGCTTATGCTTGTAGCAATGCATACAAGTTTGACTCAGTGCACTTAGAAAATTGATTGAATAATGGAAAATCCTAATACACAATAGGATAAAAGGAAAAGTGCACTAGAGCTCCCTCTCAAGGCTAGTTGGAGGTCCCTTTCCAAGAGGAAAATAGGTTGCCACCTCGAAGAGTTTTCGGACCAACCTTGAATGTGAGAGGTCACTTCGTAGGAAGTCCTTGGACAAGAGAAGTTGAGGTGCTAGCCAAGGGGGCTTTGGTAGGTAAACACTTAGACTCCTAGGAATCACCCAAATTTCTATGTGACTCAAGATGGGTTTTCTAAGGCCTCAATACTAGTTAGGGGCAAAAATCTTGCATAAATAATGGCATTCGTGTCATTTTTCCATATGGATGCAAGGTGAATACTTGTATAAGGAATTTTATTAAATAAGAAACTTGTCTTTCAAAGGGTTTATTTTCATGTTTGTGTATTGTGATTTTAATTTATATAAACGAATATTGTGGTTCAAAGGATGAATTAAGAAAGTTGATTTTATGTGTACAACTTAAATGTGTTAGATGAGTAAATAGTTAAAGCTACCCAATTGAGGGAAGTGGGTGATCATGATCCTTGACGGATCCACCCTAAGGTAGGGTAGTCTCAATAAGCCCAGAGCTTCTCACAAATTCATTACATTAAAATACATAAGAAATTGGCCCTTAAATCAATTAGGACCCTTGACTCTGTATTGTTTTAGGAGAATGGAGTGAGACTTTATCTTATGGGTAGAGGGGTTAACGTTATCATACTCACCCTCGTTTCTCACTCTCCTTGAAACCAATGTGATACAAGTCGATTGCTTTGGCTCGAGAAATCTAACACAAGCAGTTGCTCAAAGATTGATGCTAGTTAACTCCAAATAAGAGACTTTAACTTACGTAGAAATCAAAAATTCAGGTTGATTCTTGTGGGAATGGCTAGGACCTTCCATTGAGAAGTGGACTTGACAGAGTCTAGACAACAAATCTCGTGTTATTTTGAAAGAGTATTGAGCAACACTACCTAGGAAGAATCATCTCAAAAGACTACTAAATTGTGTTTCCATGACGCTTCAAGCGAGCATGTTACACATGGTATCACAACAAAAATAACACAAAGTCTAATATATATGAAAATTTGTTTGTAACCTTGTTAAAAGAACATTTTATGCAAGAATGACTCTCTAATAAATCGATAGAATCTCTTTCAGAACCTTAAAGATTAGAAAAAAATTATGGTATTCTAAGAAATGCTTACCTCAATGATGCATTTCCTTGACTTTGATTGGTGGGATCACTTCATGAAGATCTTGGAGCATATATACAATCCTTCACCACTTTATCAGGAACGTTGATGGACGTGAAGTGGGTCTATTTCTTCATTAATGCTGATTGACTTGCCTATCTTCAAAACAACCTTAAGAGAAACAAATGGATGGAGGACCTTAAACTAGTCAAGATGTCCATATTTGAAAAATCATGCCTAAATCCCATCCTCAACATAGGTGGAGAACGAGTTTGCCAGAATTGTTATCTCTATTATCAAGTGCTCCAAATTCTCCTGATCAAGCATGCTGCCATTTTAGGGCGCTTGCACTACCATAATTATTGTAAAGATAGTTTCCCAAATCTTCCCAAAAGTAAAATATCTTGAAAATATTTTATGCACCTCCAACTTACAAAACCATTGATGTATTTGAATTTCACAATTAGAATTGTTGTAATAAAAAAAGTTTATGTAGCTTGTTTTTGACTATCTACTCAATGTAATAAAGAGAACTAGTTAGCCTTGTCACAAACTGTGAATAATAAGAGAGTCTCAACGTTTTGCAAGATTGTGTACTTTATACTAGCCATACGTTATAAATTTAAGATTTGTAGGCTTAAGTGTTGAAAAAAAGACCTTAAAGGAGAGGGGAGTATTATAAGCAATCAAGGCATGCAACTAATCTTGCGAATGTTAACAAACCTAGGGTATTGCTTCTCCAAATCAGGTAGTGATGATAGCTAAGCTAAAATTGACAAGCAAAGCCCGACTTTGGGGGATGCAATGGTGCAAGGACCAAGGGGTTACGAAAGCAACCATTACTTGGGACAAGCTTTGAAGGAAGTTGTACATGAGCAGTACCTCCCACCTACCTACCGTACACTGAAAATGAATGAATTCTTTTGCTTGAAGCAATCTAGATTAACCTTGGAGACTTATTATTCAGATTTGTGCCCCTTCTCACCCATGGACATCACATGATAGGTGTCAAATTTTTGTCTCATGGACTAAACTCTCAATTGGATACTTGTCTTGAAGCAATGCGTCCATCTGACCTACAAGATGCATTAATTCGAGTAAGGCCCATTATATAGGAACTACAATCAATATTCAAGAGATAGATTTTGGGGACAAAGTTCTCCATACAAAGGGCAGTGAGAATATGTCAAGAGGATCCAAGGACATACCAAACTGGGCAAAGGAAGAAGACCTTACCAAGATATTTCCATTGCGACGAGCTTGGTCACTTGAAAAGACAATGTCCAATCTAGCAAAGAACAATTTCACGGCTAGAATTGAGCATTATCAACCACCAAAGAAAAGGTTACCGGAATAACCTTTAAAGGAAGGAATAAAGAGATTGAAGAAGAAGAAGATCCCACCTCAGAAGTGAACATGGAGAGAGCAACGATACATGCTACTGTCAATGAGAAGGGCCCCAACCATTAGTTCTTAATAATTCAAACACTAGCAACCTACCAAGGTAAAATCTTTAAGATTTTGATTGATTGTGGAAGGACTACTCATTTATCTCATCAAAGTATGCAAAGAGGCTAGGAGTAAACACTGAACTTGCATCTAAATTATTAATGGAATTGGCAAATGGAAAGGAGGCAATTTCTGCTCATCAGGGTAGACGAGTGGATTTTAACTTAGGAGGCAATCTTTCCAACATGGGGTTCAAAATCATGAATTTAGGAGCTTATGAGTGCTTATTAGGAATGGATTGACTAATCCCCAAATGATTCTCATTTATTGCAAAAAAAAGTCAAATCATATTCATGGATCAAAAAGGAAAATTAATAACCACTCAACATGAAGCTAGGAACCCTAGAATTCAGCTAGCAAAAGCTTCTCGGATAATGAAGGGGTTGAGAAAGGGATTGCTTATCTACCTAACTAAACTTAATAAGGTTGAGAAAGAGAGAAAATCTGATAAAGGGCCATCTTGGCTAAAAGAATATATAGATGTATTCCATGAAGAGCTTACAGAGCTTCCTCCACCAAGAGAAGTTGATCATGAGATCAAGCTAACACCAGGAGCTGCATTGATAGCAAAGCAACCCTATCATATGTCCATTCCAAAAGCCATTGAGTTAAAAGAACAACTCAAGAAACTTTTAGATCAAGGATGCATCAAGTCGAGCAATTCACCATGGGAAGCATTGGTGGTATTCCAAAAGAAGAAGGATGGAACCCTTTGTCTCTGCATGGACTATCGTGGGGTTGAATCAAGTGACAATCAAGAACAAATATCTAATTTCAAGGATAGATGAATTACTTGATTGTCTTCAAGGTACAAAAATGTTTCTAAAGATTGATCTATGATTAGGCTATTATCATATAAGAATTAAAGAAGAGGACATTCCAAAAACTGCATTCAATAAAATGTATGACCATTATGAATTCATTACAATGTCTTTTGGGTTAACCAATGCACCCGCAAGCTTGACTGGATGGTAAATGACTTTTATCAAGGATTATGCCTTGATTGCCACACCCTTAACTGACTTACTCAAGAAGCAAACTGCCATTGTATAGACTCCCACTAAGCATTCTAGTTTTGAGAAGCTTAAGCCACAACTCCTATCCTAAAGCTACCCGACTTGAACCAGGAATTTGAAGTTGTCACAAATGCAAGCTCTCTTGCATTAGGTTGTGTACTCATACAAGAAGGCCATTCAATAGCCTACTCTTCTAGGAAATTGAAGATTCATGAGAAGAACTATGCTACCCATGACCTAGAGCTACTTACTATAATTCATGCTCTCAAACTATGGATACACTATTTGCTTGGTAGCAAGTTTACCTTAGTTCACTGACCATAAAATCCTCAAATGGATCTTTACTCAACCCCATCTAAACATGTGACAATGATGAAGGATTAAAGTCTTGCAAGAGTATGACTTCAAGATCAAGTAGGTAAGGAGAATATCGTTGTAGATGCCTTAAGATGCAAAGCATTTCTCAATGCCCTTATCTCAAAAGAACCCTCCAAAAGGCAAGATCTCTAAAAGCAATATTGTCAATATCTAATCATCCAATCCTAGAAATGGCTAAGGAAGAAGCAAGTAAGGACCCAAGATACCAAAAAATGATAAGAGAAGCCCTATCCAAAGAGACATATCCTAAATTCAATTTTAAGTATTTGAGCTTCTCTAAATAAGGAGGGCTTATCTACTTCAATATGAGTCTGTGCATTCCAAGAAGTCAGGACCTCAAGAAGAAGATACTTTGGGAAGCCCATGATTCTCTTTTCTTAGGATATCTTGGCTATGCAAACACTCTCAACATAGTAAAAAGAAGCTTTCATCGGGAAAATCTCAAGGGGGATGTACTTAAATATGTCACTGAATTCCTCAGTTGCCAATGGGTTATGTTGAGCACGTCAAAATTCTAGGGAAGCTCCAAACACTTGTTGACATCTTGCAAATGAAGTGGAAATTTATCGGCATGGATTTTGTAGTTGGATTACCTTATGTCCAAGGAGGATACAATTCAATCTTAGTCATTGTGGATATACTAACTAAGGTTGCTCACCTTATGGCAGTTAAAACCAACTACAAGTCTTCAAATATTGCAAGGATATTTGTAAAGGAAAGCTTTAGGCTACATGGACCACCTAAAAGAATCATCAGTGATTATGATTCTCTCTTCACTTCTCATTTTTGGAAAATTTTGTTTGAGGTCATTGGTACCCAAACATCACCTGTCACCCTCAAAATGATGGGCAAATTGAATGAGTTAGCCAAGTCATTGAAGTCATACTTAGAGGTTATTGTTGTAGGGAGCCTAAGCAATGGATACAATACCTACCTCTATTGGAGTTTACTTACAATGCATCATGTCATCAAAGTATCTAGATGACCCCTGTCCAAGCTTTGTATGGACAATAGTGCTGCCTAACCACACTAAACTTTTCGGACCCTACCTTAAAGGTAGAAGCTTCCAAGAAGATGTTAGAAGAAATGGATGAGCAAGTTAAGGCTATCATACAAAATATCCAGGCTACCAAGGATCGACAAAAAGATATGCCGATCTAGGAAGATAAGAACAGATCTTTAAAGAAGGGGCTATGGTTTTCATTCATGTTTGTTCTAAGAAGAGCTCTTTCTCCTTAGGGCAATACAAGAAGATAAGCCTAAGGTATTATGGAACCTAAAAAATTTTCAAGTATTTAGGGCTCAATGCTTACAAGCTACAACTTTCTGAATACCTGGAAGTCCACAATGTATTTGTAAGAGGCGCGGAATACAGGGGGAAACAAGGGAATAAAATAACGGAGAAAAAATACATGCTACATTGGTGGGCATATAAGATGTAAGAGACTTGACATTTTTTCTCATCATATTATAATAACAATTTTCCTCTCTCCACCTTTCATCTTCTCTCCCTCTCTCCACCTTTCATGGCTTCCTTTCTTCCTTTTCTATCTTTCTCTCTCTTCTTCTAGTCTTTCTCTCTCCTCATCACTCTCTTTCTCTCTTTTCTGCTTCTCTTCTTCTCTCTCTTCTTTAGTCTTATCTCTCCTCTTTCTCTTTCCCAGTCCTCTCCCTGACAATTGGTATTAGAACCATAGGTTCTTGATCCAATGGGCCAACATTCCATTCAGTTATCCCTTTTTAGTCACACAGATCTAAGAGCCACAGATACACAAGTACAGACATGAAGTCCTAGTTACTTTTCAAGAAGAGTCTTCTCTCTCTTCATGCTGAAGCTTTAGCCAAGCTTCCATGGAGGGTATCAGCCCATTCTTCTTTCCATCTTCTTCTTCTCCTCTGAATCCTCGAGCTTGAGACCTTCCTTGGTTGCGGATACCAGTTTCTTACCATCTCATACTCGTCAATAGCATTCACCATGAACAAAACCTCATATCCTTTCTTCTTCAGCTTCTCTAGGAAACGAGAGTTCCCCACATCCTTCTTGCTCTCTCCAGTGATGTATTAAATGTCACTCTGCCCTTCCTTCATGAGGGTCACATAATCCTTCAGACTGGTCATTTCATCACTGCTCTTGGTAGAGTGGTACCTCAGGAGCTCTGCAAGCTTGGATATCGAGCAAGAAGTCACTGATCTGCTCAAATCAATCCTTCTCCATGCTTCATTCGAGTTCCTCTCCTTCTCAACCTCTATTGCTTTGGGGGGAAACTGAGGATTCACATTTTATGAATGCACTATCGTGGAGCTGCGATCTTGAACATCTTCAACATCTTCAAGAAGGTCATTAGGCTGATTTAGGAACTTTTTTGCTATAACTTATAGCATCCTGGATGGCAATGTTTTTATACATGTACAAATGTTAGATTGCTCACCTTTGCTTAAAGATATCGCCACTACACTTGAAGATCTCAGGGTGACTTGTGAGATACACTGTGGCTATGTCTCAACAGGAAACGAAAATCGAGTGGTATAACATCAAACTGTTTGGAGTTAGGAAATCTATGCTGTCAATTGAATGGTATAATAGAAAACTATTCGAAATTAAGAAATCTATGTTGTCAATGCTTTAAATAGTTTTGTATTAAATTGGATTGTTTACATCGACACGTTTGCTTGTGTTGGTAATCTTGAGCGCTTTTGAATTTTTTCAAGTGCTAAAAATTTGATCATCTGCTTTTGAGCTATTTCTTTCATTCGTTGTTGTATCCATGGCGTGAAAACTTGTTATAGGCAATATACAACAAGTCCACCCAATTCCTTGCATCCTGCATCCATTTTGCATTACCTGTCATGTGGTTTGATGCACCTGAGTCAACATACCACACATCATTACTTTCTTCTGCACTTGTCACAGAATTGGTCATGTGCTGCACCATAAACAAATGCTCATTTCTGTCATCACCCTGTCTACTAGAAGATGCATAATTCCCTTGTTGCAGTTTTCCATTCATGATGTCATTCTGCTTTTTATAGCAGTCTTTAGCCATATGACCCATTTTACCACAGTAGTAGCATTCAACATTGCTGTTTGCATTTTGGCCTCTTTGCCATCCACCATGACCTCTTTGGCTCCCCCTGCCTCTAGAGTTACCACGTCCTCCTCCATAGGACTGGTTTTCTTGAGTTTGCTGCATATTCTGATTTCTACCACGGCCTCTAGATCAGCCTCCTTTACCTCTGCCTCTACCTCTTCCAGCATTTGAGTAGAAGACAGCTTCTTTTGAAGTTCCTCCTGAAGAAGATGCACCACCATTTCTCTGCTCCTCAGAAATTAGAAGAGCAATCAACTCCTCAAAATCAGGAAATCTTTCACGGACAGAAATGGATGTTCGGAACTATGCATAATCCTTTCCTAGACCATTCAAGGTCACAAAAACTAAATCATCATCTTCCACTGGTGACCCAATGGAAGCAAGTGCATCTGCAATCTTCTTCACCTTCATGTGGTAGTCATTGATGCTCATACTTTCTCTTTGCACATTGTGCAACTCTTGCTTGAGCTGCATTTTCCTAGCTTGCGTATTTGTGCTATACATTTTTGACAAAGTATCCCATGCCTCCTTTGGCGTACTTGCATCCTGAATATGCACAATCATAGAGTCTGAAATACTGATAGACAGCCAATACATAACTTTTTTGGCTCTCTCATGCCATGCTTTAAATGCCCGCATTTGTTGTTGATTGGGAACATCAAGAAGAACTGGTTCTTCTTCATTTCCTGCAACAAATTCCCAATATCCTTTTTCCATAAGGAAATTCTTCATTCTAAACTTCCATACTTGGAAGTTGTTCTTGTCAAGCTTTTCAGTGACAATCTGTGAAAGAGAATCAGACGCCATTACAGAACACTGCAAAAAATTCTGTCACTGTAAAGAACACAGCTTCAGCCTCACAAGGGCAAATCTGCAAAACTGATGAAAGTGGTATTTGACCACACAGTCACTTTCTAGTGACAATTTTGCATCAACAGGCAACAAGGATGATTTTGTAACTCCCAATGTCTCTGCGCACAGGCATATAATGCAATTTCTACAGTAACTTTTCACCAACCTATAGAACAGTGGTCGCACAGCATAAAATAGGGCCTTTTCCTGAGTGCGTGCAAAAAACGTCCGCCTCCAAAACAGGCCCCGAAATGGCCTCAAATAAAAAAAATAGAGCAACCAAGGGCTAAAGCCCTTTCCGCAGCATATACTGCCCTCTTGCTACACTACGAAGGGCGTCTCAATCTGAGATAATGCACTCTTGCACTTTTCGGATGTGCTACCTGCAAAGACTTGCTCCCAAAACAGAGAAATGAAAGCAACACTGGTCCTCTTACCAGAACACCGCGAACTTGGCTTGCTTTCTTGAGCTCCTTACCACGAACAAGGCTCTGATACCATGTCAAGATTGTGGGAGAGAAGGAAGGAGTCTCACTTGTAGCTTTCTTGCTTGCACAATGGGGGAATACACACAAAGGTGGAGGTTGAAAACAGTTTTCCTCTTCTTAGTTGTGTAAGCCAAAAGAACTCAAGTACATAGAAATAGAAGAACCCTATATATGGGTCTCAAACCAAACTCAACTAAATAAGGTGGCATACTAACTGAGCCACGAACTAGAGTAGATAAGGATAGCTATCATCTAGCTATTATTCATTGGCGGTGTACCAACCGCATCTGCAACTAACAAGTCGGTGACATAAATGCACAACGATCACCTTGGCATATCACGAGTGGAGCTCGATATCTCAACAAATCCTTCCATTCCAATTAAAGAACTTTTCTTCTTCAAGCTTAAAGATTCCTCTCTTGGCTGAGCATCGCAATCATGGAGTTTATTGGAGTATAATGGAGCATATTGGAGCACTCAAGAAGGGTAGAATCAATGATTGATTGCTATCTTCATCAAGCATCATAAGGTACTTGGTTCTTGAACTCTTATTCTCTCAAATTCATCCTCTTATTGAGCCATAACCAATTGATTGAGAGAATGCAAGAGCTCAAGTAGACATTAGGAGATAGAATTGATGTGTATCTGTTGTCCAATTCTTCACAGTCATTTTGCCTCACTCTCATTGCATTGGAATGGATAAATTCATGCTGAAACTCATTCAGGATTATTGCTTTTGCTTACCTTAACCAATTGAGTTGTTGTTTCTTGATTGAGCCACTTAACTCATTTTTAAAAAATCCATTGTATAAGGGTAAGTAAGTAGTGAGTCACTGCTTGATAAGCCCCTACCCTTGATCCCAATTTTTCATTCCATGCATTTCATGAAAAGGTTCAATTCCTACTTCCAAATGCATCTCATGCTAGGTGTTTAATTAATAAATGTTTGCCATGTATATTTCTGGGTGAGGAAAAATCCCGATGACAGGGTGACCCTCCCTTGCCATCAAAGACCCTGAAGGGGTGCACAACCCGGCCCGAAGGAACTTTGCCCACCTCTTGGTGATCTAGAGTCCCAATTTGCTTGCAAGTGTAGGTATCCAGTTGAAGAATTGAGATGTTGACTTGGCACTAATGTATGATATGTATTTGCTGATGTATGGATGTATTATTGACTGAAAATGTATGGGAAAATACTACTGAGGATGTATTTGCAAACATAAAAATACATATGCAGTCAATGGCAATGAATACAATGCTTGGAATGTATGGGAGATGTCTATGCATGGGGAAATTATGCTAAGAGATGCTTATGACATGCTCAGTTCTGGAATAAAGTTGCAAACAATGAATTTGGATGATTGGGCAATGTATTATGCCATGTGGGATGACCTTTCAGTCATGCATTGACAAGTTGATTCCTTGCAATCCCTTTCTTAACCCCCGTAGGGTACTGTAAGCAATTTGCTAGCATTTACAGAAGTGTGCATATTCCCAGGAATTGAGCTATAGGTCTTGTAGAGTGCCCACAGATCCTACTAAGGGCTTGATCAGTTTTGGAGCTCTAGTTGGACCCTACAAGATACTTACAGGTCAAAACAGGCCTCCTACAGGTGTAGACAGGATGCTGGATTGCACAATACATCACTACTTTTCCTATTACAGAATTTTCTATATAAAACTTGGGCGTGCATGATTATGCTCAATTCGAAGAGGACCATCATTGGCTTTGAAATGAATAAAAAATTAGGTCAATTGGAGCTTCCTAGCTCAAGTTACAGGCAAAATAGTGATAGGTGCTCTAACGGGACTGCACCTAACCATGGCAGGGAATAGGGGAAAACCAAGGCCAATGAAGATGTTCAGCAAAACAAATCAAGGATGCGCGAGAACCAAGGACCAAGAACAACCATGAAATGGATTATGAGGAGTATACTCATGAGATTGAATGCCTCAGTGCTCTTAATGGCACTCTACGTAGGCATGAGACAAGGCATAATCAAAGACATGAGGCTATTTTGGAAAGATAGGAAACTGTACTTATGCAGGCATAGCAAAAAACATAGAAAATCATGTTGAGATGATGAAGGAAATGTGTCAAATGAGAGCCACCATGAACACACTTAATGCCAATTTCTCTAAGTGGTTTGAAATTCAACTGAAGGGAAAAGAGCAAAAAGATCAGTCACATGAACCTGATGCTGAAAGAACCACCTTCCCATCAGTCAATGCAAATTCTCAAGGAATTTTAGAAAGAATGGACATTCCTAATAGTATCTTTGAGCTTGGCAAGCCTTCTTAGAGGCAAGAGGACCCATTGGGGAATGCTTTATCGGGAAATTCTTAGCTTACATCCGCCCCGATGCCTTCAGCAAGGTTTCAGCAGTCTTTTGGCAAGAATCACTCTCATAATAGTACTATTTTTGGCACTCAAAATGATCAATTTCAATTGGGATAGTTTGGACAGGCCGCTCCTCATGAATGAGAGTTGAGAGATAATATTCTCTTCTCTAAATTTAATGGCCAATCCTCTTTCTTAGATGAATTGGAAGAATGGTTTTCAAAGCTTGAAAAACTAGTTTGATATTTTTCCAAGAAATGATGACCAAAAGATCCACTTTTCCACGATCCACTTGGAAGGATTTGCTCATACGTAGTGGTGGTATATTAAGAGGGAAAATAAGCAAGTTGATACTTGGGATGCATTTAAAGCACTTATGGTTCAAGTTTTTGTGTCTCCCATGTAGAAAGAGAAGCTTGCTTAGCAGTGGTACATCTTAGAGCAGCGTGGCTTGACAGTTTGGGACTACACAAATCATTTTCTTAATCTCACGATGTATGTTGAGTCCATAATTGATGATGCAAAGCTGCATAAGCATATATATGGCTTGGATCCTCAGTTATCAGTTGATGTTTCAATGCAGTCACCTTTGATTTGTTCAAGGCTATTGAATTGGCTGAAAGATACTCCCATAAGTATCACATGGATACTTCAGTTCAACCACAGTATGAACAGCAAAGAGACTTTCCTAGGCTTTCCTCAACCATCTTTTGGGCAGCCTAGAGGGCTTATACAATCCAATTTTGGACAACAAAGAGTTGTTGTAATGCAGGGCCAGTTTGGGGCCAGTTATGGTGGTGCAAATATGCCATTTAGTACCCCTAGAGTTCCCACGTACCCAACCTTCAATGCCTCAAGGAAAACCAATAAATTCATAGCAGCAAACAACAATAGGGCTGAGAATAAACAAGGGGATAATAAGAACAAGAATGCCTCAGCCTTTGGAGGTGAGAGGGGAAGGGAAGAAGAAAGGAGCAAAAAGTAGAGGGGGTAAAGAGAGGAGAAAAGAGAAAGAGGAGAGTAGAAGAGAAGAAGGAGAGTTGAAGAGGTAGAGAAGGATAGAGCAAAAGGAGAGTAAAGAAAGAGGAGAAGTGAGAACAAAAACGGACATCCCCCGATCACAAGAGAAGTACCACTTTGGCTCATAAGTATATTTCGACACAAGTCCTTCCTCTCTAGTGAGATCGTGATCCCACAAGGAACCGCCAATCCTTCTAAAGCTTAAGATCATCAAAGTTCATGGCTAATGCCACGAATGCCTTCTTGCAATGACCCCCAAGAGGAGATATTCTGGAGCAAGGAGTGCGGGAGCTACTAATGTGAACACAAACATGGTCGACATGCCACCTCACACAACACAAGATTAGGTTCCTTCATAATTTAATGCTCGTTTAATACATGGTTAGAAACATAGAAATATGATATGTTAAGATTATTAAATCGAAATTGTATAATTCAAAGCTAGGGTAAATTGTATAATATCGCATTGAGCAATTATCTTAAGATCCTTACAAACAAATATTGCATTAAGAATAAGTTCTTTTTGTATTTATGAATCATGTTAGAATTTATGGAAATATGAAAGTAGCATTAATCTTAACCTTTACATTTATAAATCATGGAGAGATAAAAGTTATGTTGATGATAATTTCTTTTTGCATGAAAAGATTGGAAAGATAAAAGGTTGCATTGAGAATAATTTCTTTTTTGCATAAAAATGTTGAAAAGATAAAAAGCTACATTGAGAATAATTTCTTTTTATGTTTATAAATTATTTAAAACATTAGGATAAGTGAATTTGTATTAATAATAGTTTTTTAGTTTTTACAAATCATGTGAACGTAAGGGATGATGAAAATCATATAAAGGATATTTCTCTTTATGCTTACGAAATTCTTAAATATCTAAAAAAATTCTCCTAGTATTTATAAACATAGAAGAAAAAAAAAGTTTTAGCTTGTACTAAGCAAATTAAGAGGGTTTAAATAGATGATTAAGATTATCAATTAGGAGTACTTCTTGAGGCAGAAAAATCCCATTATAAATTTCCAAAAAAGAATGATAACTTTCCTCAATTTAGGATAATCTCTAGATTCTTGATGGCATTAATGACCAATCCTTGATAAGAATTATGAACAAAGATCGTATTCAAAGATCTACAATAATTTAAAAAAAGTACCAAAAAAAGGAAGGTTAATCAAAGGTTAAGAAAAAGGAAAGCTAAAAAATCAAAACCAAAGAGAAATTTGAAAAATTTAAGGGTTAGAAGAGAATCAAGTCGAAAAGGGTTGGCTTCAAGTTAAGATCTCGCTTAATTGCCTCTTTATTTGTTAGGAATATTGGTTGAAAGAAATTGCTTTTGCTTGTAGAAATGCATACAAGTTTGACTCAATGCACTTAGGAAATTGATTGAATAATGGAAAATTCTAACACACAACAAGATAAAAAGGGAAGTGCACCAGACCTCACCCAAGGCTAGTTGTGGGTCCTTTACTACAAAGGGGAAACATATTGTCACCTCTCAAAGAGTTTTTAGACCGTCAACCTTGATGGCGAGAGGTCACTCCGTATATGAAGTCCTTGGGCAAGAGGATTTGAGGGTGCTAGGGGGGACTTGGCCAGTGAACTCTTAGACTTCTAGGAATCACCCAAATTCCTATGTTACTCAAGATGGGTTTCCTGAGACTCTGGTACTAATTAGGGGCAAAAATCTTGGATAAATAATAGCCTTCATGCCATTCTTCCATATGGGCGGAAGGTGAACACTTATATAATGAATTTTCTTAAATAAGAAATCTCTTTCAAAGGGTTTATTTTCATTGTTTGTGCCTTTTGATTTTATTTTACGTAAACGAATACTGTGATTTAAAGGATTAATTATGGAAGTTGATTTTATGTGGATAACTTAAGTGTGCTAGGTAAGTAGATAATTAAAACTATCCAATTGAGGGAAGCGGGAAGGGGTGATCCCTAATGGATCCGACTACCCTAAGGTAGGATAGTTTCGATAAGGTGAGAGCTTCTCACAAATTCATTAGATTGGAATATAGAAGAAATTGACCCTCAAATCAACTAGGACCCTTGACTCTGTATCATTTTATGGGAATAGAGTGAGACTTTACCTTATGGATAGAGGGTTGACATTTTTATACTTCCCCTCATTTCTCACTCTCAACTTCAGCTCGAGCAATCTAGCATAAGTAGTTACTTGAAGACTGATGCAAGTTAACTCCAAATAGGAGACTTTAGCTTACATAGAAATAAAAAATTCAGGTCGATTCTACGCGAACGGTCACCAAGACCTTTTATTGCGAAGTAGACTTCGAGAGAGTCTAGAAAACAAGCCTCATGTTATCTGAAAAGAGTATTGATCAGCATTGTCTAGGAAGAATTAGCTCGAAAGATCACTAAATCATGCCGCCAAGAGCACCTCAAGTGAGCACGTCACAACCACCACTGAGCATAGGGAATCACATGTAGAAGCACATCCCAAGTAGAGCTTGAGTGACTACTACTCCCTATATAGGCGTTTATGGCTCCAACGCTATTGTATAGCTACAAAGCCCATACCCTTACAACCCCCCTCCCTTGCACATATTAGTCATTTTAATTATTAAATTTTATTATACAAATTATACTTAAGTTATAATCAATACATATATGTATAGGTATATTTAGATTCTATATTAATACTTAATTATTCTATATAATTATCATTACTTTATTGTCTAAATCACTCATAATTATAATATATGTTTATAATTATTAATGCATATATAATAATCAATACATTATACACACACACACACATATATATATACATATATAATATATATATTTAAGATAACTATAAGTATTATTATATTCAATATGTATAAAAATAAATAATAATAACGATACATATTATATAATTTCACATTAATTCAATTACATATGTGTTAATTATATTTATTAATATATTTACATAATTGATTATGTTTTAATGAAGAACTATCAATTTATTAATTAGTTATTAATAAAGGATGTATAATATATATACATATAATAATTAATTAATAGACTAATGTATATGTGTATTATGTGTTACGTATATACGCTAATATATAACTATACTTTATACATTGTATTAGTCTAAGTTCCAAAGCTTTTGAATTATTTTAGATTATGTTTCTTATATCAACCTCCCATGAACCCGCTTGCCACATGAAACATGCTTTGAAATCCTAATGTGAAGCATTGGGAGAACTCTAGTGTGAAGCACCGAGAGAATCTAAGCATGGAGCACCTAGTATATACTATTGGAAGATTTTGGGGATGTCACATGGTACTTGTTCAAGTCCCCCCAAACCTTTCCTTCTTTCTCTCCCCTCTCTATCTCTCTCTCCCTCCCTCTATCTCTACCCCTTCTATCTCTATCGATTTGCGGTGACCTCTCTCTCTCTCTCTCTCTCTCTCTCTCTCTCTCTCTCTCTCTCTCTCTCTCTCTCTCTCTCTCTCTCTCTCTCTTGTTGAGCTCCCTTTCTCTTTGGATATGGATGAGAGCCTCTCTCTCCCTATCTCTCAAGTCAAAATTGGAATTGTTCCTTGCCTCAAGCCTCCCTCTCTTCTTCTTCATTCTCTATCTCTTATTCTTTGTCTTCTTGCTCCACATTTTCTTCCTCCCAGTCTCTAGGTAGTCTTCCAAGCATCATCTACTAGATAACTCCAAGCATAGAGAAAATTTGAGAAAAAAAAATTGATCACGTCATCCCACAGGTATCAAAATTGAGGTTTTGGGAATTCAAATCCATGAGATCTCAACTTGCATTAGGGCACTCTATTTGTGCCATTACTTTTAATGATTGTGTAACGTGTCCATTTGTTATCTTTAGGACACGTCTTAGTAGTCCATCGGAAGTGATGTCTAGAAAGCTCTGCCTGGCACTCCCATGGAATGTTAGGGGGTTTGCGATCTAGGACTTTCTACGTCTGCCACGTAGCGGAAATATTCTGGCCGTTCCCACTTAGGACCGACTTGAATTAGTGTTTTCCCTATTGGTCATTTCCTAACGACAACTATCATCGAACCTGAGCGAACTACTTTACGTAGAAACGCCAGGTCCGAAGCGGTTTCACGCAGCACTTGGTTCAAGGAGAATGGGAAACGAGAGGGATGCAAAGCTCAACCTCTCTGCCATAAAGCATAGTCCCATTCCGTTCTCCTAAAACGGTGTAAATCGGGATCAGTTATAACTCTAGGTCAACGCTCTTGTTGTTCGTGTTCTTTGAACGATCTTCCTGCTGTCCATCTTGATTGAGAAAAGTTTTTGGCCAACTGGGACCACCCATCCGTAGGACGGACCTATGGCCACATCCACAGCACTTTCTTCATGTTGTTTTAGTTATTTAATTACCTAACACATTTAGTTGGACATGTATCAATCAGCTTCCTTAATTAGCCCATTAGGCACTGGTTCCTTCACGTAATCATAGCACTTGACATAGAAAAGCAATGTCAAACAAGTTCCTTTTAAACAGGTTATCATATTTATATTTGAAATACATAAGTCCAGCCCATAGGCTTATCCACAATCCACCCGAAGGCTATCTAGCAATCCACAGGGATCACTAATCCAAGTTTCCACCCATAGACTAGTATGCGGGCCTCGAGATCCAATCCCGAGTCATGTTAGCCTCTTGTGCAGGGCCCGGAAGGCAAGGGATTTACGGCCAGAGCCCCCCCTGGCACCCAAGCATCCTCCTGCTCCAAGTAGCGCTCAACGGAGAGACCTCTCGCGGCGAGTTCGGTCCACCTTCTTGGCGCAGTAAACAACCCCCTTGGTTAGGGTCAGGCAGGCAATCAGGGGTAACTGAAGTTGCCTCTCCCTTCAGGCCTTCAACCTGAAGCATTAGATATCCATTTATCCTTTAATTCTTTGATCAAACAAAGAAAAACAGTGCTCTTAAATCTATAACAAGCACAATCATTTCCATTGGTCGTTATTGTTGGCCAACTGCTAAGGAGTGAATCCTTCTTTCCGAATGCATCCAACACTCGATCTGGGATCAATTGTGGTTTGGCAATATCCCCTATATCCTGGGTTAGGGCGTACCCTATTAACCTGACTCGATCAATCCCTTAAGTTCATATGTTATTCCAATTTATTAGTTGGTTCTTTGCTTCCAAGCGATTGTCTTTACCCTAGAAAGATACTATATTAGGAGGATTATTCATCCTCTTGCAAGATAACTTGCGTAAGAATCTACCAATCTCATTCCAAGGAATTGGCCATTCCCTTGTGATCCAATCACAAGATCATGCGACTCTGCACTTGTTGCACAAGTGTCGCATCAAACTATGGAACTATTCTACCCATCAACGGTGTCTTCTAATCACGGTATCTTGATTAGATATAATAACCCGTTCCTGATTGCATTAGGCCGACATTGTCGGTCATAGGGTTTCGAGTTTCAACTTTTTAGCGAGAGATCCTTAGGAAAAAACCCTAGACCTTTTCTCGCAAGTATATCATGTTGTCCCTACATTCCGTGAATGTGGGCAAGTATTTAGGGTATAAGTTCCTTGGGATACATTGCATTGAATTAACCCTTTTCTAAATGAGTACTCCGCGGATTTTAGGTGTTTAGGTTTATGCCAATTTAACCTGTCTATTTTTAAAGATAATTATGCTATCATTTCCATAACCACATGACTTATTATCTACACGTAAGTTGATTTTCAAACCCCAACTTTTCAGTTTAAGATCAAGCATAGGTTAGGTTATAGTCTAATTCCAATTAATCATCCTATAACTTGCAAACAAGATTCATGCTAAAACAAGCAGCCTTTTACCAATAATTATGCAGTTGAAGAATGATATTTATATCAATTGACTAGAGTTATGCAACTTAAGAATCATTTCATGCCTTGCAATTTCCTATGGATTATTAGCACTTTCCATAATGACTCATTGCAAAGAAGATATGTCCTAATATTGCAACATGCAATTTATACTTCCATGCCTAAATGGAGTGCACTATCTTAATTCCATTTTGTAAATATGGACATTAATCTAAGTTTAGTACATTGAAATGCACAAAAACTACTTGCTAGAAACACATATCAATCTTCTGCTCACTTTTGTTCGTTTTATTAAAAATACTAATGGCCGAACTCTTCCATGGTGAGCTAATTCTTTCAAAATTAACCAAAGTATTTAAGACGAAAAATTCATCCTATCTCCAAAAAGCATCCATGCATGATTGAATTATAACAACGTAAAATAAAAAATTAGGAAGGAAAACCTGGACTTGTGGTGAGATGTCCACGTGGATGCTAGAAGACGATCCTCCTACGGTTGCGCCTTGTGCTTTCTTAGGAGCCATCGCGAATGCGGCCTTTCCGTCTTGGATGCGGCTTTGCAAAACTCCCTTTGTAATTCCACCGTCCTTTATGAATGTTTTTTCCTTCCTTCAGTAGAAGCTCCGGTGCAGATTGAATAAACGGAAAGGGTTTAGCACTCGGGCTAATTGGGAGATTTGAAGGAAATCCAAGGGGACAAGCTTAATGAGCCTTTTTAAGGGCCTCGGATAGGACCCACGGAAAAGGGATACTAACTAGATTTTTTTAACGGATTGGAAAAAGGGCCAAAGGGTATAAAAGTCCTTAAAGGGGATATCTCCGTGGAGGGGGGAAAGAAACCCGCGGGAAGGGGGGGTAGAACAACCTTTTTAGAGCAAGGCTTTTCAAGCCACGGGGGAAGGCTTAATGGCCTTTTTCAAGGTCTGTCAACACCCCATAGGAAAAAGGGAAGCAAGGGGTGTATAAGCCCTTTAAAAAGGGAATGTTATGTGGGGAAGGAAAAGGCTTAAAGAGCCCTTTAGGAGGGAAGTTTTGGGGGGGGGGGGGGGGGGGAGGGGGCTTATGGAACCTCCCCCTTAGAAGCTTCTAAATCTTCTAAAAAGAAGCACGTGGGGGTGGAGGCAATCGACAGATGGCAATTCGGTGGCGTGTTTCCTGTGGCGGCGACCTGGTGGCAGATGGCGGCGACCTCCTGGCTCACGGCGATAATTCGCAGCATCTCGACTGCACTCCCCTCTCCACTCCTCCTCTCCCTCTCACGGCTAGCATCAACCCTTCTCACTCCACGGCATCCCTATTTTCTATGGCAACAACGACGCCCTTGCATCCTCCCACCATCCTCGATTTAAATAGGTGAGGGGAGGGGATCCTCCCTCCCCCACGCGTCAATACGCATGGATTCTCCCCCCTGGAAGCCCCAGCAAGGAGCTTAGTGGCCTTGCTAAACCCTTCTCCTCCAGCACGACAGTCGGCTGGACGAGAGAGGGATTATTATTATTTTTTTAAATCGCTATTATCCTAACCTAAGAGGAGATTCGTATGCGGAATGCGTAGTTAGATTCGGGTATATTACAGATTGGGAACTTGCATCTACCATCATGGTTAAGAAGCCTCTAATCAAGTTCGAGGGTTGCCTACCATTGGTCAAAACATGATGAATCTATATAATCAAGCCTTGAACCATACACTAAACCATATCCTTATGATGATTGTATCTTCCTACCATGGATGCTTCTGTATATGGCTTTTGAGGTCATGTGTGGGGCCTATCACAAGGGGTTATGATCAATGGTAGTTAAGGATGCACCATGATGGCCCATAATTTGATAGTGACTACTTGTATATCAAAGTCTATCATTTTCTCCAACTGTGTCCTAATGTTGTTGATGCATGAGCTATTAACATTGGCATTGTCACATTATTATAAGTGGTCTATTTCATATTTCTATTGTTTTTTCCATAATTATTCACTCGTTTTGGCCTTATCAATTTAATCAAGATGATATATTGAAGACCAATATGAAACAACAAGACTAACCTCACATATGTTTGGGTGCTCTAAGAAGAAGTCGTCATTTCTTGAGTTCTCCTATAAGGCGGCCAATGTGACAAATCCTCAGACAAGGATCCTAAGCTAGGCTAAGTTAGATAGCATAAAAATTATTGGAGAATTTGGCAGGTGGCATGAGAATGCATGCGAGAAGCGAGCTTTTTTGGGTAACCTCCAATTCTTGTTCCACATAGTCCACTTATTCCTCCTTTTCTCGTGGGCACAATCAAGCACCACTACTACTCCTCCACTGCTACCAATATCTCCACTACCACCATCACCTCACTACTACCTCCTCCACTACCACTACAAGTACCACCTCGTCTACCACCACCTTCATGCCGTTGCCACCACCACCTCCACCATTGCTACCACCATGACTATCTCCACTATTGGTTCTCCATTGCCACTAGCACCTCTACCAACACCACCACCACCACCACCACCACCACCACCACCACCACCACCACCACCACCACCACCACCACTGTCATCACCACCACATCTTACTCGCCCCCTCCTCACATCAACACCACTACCAATAATGCAACCAACACTTGGTCTCTTTCACCCACCCAATTATTCTATATGTGTGTGTGTGTGTGTGTGTGTGTGTGTGTGTGTGTGTGTGTGTGTGTGTGTGTGTGTGTGTGTGTGTGTGTGTGTGTGTGTGTGTGTGTGTGTGTGTGTCTCATCCTCATTTGATTAGGCTCACATATGGATTGAAGTTATGCATCTATTTATAATAACCCTTGTAATTTTGCAAGGGTTTAGGGTTAATATAAGATCCATTGTGTCAAACACTTTTAGTAGTTAATATTTAGGTAATAATAATATCACACTATTACTTTCAATTTTGCACATATCCTCTCATATGCATTTATAACCACAACACAAATATTTTCACTAGACTCAATTATGCTCTCTCTCTCTCTCTCTCTCTCTCTCTCTCTCTCTCTCTCTCTCTCTCTCTCTCTCTCTCTCTCTCTCTCTCTCTCTCTCTCTCTCTCTCTCTCTCTCTCTCTCTCATCCTCAATTGATTAGGCTGGTATTAACCCTTGCAATTGCTTCACAATCTTTGTAAAATGTAGCTTTATATTGCATTATTCATTCATAACCCTCCAAGATTGTACCATTTGACACTTGAAACTTTCAACAATTAAATAATTTGATACACCAATAGATTTTGTAGTATTGCAAGAACTTACTATAAAAAGGTGCAATATCTATTTTTTCCAAATGTTCAACTAGTTAACATTAGAACAACGATATTATCACATTGTTACTTGATCAATTGCACATATATACATTCACATTCCCCCTCCCCTCTCTTGGTTCTTTGCATGTGCTTTATTTACACATCCTAATGTATTAGTATTACAATTGTACATACAAGCAAAACCATATACACAAATTGCTTCACTTGCACATTCATCTCTCTCTCTCTCTCTCTCTATATATATATATATATATATATATATATATATATATATATATATATATATATATATATATACATATATATATATATATATAGTTCTCTCTCATCCTCATTTGATTATGCTTATAAAAACCCTTGCAATTACTAATCAATATTTGTAAAGTATAGCTATTCCTTCTAATACTATACCATTTAGCACTCAAATCTTCAAACGATCAAATAATTATGAAAAGGATGTCCCTACCGCCAATGTTTCCATTGCAATGAGCTAGGACATGTCCAAGTAGACTCCCCTGACTTAAGTCCAGAAGATACGGAGCCTCCAAGAAAACGAAGTTACACAAGTGCAGTCTTCGGATATATAGAGGAATCAGATGAAGACGAATACTTAGAACCTACTACACCACTTCAGGATTATTAGAAATCCTAGAAATTTTGTTGACATGAAATACAACTGGTATTGTAATAAACTTTACTCTTGTAACTACAGTTAACTTGAGTAATATGAGTTGTGTCTATTTTGAGCCTAGAACTTGCAAATGATTAGAGATACTCTGGCAAGGAATGATAGTTATAATGTGCAATGAATTTCTCTTAAGTCATTTCTTCTCAACTAATATAGATTGGGTCTTACCAGAATGTCGAAGCTTGTAAGTATTCTTTAGTATTACAAGCAAAGCCAATTGTCCATGGAGGTCAGTCCCAAACTAAAGACAGGACAATTTGGAAATGTAGTTTCCAAGATAAAGGACCACTCCAATCTGCTAAAAGAATCCTAGGACACTTTGGTCTAAAGAAGAAAATCCTGCCAAGGACAACCAAGAACCTTGTGACCGCAAGTGATAAATCTTTGCGATGTTTCTATTGCAGGGAGTTAGGTCATTTCAAAAGGGAATGTCCAAAGCACCCTAAACACCAATGCTCTGAGTGCCACAACATTGGACATGACTATATCAATTGTCCCAATGGAACTCGAAGAGAACTTGAGCTTACAAGAAATAAGCCGTACAAGCTCTAGTGATCTAGAATATACCAAGTGCTTAGGAAAAACCTAGAAGATATCCATGAGATGCAACTACAATAAATTTTCTCTTGTCATCAAGACTCGGATATATCAAATACAATAGGTTGTTTTTCTTTCAAAAAACCGTATGTCTGTGAGAGATCAGAGTAGCGCAGCAAAAGCATGGTGGGCCCATAACCCACAAGTTCCAAAATGATACCCCTCGTTTTTCTCGAAATGAGGACATCTCGATTTCTCTAAGGGGAGGAGGATGTAATATCTCCGCACAATAAAAGCTAGTTGGTTAGTTCAAAAGTTAGTTAGTCAATTAATAAGTTAGTAAGATTACTAACTAAAGACTAATTAAGGTAAAAATAACTAATATTAATTATTAATTATTTTTATTTAATTTAAAATATTTTTATTTAGAAAAATCAAGAGTTAAAAAAAAAGATATGGAGATTTTTAGAAGTGGATGTCATTTAAAAGGAAAGACAAGTGATATTTTAGTTAGTTTGGAGATTTTATAAAAAGAAAAAAATAAAGAGAGGATTTGTGAAATCGTGCGCGCCGCGATCGCAGTACACAGGTAGTGGACAGCACTTTGACAAAGAAAAGAAGAAGGAGTGAACTAAGAGCTTTCTAATCAAGTGTCTTGGGGTTTTACCCCCCTTTCGGAGCAAATGGAACAATCAGATTTATGATCTGAGCATCAGATCACTGATCTTTCCAAGATCCCCCTTCACAAAGAACTCCACTTCTCAACCACAAGCCCTCTTCCCTAATTCACTATAAATATGAGGCATGGGAGAGGCATAAAAAGCATAAGGAGACCCCGAGAGGATGCGAGAGAGAGGTAGAGAGAAGGATACCCCTCCAGGAGATTGTGAGGAAGAGCTTGAGAGAGAGAGAGAGAGAGAGAGAGAGAGAGAGAGAGAGAGAGAGAGAGAGAGAGAGAGAGAGAGAGAGAGAGAGAGAGAGAGAGAGAGAGAAGAGTCACCTCGAGAGGTTGCAAGGAAGAGAATTAGCTCAATTCCCTCTATCTCGATCCTCGACTTAACCATCTTCTCTTACACTCTCCCATCTTGAATCTATTCTACCTTCTTAATCTCTTGAGTCTACTTGCGGATGATGGCCTCCAAGCGAAGAATGTCGCATGCGGATGAAAATCCCGCAACCAACAACAAGGCTTCGGGCAAAGGCATCACTGTCAATCCAACTATAGTTCCGGTCGTAAGTAATGTATTTTTAAATTGATAGATGCTTGCTTTGATTCTCGTATGAGATTCGTTAGGCCCCATACTATTGCACGAGTATAAGTCATGGGAAAGGATAAATTTCATCTCACCTATTCGGAAGATGGAGTTTGTGAAGTGCATATATCAAGGGTAGATAATTGCACCTAGTTACATATGACTTATTTGCTGGTAGAGCAATTACAAGGAAGAATTAGTCAAGAGTTATGAATGACATAGTCGTCAAAAGAACGACATTAAAAGATTGTGCATACAAGTGCTAGATTAAAGTATAGTCAAGGGTTACAAATAGCATAATTACTAAAAGAATATGACATTGAGAATCATGAATAGAAAGTACTAGTTTAAAGTTTAGATACTTCAAAAGTACTTAGCTAAGAGCCCAAATATTAAGAAAAACCAGATTCTAGCTCAATGCACGGCCTGTTGGAGTCTAATTACTTGAGATCATCTCGCACTTATCTTATCAAGTATTTATACGTTATGCCTATAACATGTTTGATATATGAGGATAATTTTCTAGTTGCCTCATGACTTGACTAAGAGCTAGTACAAGAAATCAATCATAAGGGTTAAAACTAAGATGTCTTGAGATCCGTCGGATAACGATGACTTTTGCCAATCCAAATCCAGGGTTGGGTTATCAATCAAGGTAAGTGACCTATAGAACTTACATCATGAATAGTGTTTGAACCCTTAACATATACCCTAGCCGAAGGAAGAAAGTGTTAAGAACATTTTTGCATAGTATTGCTCTTAGATCCCAAGGGGGAGAGCAAATACGCAATGAGGAATATTATATCATCTACTCTTGCATTGTTTTGGAAAGAATGCGATTGGTTTTGTTGATTGATCGAACAACATCCTAAATGTTTTTACATTCAACTGGTTGTTAGTTGTTGTTTGGATGATTATTCCAAGTGCTTATGATTTATGGTAAATGCATGGAAAGGGTCTGTGATGACAAGTCGCCATGGGAATAAAGGGATGTTTTCTTGGAAAATGATATTAGGGCTGAATGCCTTTTTCGTGCTTGATTCTTAAAGGATTTAATTAAGGAAGGATATATTGTACGGGTGGATCACCTCCATGGTTGCACCGCGCATTAACCCGAAAGGGCATTGCTCGATTCACGGGCGGAAGGTCAAGTGGTGAAAAGGCCAACCACGGGAATGATGTTTCGCTCCTAGACAGCTTGTGGGTCAGTTGGAGCTCTAGACACCCCTTGCTAGGTCAAGAATGGAGTTGAAGACCTTCGTGTCCCCCAACATCTGGGCATGTTGGGAGATCCTATTCTAGATAAAGGATTGAGTTTGTGGTGCCATGTGAATTGGACCAGTTACTTCTGCAGGGCAGAAGGGATACTTCTGTTGGACAGAAGCGAAACATAATTTCTCCTGTATGGGCGGGAGACAAAGATTAACTTGAAGATAAGTTAAGGAACTTGTTTGAACTTGTTTGTCAATAGATTGCTTTGCTCTGTTTTCGTGTTTGTGCTATAAGTTATGCGAACGAACCCTATTTCCTAAAAGGATTAATTAATGAATCTGGCTTTAAGTGTCACACATAAATATGATAGAACCTAATTAGAAAACTAAAGCTATTAAGGGAAGCAAGTGGGCAGAACCCCCAATGGGTCTGTCCTACGGCAGGGTGGTCCCAGAGAACTGGGAGGCTTCTCACAAGGTTTACCATCTTTGACCTTAGAAATTGTTAGGATAGAACCTCGATTCATGCCGTTTTAGGGGACCGGAATGGGACTATGCCCTATGGGAAGAGAGGTTGAGCAACGCATCCCTCTCGTTTCCCATTCTCTTTGAACCAAGTGCGGCATGGATCTGCTTCAGATTGGGTACCTCTGCGTAAAGTAGGATGTCCAAAACCCGATGCTAGAATGCTAACAGGAGACCTTGACAACTAGAAACCCGAATCTCAGGTCGATCCTAGTGGGTTCGATCATGAACGTTTCGTTGTGAGGCGGATTAGGGAAACCCTAGGCGACAAAACTCAGAACATTCCCTGGGAGTGCCGAGCAACGGCGCTTAGATTTGTTTCTTGATAGACTGCTAAAAGAGTGCCTGGAAAGCCGATGGGTGGGCACCTCACAGGCAAACCTTCCTAGTAGAAAAAAACTATGCAA
Source organism: Lygodium microphyllum (assembly GCF_053477565.2). Taxonomy (NCBI): domain Eukaryota; kingdom Viridiplantae; phylum Streptophyta; class Polypodiopsida; order Schizaeales; family Lygodiaceae; genus Lygodium; species Lygodium microphyllum. The sequence continues at coordinate 96,974,453 of NC_141143.1, forward strand.
GTCCCCTCCGAGAGATGAAGGATAGGACTTGTGGACTTTTTTTTTCCAACAATGAGTTGTTGCCAATCTCTTCTTGGTGAAAAACAATTCCACAAGTCCCCTCTCAGAGAGATGAAGGATGGGACTTGTGCGATTTTTGGGAGCCTCTTCTTCGACGAAAATAAAATTCACAAGTCCTATTCTTCATCTCTCTGAGGGAACTTTAGAATTATTTTTTTCTCGAAAAAGGGCTGCTAGTAACCCCTTCTTGATGAAAAAAAATCTAAGTCACATAATCACTCACTCACTCTCTTACCTCTCTCTCTCTCTCTCTCTCTCTCTCTCTCTCTCTCTCTCTCTCTCTCTCTCTCTCTCTCTCTCTCTCTCTCTCTCTCTCGTTCATCTTGCTCTCTAATTATAGTTCTAATTAATAGTACATTGTTACAACAACTAATTAGAGCTAATTAATTAGGACAAATCAATTAGAATAAACTAATTAGAACAAATTCATTAGAACTACATAGTTAGAACTAACTAGAACCAATTATCAATTTATTGGAATGAGAGAGAGAGAGAGAGAGATTAATATTAGTTACTATTATTCAATACTATTAGCATTAATATTAACATTAATTACTTTTAATTTGTATTATCAATATAAATTAATTAATATTAATAACTATTAAATGTTTTTACTATTAATATTAATTAGTATTATTAATTAGTGGGAGGGAGAGAGAGAGTAATATGAAGATTAAGTAATTTTTAATTTATATTATGAAAATAAAGTAGTAGTAGTGGTAGTGGTAGTGGTAGTGGTAGTGGTAGTGGTAGTGGTAGTGGTAGTGGTAGTGGTGGTGGTAGTGGTGGTGGTGGTGGTGGTGGTGGTAGTAGTGGTAGTGGTAGTGGTAGTGGTAGTGGTAGTGGTAGTGGTAGTGGTAGTGGTAGTGGTTTCAAATTAATACTATTAATATAAATTTTAATTTTTAAAATTAATATTAAGATTACTTACTATGAAGATTAAGTACTTTTAATTTATATTATAAAAATAAATTAATTAGCAGTAGCAGTAGCAGTAGGAGCAGTAACATCAGTAGCACTAGTAGTAGTAGTAACTTCAAATTAATACTATTAGTAGTAGTAGTTTCAAATTAGTACTATTAGTATAAATTTTAGTTATTACAATTAATATTAAGATTAATTACTATGAAGATTAAGTACTTTTAATTTATATTATGAAAAGAAATTAATTAGCAGTAGCAGTAGCAGTAGCAATGGCAGTAGCAGTAGCAGTAGCAACAACAACAGTAGTAGCAGTAACATCAGTAATAGCAATAGCACTAACTTCAAATTAATACTATTAGTATAAATTTTAATTGTTACAATTAATATTAAGATTACTTATTATGAAGATTAAGTACTTTTAATTTATATTATGAAAATAAATAAATTAGTTGTAGTTGTAGTTGTAGTTGCTGTAGTAGTAGCAATAGCAATTTCAAATTAATACTATTAGTATAAATTTTAATTGTTATAATTATTATTAAAATTACTTCATATGAAGATTAAGTACTTTTAATTTATATTATAAAAATAAATAAATTAGTAGTAGTAGTAGCAGCAGCAGCAGCAGCAGCAGCAGCAGCAGCAGCAGCAGCAGCAGCAGCAGCAGCAGCAGCAGTAGTAGTAGCAGCAGCAGCAACAGTAGTAGTAACTTCAAATTAATACTATTAGTATAAATTTTAATTGTTACAATTACTATTAATATTAATTAGTATTACTTATTAGTGGGAGGGGAAGATAAAGTAATACGAAGATTAAGTACTTTTAATTTATATTATGAAAATAAAGTAGTGTAACTTCAAATTAATAGTATTAGTATAAATTAGTACTATTAGTTCAAATTAGTACTATTAGTTCAAATTAGTAGTAGTAGTAGTAGTTCAAATTAATACTATTAGTATAAATTTTAATTGTTACAATTAATATTAAGATTACTCACTATGAAGATTAAGTACTTTTAATTTATATTATGAAAATAAATTAATTAGTAGTAGCAGTAGCAGTAGCAACAACAACAGCAGCAGCAGCAGCAGCAACAGCAGCAGTAGTAGCAATAGCTTCAAATTAGTGGTAGTAGTGGTAGTAATGGTAGTAGTGGTAGTGGTAGTGGTAGTGGTAGTGGTAGTAGTTTCAAATTAATACTATTAGTATAAATTTTCATTGTTACAATTAATATTAATATTACTTACTATGAAGATTAAGTACTGTTAATTTATATTATGAAAATAAATTAATTAGTAGTAGTAAAAGTAGCAGTAGCAGTAGCAACATCAACAACAACTTCAAATTAATACGATTAGTATAAATTTCAATTGTTACAATTAATATTAATATTAGTTACTATAAATATTAATATTAATAGCTATAATTTGATGCTATTAATATGAATAGTAATTGATATTAACAATATATATTAGTGTTAGGAGAGAGAGAGAGAGAGAGAGAGAGAGAGAGAGAGAGAGAGAGAGAGAGAAATGATTTGGGGGGGGGGGGGGGGAGGGGAGGGGAGCGGGAGTCTATTTTTTTTTACCCTTGAAAGGGGAAGTCGTCCCCATAGTCCTCCTCACCCTCCTCTCGTCACTCTCCTTCTACTCACCCTCCTCGCATAATGGTCTCATCATTCCCCCCCCCCCCCCCCCAACACACACACACACACACACACACACACACGCACGCACGCACACACGCACACTCTCTCTAAACTAGTCATTTTTCTTGCCTTTTTATTCTTTAAAATAAATATTTTACTTAATAATATTATTATTAAAATGGATTATAATAATATTAATTACTATTACTATTAACTTTTAGTTATTAATTCTTATTTAGTTAACTAAATAGAAATTAATGTTAATTGATTTGTTTTAAATCTTAAATATTAATAATATCAATTATTATTAATATTATTACTACTTAATTAATATTTAAATAGTAATAATAATAATATTAGTAAATATTTATTTAGCTATAATATTATTCACTAGTTTTTAATATTAGTTATTTATTTAGTTAATTAGTAGTTAAAATATTAAATATAATGATTAATAATACCAAATACTATTATTATAAATTAATTTTTAGATGTTAGTTATTATTTAGTTAGTTAACTAGTGATAGTTAACTAGTATTAATTAATAAGAGTAGGATTATATTATTGATTGTTAGTAGTATTGATAGTGTGAAAGTAGTAATGATAATAATTACTATTGTTAATATTAATAGCATTACTTACTATTACTAATATTATTAATAATAGTAATAGTATTTACTATCAATATTATTATTAGTAATAGTAATAATATTAATTAGTCTTATTAACTAGTATTTAGGATTATTAAATTAGTATGAACATAAAAAATATTTTAATATTACTCTTAATAAATATATTGATATATTGATATTACTTATTACTTAGAACTAAGGGTCATGGTGGCTTAGTGCCTAGAACTTGGGCCCCAATCTAAGGGTGGTTGATGCGATGTGCTAGACATGAACAAGACGATATGAACCCCAATGTCTAATTTGGACCGAGGCAATGGAACTTTGGTTTGAATAGATGATGGTGAGCTAAAATAATAGGCAACACACACACACACACACACACACACACACACACACACAGAGGACATGTGTGTCTATATTCTATGTTGAAAAGGGGATAGCTACAGCGATTAGAGAGATATAGAGAAAGTAGATGATTGAGGTGGTAGGTGAGAGAGGAGGAGAGATAGAGAGAGAATATGATGTAGAGACATGTGGGTTTTTTTAGAGGGGAGGGGAGAGAGAGTATGAATGATGAGATTATTTTATCACCAAAGAAGGGGTCATTGATACCCCCATATTTGGTGAAAAATATTACGTCCAACACCCCTCCCCCTTGCTCTCTCTTCATATCTTACGTCTCTCTCTCTCATATCTAATATGCATTTAATGGTCCATTATATAAAAGTGGTTATATAAGGCTACACCCCTCCTATGACATCCCCCTGCCCCCCCCCCCCCCCCCCCCCCAAGTTTTGGACTATCTACATTGGGATAGAAGATCTCTTGTCCTCTTGCCTTAATCATTCCCATAAGAATGTGCATCTCTCTCTCTCTCTCTCTCTCTCTCTCTCTCTCTCTCTCTCTCTCTCTCTTATCTAACACCTGCACCCACACTAAATATATCTATGTCACTCTCATATCTGACTTGCGTATACGAACATATGTAGATTGCTTCTCTTTCTTTGCCAAACCTATTATGCACTATATGAACAACCAGTTCCCGATGTTGAAGGAGGAAGACATTTGCGATAGCAATGGCAAACCTATTCTTTCTATTACCCATGCGAATAGCCAAATACAAAGCACACAAACCCATTGCATTAGTGACCATGAGGTTGGCCATATATATGTTCTAGATACCTTGTCTCACAAGACTATCTTATCGAACAAGGAAATGGGCCTACGTCACAATCTTCCCCTATAGTAGACCTCACCAAAGCCCTTCCTCGGACGTGGAAGCCTCACCTCCCCCCTTCCTTGGACATGGAAAAAACAAGACCATCCCAATCACACTTGAAGTGGAAGAGGAGGGGATAGGGCCATCCTCTTGTGTTACAAGTGTTGTTGAGTACATAATGTCTTCAAGAGGGAAACACTGAGTCTTACATTGATTGCTTTGGAATATGAGTGTTCTAGAGAAAGTGGAGGAAATCCTAGTTTTGTACAATGGCAATGTGACGTATGAGCTTTCACTAGTAGCAGCAGACCATGTGATGCTCTATGGAGAGTATGGAGCAATAGTACAATGGCCATAGTTGGACAAAGCCCATGTCAACATCAATGGCATTGGTACAGTTTGTTGAAGCAAATGTGTCAAAGAACTAGAGTATCCAAATAGAAACTATGCTAGTTGTTCAATATCTAGATCACCAAACTATGTCACATGGATAGATGTAGCTCTCCTCATTTGTAAGGTTTTAAAAACCATTGTGGAATAGCATCCTACCTTTTGTGCCCTTATATGACTATGTACTATGAATTGACTCCCACCTCTTGCCATGTAGGAAAACTTAATACTAGCACACTAGCTATCTGAATGTCAGCTGATGGTCTCGAAAGCCTTGGATGTCTCTATTGCAAGCATCCGCCCACTTTTCTCTCCAAGTGTGAGTGTGTAGTGTATTGTTATGTGATGCTAGTAAGCACAATGTTAAGATTGTTCATCCATCAAGGCACACATAAAAATGAGGTGCACATAGGCACCTATATGGAAAATGTAAAAGTAGTTCAAAGAACTGTAGAGAAAATGGTGAGAGACTTTAGTGTAGTCGGGCCTCAGTACTTACAAATGACCATGGCTAGGAGACTAATGCCTTGGTTCATGAGTAAGGTGTTTCCATGTTTGACATTGAGCTCCCAAAAATGATCGAGGAACTCCAACCACTTGTTTAGAGGATTAGGTAACATATTATTGCAATCAAGAAATAAACCTGCTCCTTAAAATACTAAAAAAAAAGCCAAAAAATGATGTTCAATATTCCATGCATATAGGTTTAAAAATATGGTTTGTGCAACACATGCAGAGAATGATTAGGGGATGGAATCTCATCTTATGAAGGTAAAACAACATTGTGCATATAGTTTCCATGGTAGCCTATTTCCTAGGCAAGCCATTGATGATGATATCATGTGCTTTGTACTTTTTTTTAAAAAGGACTCTTGGTCCATATGGGGCAAGAAATAGGCCGATAATTAGCCATGAGAGAAGCTAAAAAATGTACCTATGCTTTGAAAGTAAAATACCCAATGCCATCTAATAGATCTCCAATCCAAGGAAGAAGTGGAGGATCCCAAGATCCATCATGTGAAACTCCTATCACAAAATCTCCCAAGTATGATCAACCTCCAAAGTAGAGATCCCTATAATAATAAGATCATGCATGTACAAGATGAATAGAATACACTTGTCACCCTCAACCATGAAGGTTGGGGTTATGAGCCGATTGATGGAAGCCACTTTGTAGGAAGAATCAATTAATCCTTTGATACCAAGCACAAGGAGCCTACTTCAGGCTATAGAGGGCCTTCCGCAATGTGTACATATGGTCCTTCTTCCCTTGCACAAGAAGATCGAGAGGTTGTGAGATATAAATATCCTCCTCAAGGACACCATTCAAGAATGAAAAACTTTACATCCATCTAATAAGCAAGCTAGTGGTGGTGGGTTGCAAGAGCCAAAATAAGCTAAATAGTAGACATCCGAGCTATATGTCCAAAAGTCTTAAAATAGTCAAAACTTGCCCTCTTAGCAAAACCCTTGGCAACGAGCCTAGGTTTATGCTTTGTGCAAGGAGCCATCTACAAGGTACTTGGTCTTATAGGCCCACTTCACATCTATCGTCTTCCACTTCGAGGGACACGGAACCAAATCCTAAGTCTGATTATGCTCGATAAAATTGAGATCCTCTTACATGGCCTGATGCCAATCTCATGTGCAAGAGCCTTCTCAAATGTAGTAGGCTCATTGACATGAAGGTTCTGTGACATAAAAACATAGTTCACACAAAGTGAACTATTCCACTTGGCTTGTAAGCAAGTTGATTTGCATGGACTCAAAGGAGTAGCAAGAATGTGAGAAACACATGAATACTGCATGACTAGTCAGTACCAATGAGGGACTCGAATATAGGCTCATCCTATTGTAACAGAGACTAAGTAGCCTCTGGTATCTCTAATGGACCTGTCTGGGGGATAGGGATCCCTCTCACCAACATTAGGAGAAATATGGACTCTCTTTTTTGCCCCTTAAGGAGTGAATAAAGAAATATAGGCCTAATCAATGAGAGAGTTGGGATTCTAGATTCATGTAACATGAATCTTCTAGCCATATCTTGGCCCAAATATTCCCTTAGCTATAAAATAAGGGAAAATATGGGGAATACAATGCTGACACTTCCTGGAAGTTTGTGACTCAAATTTTCATTTTCTTAATTTTTTATGTTTGACTTTTCATTTCTCCCCTTTTCAGTTTTCCCCTCTTTCTTAGGCGGATCTCAGATTTATCATATCTCTTTCCCTATTTTTTCTTTCCTATTGAAATCTTACAACCTCATTGTTGCTTGCCCTATCTATAACCCTGTGAAATTTCATTTCCTCTACACAAACACAGAGTGAGTTTCACATGTTTTATGCGAGCAGAGCTTGTTCTACCAAAGCCCTAAGATTTTATTCACAAAACTTTACAGGTATATTGTTCTCTTCCATGGATGTTCTATGGTAAAGTTTTATCTGTGCAAGTTATGTGCATTCTTTGACATGTAATTTCTTTTGTTTTGGTACTCTAGGAGTCTCTTATAGTCAAGAACAATGATATTTTGAACACTCAACTTCTTCTTCAACATCTTACGCTTTCTTTGTAAACAAAGTTACATGTATGTTGTCTTGTTCTTTTGCTACTCCATGGTTAAATTTTATCTTGTTTGGACAAAATGTATGCAAGCTATATGCATACGAAGTTTTCCTTCTTTTTTTTTTACTCCTAGAGTCTTTGAGGATGGAGAACAATAATTTTTTAAAAACTCAACTTCTTCAACATCTTTGGGCTTCTTTGCAAAGAGAGCCACAAGTATATTGCCGCCTTTTTCTGTTACTCCATGGTTAAGTTTCAACTCATTTGGACAAAGCCTATGTAAGTTATATATGTATGCTTTGACTTGATATTTCTTTTGTTTTTGTACTCTAGGAATTTTTCAATGAAGGAACAATGGTCTTGTTATAAGTCAACTTCTTGTTCAACATCTTTGGGTTTCTTTGTGAAAAGAATTGCAGGTATAATGTTTTTTTTAAATTGCTCCATTTAAATTTCATTTCATTTGGAGAGAACATTTTCAAATTATACACATGTTGATAGGTAACTCTTCTATTTGGTTATCATAGATGTCTTCACGGAGGAAAAACATCAATAACATACTTGCAATGGAGGTCTTCAATAGGAAAGATAGTAGCGGTAATTGGATTTGTGATAAGTACTATAAGTTGGATTGGATTTTGATGCACCCAAGTACTTGAGGGAGTTTCAAGGTCAGGCGTAAGGATGTTGCAAACCATAGCAAACATTGGAAAGGTAGAATTTTAAAGCTCAAAAAAGTGTTCAATGGAACAAGTATAGTAACAGAAGTGTTGATCCAACATGTTTATACGCACAAAAAAATCTCTGTACACGACAAGAACTACATTGCAAATTATAAACAAAATAGTAAGTTTTTAAATTTTATCATTGTTTATTCTTTTGCATCAGAGTTATTTTTAAAAATCTTTGCAGTTTTCTAATTCAATCTTATTTTACTAACAGCTCTATATCCATCAACTTTGCATGAATGGCAGAATGTGGAATGTTTGAGTGGCAAGATACATGTTTGGCATGAAGACATAGGTTCTTTGATCTATGATAATAACTCTGCAAGTCAACTTGCAACTCAAAATATATTTTTTTATAATTCACTGTATGTAGTAGAAAGCCAAAGATTGTAGCATGTCCAATTGCCACCACTATCTAGTGCTGAATGGTTGATTGGTAGCTTGGAGTTGTCAGGAGTATGTAAGTTCAAGATGAAATCTAACATCAATAGTGCTATGAAACCCACCATAGGCTCCAAAGATGTGCATCTTAGTTGGTTTATTCCATTCTCATTGTTTGCACATTTGTTTGGTTCATATGATGTTCTGAAAAAAATAAAGATTACTTATCAATGCAAGTGTCCATCCGAGGAATGGACGAGTCAACCATTGGGTGAGTCTTGGCAAGACAAAAGAACACATTTTGATGAGACGATTGAATGCAGGGTCAACCAATTTGATCTCACATTCAGGTAAATCTTTTTTACTACTTTGAATGCCTTGATTTAATTGACATAGGTCTTGCTTAGATGAATTGTTGGGTTATTTGCATTTACTTACCATTAGTTTTGTTTTTATTACATGTATTTCATCGCTAGACAAACTCCGTGCATTCACTTTTAATATAGAAGATGGCGACTTTTGCGAAGGGAGTGGATCAGTTTGGATCAAGATACCCGAGATGAGACACATACAACTCTCATAGATGTGGTTATCTTGTGAAATGATCATAATCCTTTTGTGGTCAGTGCAGAGAGCCATTGGTCCATTTCTTTTCTAAGACAAGAAATCCAATTAATGTCCAATGAGCCCCTTTGCAACTTCTATTTCAAGTTAGATAATAGAAAAGTCAAGATTCGTAGTGAGCAATCCATGATATGTAAACAATGTGCTTCTCCACATATCCTTGAGATAGTGGAATCCTTGTACTTTTTTTAAATAAAGAATGAATATAAACTTTTTTTTAAATTCTGAGTACTTTCAATTTAGATCATCTTAGTTTACTATGATCCAAGGGTGCAATAATACATACTATAATTAGTCAATCGTGCTGGTTAAAGTCATAATTAAATTGCACACTGGTGTTCTATAATCTATGCAATATTGTCTTTGCATAATTATATATTATAGCTTATCTCTTCTACTTATTTCTTAAAATTAAATATTAAATTGGATCCAAGGGATTTTGAAGGTCTTTTAGATTTCTTTTCTTTAAAATTTTCTATATTGCATCCAATTTTCTATATTGAATATACTCAGCGATCCAATTATATTCGAGGATATAATAATGTGGAACAAAGCATTTGTTTGTATAAGTAATTTTAACGGTTACTTTAAAGTATTGAAATAAAGAAACTAAGGTAAGAGTTTTAATTTGAAACTTTAGGGTTAAAAAAGAACCTTTATTTAAAACCCTAGATGCATAAAAGCTATAACTCCAAACTCATTTTGACTTTCATTATCTACTTCCCTACACTTGAGCTCTCCTCCCTTCTCTCTTTGTGTGCCATGGCTACCACTCTCACCTTCGCCACATGGATTAGCTCCACATGTTAGGCACACATAGGAGACCAGATATACCCTAGGTTTTGGGCGACCTTGAGTCTAGAGAGCTCAATTTCCGTCGTAGACCCTAGCTTTAGTATACTGGCATCGTTTTGTGATGCGGCAAACCCTCTCACCTGCTCTATTCCAGACTCTGCTCTTAGATGGGTCCCCACAGATTTCCAATATAGTTTACATGCTGGATCAAGCCATGCAAAGGTAATAATTTGAGCCCTCGTGCATGTGGGATAGTATCTCCGTGCCAGAGCAGTGCCCACCTCATCCTAGGACCACGCCACGATGGATCTCATTGAGCGTGATGTAGCATTTGCCATATATGTTTTGTGCATTGAGGTGCAAGAGGACAGTGAGGAAGACATCGGCACACCCTCTTTGGCCACAACTAGAGTATTTTGAGAGGGAGCTTGAAGAGATCACACTCAATTCAAGAGTAGAGGCAGCACAAAACTTAGCCATTGTACAACCACCTCCTTGCCCTGTTGAGATACCGATAAGTGATGAGTCACCCGTCGCTTCTCTCCATGCTATCATCATCGAGGGGATGGAATATTTACTTATGCAAGATGTACTAGAAATTTTGGAGCTAAGGGAAGAATAGCTATATTGTATCATGGTGGGTGATGCACTTGATGATTTTATAGATTTTGATATACAAGATGTGCCAGCCCACATGTTGATGAGGTGGCTCGATATGATGGCATGAGTGTTGATGGCATCTCTGCCATTGTGAGCATCCAAGAGCAGATTGAGAATGCGGCGCCATAGTATGAGATCTCACATGAGGAGTTCAAGCGCTTGCAAGAAAGCATTTTTGGACCTCAACCTGACTATGTAGTACCTTCCCAAGAGAGAGATGAGAATAGCCCAGCTGCAGGAGCAGACCTACATACTCCATTATAGCAACAGATAGATGATGCAGAGAAGGTAAAGTTATCGGATTAATGTAATCAGATTTGCATCAAAATTTACCAGTAGGGCCTCTAGGGCATCGGGAGTATGCACATCAAATTTTGGCAGGATCGAGCCCCCAGATCTGCCCTGTCCGGAGGCTCACATCTGGGGGCTTGAATCTGCCCTAGCCAGAGGCTCACGTTTGGGGGCCTAAATCTACAACCCTGGCTTGAGGCTCGCATCTGGGGGCCTGAATATGCGGACTTAGGCCCCCAGACACGAGCCTCCGGCCAAGGCAGCTCTGGGGGCTCGATCTCGGCAAAATTGATGTGCACACTCCCGATACCCCTTGGCCGGAGGCTCGCGTCTAGGGGCCTGAATCTGTATCTAGGCTCGCATCTGGGGGCCTGAAACTGCAAATGCAGATTGAGGGCCATAGATTCAGGCCCCCAAATGCGAGCATGCAAATTTAGGCCCCTAGTCTCGCAAGCAGATTCATGCACCCAGATGCAAGCCTCCGGCTAGGGTAGCTCTAGGGGCCCGATCTCGGTAATGCATATTTAGGCCCCTAGATGCAAGCCTCCGGCCAGGGTAGCTCTGGGGGCCCAATCCTAGCAATGCATATTCAGGCTCCCAGACACGAGCCTCCAGCCAAGGTAGCTCTAGGGGACCCAATCCCGACAAAATTTGATGTGCATACTCCCGATGTTGTAGAGGCCCTACTGGTAAATTTTGACGCAAATCTGAAGTATATATCTCTACCACACTCCATGCATAGTGAGTTTGACACAATGAGTCTGACATTGAACTTGCGTGATGCAGAATATTGTCTATATAGATGAATTTTCATCTAGACAAGGTGGCTGATCTAGTAGCCAAGGAAGGGTGCAGGACTTGGCATTGAAGGGGTATATTGGCGAGCTTGTGAGAGACATTTTTGTATTCTATTAGACATGCTCTCCGGATTTTTTGAAGAACTTCTTGAAGTCGAGGGCACTAACAAAGGCTGGGCTCTTCAAGACCATCCCAACAAACTCTAGCTTGGAGAAAGTAGTGTTGCTTCGACATTCGAAGCTCCTCTACTTATTCTTTAGTACTAGGTTTGGGCCACTTTTTTCCATGGTTACCTGTGGCATGGTTGCTGGTGTTGAAGACCCCAATGTCATTAGGCAGGAACTACTAGGGCAAAATGTCTTGCTGCCTATGATCAAGAATAGCTCTGACCATGGGGAGTCTAGCCTAAAGAAGCCTAGGAGAGAGTAGATGTACTTAGTGCCAAATGATATCTCATCACCAATGTAATGTAATTTGTAATATTCTCTTGAAGTAATGAAAATTGATATTTGTTGGATATGCGTGAAATGTAGTTTGTCATACTTGTCATTTATTATTGTTTTTTACTTGACGTGAAACTTTAAACTTATAGCAAAAATTTCAAAAACCCTTAAACGTAAATTAATGTATCCAAGCTTTTGAAAAATATGACTAGTGATCCGATTGACGTGAACTTTTACATGTGGACTCCTCTAGGGTACATCAACTATCAAATAAAATTTTGGGCTCATTAGAAGTCTCTAGGACACCTGTTTGAGGCTGGTGTCTAGGGCCCTGAATCCCCAGATTCATGGCCCCAGACGCAAGCCTCCGAGCAGGTATCCCAGACACTTCTGATGGGGCCAATTTTTAAATATCCATGAGTTTTTATGATGCTCGACATGTGGGTGAAGTTTCACCAGATTTCGATTTATAAAATTGACGGTTCAATCATTTTTGAAAATGCATTAATCAGATTACACTTCACTGATAACATAAAAACTCACCACCGCACCGAGAGTATGCAACTGCATATTAAATGTGTTGTCAACCAAACTACGTGAAATATTAGAAACTTAAAAATTCACAAAAAATAAGTCATGGATCAAATGGAATATTGCATATCGGATATAGTGTTGCCAAATCGCTAAATACAGTAAAGACATAGTGCATCGGCCCATGTACAACTGGTCATTGATGTGTACATGATTGCGCATTGAATTTATCCTTAACAAAACTACTTTCAAAATTAGAAACTTGGAAATGCGCACAATGCAAATCATGGAAAAATAGAATAACAAATATCAGATTTGGCATTACGAAACCATGAAATACATGGTAGATAGTACATTGCATGAAGTACAACTAGAGCTAGGCAAAATTTAGCTCCATTTTGTAAACCACTGCTATCAAATACTTGAAGGTCTGCTAGAAAGATAAACCAAAACTAAGCTCCTTACAATCTACAACCAAGCCTGAGCTAAAAGCATAGATCCAATTACAAGGTAGCTTCTCAAAGCATATTGTTGACATTAAGATTAAATGCATCCTTGTTGATGTGGATCCTACGAATAAGAACCATATCTATGGGCTTAATAGTGATACGTCGGGCATGAATGGCTAAAACTTGAGAATCACCCATTAGATCAATCAAGTAACTTTTAGCTGCTTCTTAGAGAGCAATTGAGACTTGGCTTGACCATCACCCCACATTCCTTGCCTAGTTCCTTGAAAAGAACTTGTGATGATGCCCTAACTACAGATCTTGCAGTATTTCTTACACCAACCTAGAGAATGGTGCCTTAGCAATAATCAAGTTGGCACTCTTTTGGAATTTCCTTATCTCACATAGCGTAGCTGTGCTTGGTCTCCATCTTCGCTTCTTATGTGTTGGAGGACGTGTATTACCAGCTGGAGCAGTAGTGGGAGGTGGAGCAACTAGAACACGTGGACCACCATTTTTGGATAATGGTGAACCATCATTATTGACCACACTAGGGCCACCATTGTTGGACACAGTAGCACCACCATTATTAGTTGTAGTAGGGCCACCGTTGTCGGCTACCAAGGGACCTTTGTCACTCACAGTATGCTCACTAGATTCGGAAGAGTGTTGAGCTCTTGCTCTTGTAGGCGCCTTCTTTATAGGAAGCTTGTAACGTGCCATGGTTGTAATAATGAAGGATAATGGAGGGTAGAGTGAAGAGTAGTGCGAAAAAATAAAAGGAGAGACTGGACTTAAGTGCGAAACTTTTAAACTTACTGTGGTGTAAATGAACTTTAAAATTAAAAAAACATAGTTCAAAATCGACTTTGAAAAACATAGTGACAAACTTTTGAAATTTTAAACAAAATTTGCAAGACATCTCATGTTAAAGATAGGAGTATTGATGTGTCATATCTTGGGTACCTATGCTCTCTCGTGGACTCTAAATGCATCAAAAGTATTATCTTTATCTACGTCTCCATTTCTTGCCATCTCTCTCTTGGGTTGCCAACCATTCTGCGTGGTGTTGTCTAGCTGTGTTGTTTTCATATCTTGCTTTTCTCACTTCATATATTGCCCTACTTATAAATTCTGCTTGAAAGGTTTTGGACTTCTTTTCTTTTTCCTCGTATCGTATCTCTAATCTCCTATACCACCATTGTAATAATTGCCTCATAGAATTGGAATCATTGATGCCACCTCCATGATCAATTGCCTTTTAAAAAGCACAACGAGCTTGCCAATGAGATCGTTCCATGCCTTGAGTTGACCATACTACCAAACTTCCTTGATCTGCAAAGTATAGACTATGTGCTTCAAGTATATGCTACACAAGAAGAGAGATTAGAAACACAAAATAATTTGAAATGATGATATTTTTTTGTAATGGTGACAATACTGACCATGTAGTGTGTTATACTATTTGTAGTCCATGCCTCCACTATGGACTTATGAAATTTAGCAACTGTCTCTTTAAATGTGTTGGCATCCCCATCCCTAAACCTCAACTTTTGTAAGAGAGCTGCTAATCTATCTAGGTGCATCCACACTTCTGCCTTTGCAATCCTCGTTTGTCCCCCATTGCTCCAATCCGGAAGAACAAGGTGCAACTTTTTCCATGCTTCATACTTCTGTGGTTGTTTTACAAGTATATTGCCTTCCTCATCTCAAGGTGGAGATATAAACTTCCTAGCCTTGGGTTCACCAAAGCATGGTTTACAAGGGATATTTCCACTCTTTCCTGATTTTTTCTCGTCTTTTTTAATTTCTACTTGGCCCTTGTGCAATCCAACTTCAGAGAGGACTCGTTCTACCTTCTTGCATGTAGCATCAGCTTCTGACACAGGCTACATCGTGTATGCAAAGCATATATATTCATATACTAGCTTCTCAATTATTCTAACCAAACAATTCAATGTGCAAAAGTGAATCCTTGTTAGTGGTATTTCCAAAATATGGCGTCAGTTTGGATCCACTGGAACTCGCATTCCATTTCTCATGACTTTTTGATTACGTGTTGGAGCACCTTGTTGTCCTGCCTTGGCAAGTCATTCTTTATTTCCATCTTTCCCTTTCTTCCTAGTTTGCATGCAGTATATGCACGAAAATTTTGCATTTGTTGCATTTGATAAACCAAACATACACTTCAATGCTTTTAAATCACCTACAAGATGCCATTCAACTTGATAGTCCCCAAACCCCTCGATGTGTAAATTGCTCCATTATTTTACTGTTGAATAACATTGGGTATATTAGTGAGGTTAAAAAAAATTTTAAGTACTTCATGGTCCTCCTTTGGTACTTCAAATGCTGCAAGCCACCATATTTCATTCTCTGACTATACACTAAAGTATAAAGGATGGTTTTCATCGATGTTGGATCCAATGCTCGATTCATAAGTGTTATACTCACACGTTCAAGTTTTAGTCCCTTAATAATCTCACTCTAATCAAGTTTGAGGACAAACTTAAGCTTGCCTCTACATTCTTCCATAGACATATTGTAGAACTTGACCATAGCAATCTGAACCCTACATATATCCAATACAAAGTTGTTGGATGCATTCAATACAAATGCAACTTCTTTGGAACCATACTTCAATATGTGTGTATTTTCCAGATGCATTGGCTCACCAATTGGTTCTAAAAATTTCTCATTTAATTGTTTTTGAGCCTTCTTCACGTGAAATGGTTTTGATAGAGGCATTACTCGCTTAGTTTTGAAGACTTGCTTAAATCCTATATCCAATTGTTGATAGAGCATACTATATGACTTAGAACTCATTCCCACCTTGTCACATAATCCCTGAGCGTTTGTAGTAATAAATAAGATGCTCACATCCCTAAGATGTTCACTTGCGACACCATCTACAATGTCCCTGAATTTACGATTTTCCAATGCATTTTTGACCATATCCTCGCTTAGGACTTTGGCAATAGTATCATTCTCTACATGAGGGAATATATTTCTCATCGTAGAAAATTGAGCATATATCCGTCTATGATATTGTCCACTTCCTTTGGTTAATTGATGAATTGATTTAACTAATCAGATGCACCAATGCGCTTCTTTGGTTTTTAAAGTGGGCCCAATCTCCAAAGTTTTTGTGAGCTTCCTCTTTATGTTTTGATTCTCCAAGTCCATAACTTTAGACTGTAACTCCATATTTTACACGTGTGTAGCCTGCATAGCATCTTCAATGATAGACATTGCTTGTTGTAGGCTCTAGTTCTTGCTATCCTTCTTAGCCAATAATCTATCATTTTCCATCAAAGACTACATATTCCCTTGTAATCTCGTCTCCATATTTGTCTAGGCTTGATGAACCCCTGCTAATCCTTGTGTGACAATCCTGCATGTGTATCCATACAATCCTTCATTGCCTTCACAAACAAACTTTACAAATGATGTAAGCACTTCAAATTGTGTTGGCCTTTGAGTGACTAGATCAAGTGGATAAATGCACCCATTAACCCAAAGGTCCATGTTTTTTTCCCTTGCATTTCTTTCTTGTTGCATCCTGTATCTTATTGCATCATCCCTTTCTACAATTCTTTTGAACGTTGGTGCATATTCATCCTCCAATTGAAAGTGAATATCTCTCTTTCTCTTGGTACGTCCTGCACCTGCATCCTGTAAAGAAAAATATATGCCAATTTTAACATTACACAATTACACCCCTTTGATTAATAGTAAGCTAAGGAGTCGATGCCAATTTTCTGATCAATAGCAAGAATGTCTAAATATCTGGAAGCAGTAGGTCAGCATCAATCCAACAGCATGTAGCTAATTTTGGATTGGCTCAAATCACACAATTACACCCCTTTGATTCACTATATATGTGTTCTTTTTTACCCAATTGGATCTTATCTCTTTCTCTTAATTTCAATCATGATAGACCTAATCAACCCCTAATCTACTTGTAATCTTAGCTTTTAATCTATCTCTAATCAACATCCAATCTTATCTTCTGTTCTATCCAAAATATTCTCTCTCTCTCTCTCTCAAGAAGAATTGATCAAAGATATTTAAACATATTTATACAGAAGCTTGGCTAGTGGAGAACAATAACACCATCTTATCTTCTACCCTAATTTACTCTCTGTCACTCTACCACTTATTTTCTTAGTTCATCTCACACAGTCCTCTCTCTTCCCCCCTCCCCCTTCTCTCTCTCTCTCTCTCTCTCTCTCTCTCTCTCTCTCTCTCTCTCTCTCTCTCTCTCTCTCTCTCTCTCTCTCTCTCCCCCTATGAATTGACACTTAAGGATTAAACAACAACTATGAAGAATAATAACATAACAGAGATTAAAAAAATAAAGATACCTCCTTTATCACTTGATTGCTTGTAGTATAGAGTGTTGATTGCTTGTAGTATAAAGTGTTGAAGAGATTAAAAAAATAGCACAGTACTGAAGAGGGAGATTGCTTGTAGCAAGGTAGAGAGTGTTGTAGATAGAAATTATTTGATTTCGCTATCAAAACCATTCCTAAGATTGCTTATAGCAGGGTAGAGAGTGTTGTAGATAGTACTGAGTATTGCTTCAGAAGAATTCATATGCAAGCAATCATTTTCTAGAGGGAAGGAGAAGAGTACACAAAATTTCAGACAAAACTAGAGCTTTGAGAGGGAATGAAGAAATGTCCAGAAAAATGGGCATATACTTGTCCAAAAACAATAAAATTTTACAAAGAAAATCTTGAGTTAAAAAGGTGTCTCTGGGTAGAAAATAATCTTAAAATATGATGTGTACGTCATTTTATATCATTTTTGAACTTCTGCCCTTTTAAGAAGCAAGAATGAGAACGAGGGATGGAATTTGAAACAAGAGCCCAAAGATCAAAGGTGTCGAGTATACACTCCACCTTACATGACCACAATGAATAGTTTGAACCATCGAGTTTGTTTTCTTTGGGTTATTAAGGTAAGATAAGCAACTACACCAAGGGTATCAAAGATGGTATCTTCACTGAGGATAGAGCCTTCTATGAAAGATGGATAGAAGGGGGATGGGTGTGAATGGGGGACTCCTCTCACCACTATAATCATGATAATCGTGTATCTGCTCAAAAGAGTGAATAGAAAGAAGCTCCTCCTCTCTGAGTCATCAAAGCTCATGAATTGGTAAGGCATCTTCAATTCTGCAATCACCCAAAAATTTATGTTTTGGTGGAGACAGTAGGAAAGTCAGAAGACAATTAGCTACAAGATTGTATATGTGTTGTCAGTCAAGGAAAACATGTTGTCTACAACCGAAAAGCTGTCACCTACACTAGGACATTGTCGCTTGCACCAAGATGTTGTCACTTGTAAAATGCAACTTTTTGTTTTCTACAAACTGCAGAAAGCTAGGGCCATTTGATGATTGGAAAAATCACGTGGTCCTAGATGACGTAGCCTAGTTGTCTTGGAAGGGTCTATTGGGCTCTGGAGCACCTGTACGGATCATAAATATAGTAAACACATGCTGACAATCAGTGTTTTGAAGATATGGGTTGCCCCTCCATGATGAAGGCTTGCTCTTTTGCAAGAAATCTCCGGACCATGTCCTCACTTAGGTGATGATTCCATGTGAGAGTGTGCAACGGAAGAGAAACACAAACATAGAACCACATATTTAGGAATTTGAAAATTTTCATAAACTTTCCTAATGTGATTAATATTTGGACACATGGTCAAATCTTATCCCCTTACTTAAAGGTGAAATTTTTCCTAGATACTATATAAGCAATCCCCCTAAGTCCCACTCTCAAATATGGGGTCAAGATTTAGCCACTTGGTAAAATCTTTACTCCTTATTTGAAAGTGGAACTTGATAGATTTCCAAAATCTCTAATATGGTATTATAGAGAGAAGTAGAGAAAGAGAGAGATAGAGGAAGCAGGATAAAGGAAAAATATTGCATTGACTGAAGAAGAATGTTGATACAATAATGATGGATTGATGAGGCCCTAAACATGGCCCAAAGTGTTAGTGAGGGCACTGAATCACACTGATGACGATGGTAGCACCAAGCATGGAGAGTCAGAGTGTCAGAGTGTGCACTTGCAAAGGGAAGATTGAAGACTGAAGAGTATATGTGTCTGCCAAGCGGGGGGGGGGGCTGATTATCAATAGCCAAATCACTAAAAAACAGGCCAATCTACTCTTGTAGGGGCCATAAATGCTAGCCAACCAGCATTTAATGCTAGTAATTGAAGGGAAAATGATAGAAAAAATAGGAGTGATCCCAAAAAAATCCTAGACGATAATGACAATGTCTGATAGGTATAGCCAAATTGTGGAAAGTAGTAACTAGCCTAGGAATGCACATAAGAAGCTGACAAATAAAGAAAATGCACCTAAACTACCAGAGCTCCCATGTCTCCATCAGACTCTGACAAGAGTTTACAACTAGGAGATGACAGACTGACATAACTAACATAGGCAAGCTAACATGTGCTTCATGCATCCAAATTATTACATCATGTATGTATGTATGACTACATATGTATAATATGCAAGAATGGATCTATATGTTTTGATTTCATGAATGGAAATATTTAGGCTAAGGCTTTTTGTAGTTTCTAAAATAATTGAAACATTATCAAAAGATTCATCTCTTTAGTCCTGTTAGACCACATTAGTTGAGTTTGAATCTCTTTTTCCCTAATACATAGGTCAAGCACATGTGCATGTACTTAAGTGTATACAATCATGTAGACATGCACACCCATATTTCATGCTTACATTTGTGACATAGAGAGTTAGAATTTATGTTCTTCAAAATTTCATGGTGGCAAAGATGTTTTTGCAAGACTTTAAATTGGATCTTGACTACATACTAAGTGTGAGTTCTTTTACTAAGTTTATCAAGACTTGAATTGGTGGGTGTTTAGTCAAATGTGTCTTTGTGAATCTAATCTATATATCTATGAGCTTTAGTTCTTATCTAAGCAATCTCAGTGTGGCTTAGAAATACAACTAGACCAAGATGAATGTACTCAATATATACTTAGACTCATTTTGCCCAAATTTGATGTTGGGATGTGCCCAAATTCATAATCACCAACTGATGTCAAAAAGCTTGCTTTAAACATGCTTTAGCTTGCATATGAAAAATGTCAAGGACAATTGTGGGATCATTGCAAAAAGAGTGGTAGTTGTGGTTGGAGCTTGATTTGGATGTTGAAGTTGTTGAAAGATCATTGTGGGAGTGTTTTTCTTTCTGGGGTGGGGTTGGGGGGGGGGGGGGGGGGAGAGGAGGATTCCATCCCCTCCAAACAAGGAAAAACACATAGAGAGAGAGAGAGAGAGAGAGAGAGAGAGAGAGAGAGAGAGAGAGAGAGAGTGAGAGAGAGAGAGAACAAAAAGATACTCGAGAAGAACGAAAAGTGATTCATATCTTTAGGCTTTTCCACATCTTACATTTTATAGCCATTAAACCCTAATCTTTGGCCTAATATCCCACACCCTTTAACCTTAAATTGCCACATACATATGGCACACACAGAGGGCCTAAACCCACAATGGTCCCTTGATAGAAAGTATTATAGTGAAAATCCCAAGTGCACGAAAGATTAAAAGTGAATTACAATGTATCTAATTCGACATAGGCCAAGCTAAGTACAATTTGAATGTGGAATCTCAATCAATATCCAGAATCATGCATCGATGTAACCCCCGATCCATGGGCAAGTTGTTGGTTGAGGTCAATTTTCTTTGGCTCTTTTGGCGTTGTGGCTCCCCCTACACGGGATACTCGCATGAGATCTTCAATCATGGGTCACATAGAAACCTACCATATGTATTCAACTTTGAAAGTAGCTTGAAACTTAACAAAGCCGAGAGATAGAAGGGCAAAAGTAACATTGGTGGTAGGGGATGAGGGGTTGAAGAGAGGCACACCGAATGTGATTAATGTGGATAAAGGTGAACGGGGGATTAGCCGAAGCATCCGCATGACCGGGGTCCGGCACTACAGTGTAGCACAACCGCAGTTGGTGGAGCCATCCACAAAATGGGACTAGAGATCCCGATTCCCCACACCTCCAAGATCGCAATCTCATTTGCAGACCCAGCCCGCCGTGGCTGCAACATCGAATTTTCTTGCTTGCGGGCCTCCAGCAGTCAGAAGTCGCTAACCACCCACAGATCGCAGCAGCAAGCAACATCATCACGAAATGTTGAGGGCTCAAAAATCGTGTGGTTGCCAAGTATGTTTTTTTTTGTTGGCTTTGGATCCTAAGCAAAAAGTGGTAATGTGGATTGAATGCACCCCATGTAAGTAGGATCTCCTAGTGGGAGGCCATTTAGTAGACTAGTTGAATCTGGACATCACAAAGTATGTTGGATCGAGGTACAAGTTGCAAATCGCTACATTCACTTGTATCTATCTATAAGGGAAAACATCTCGCGTGCTCTCCCTACGGGAATGTTATTTTGATTGCATGCATATGATGTATCTTATGGATTAGGAGATGGGTCGAACTCAAGGCAAAAGCCAAAGTGTTGTCCCACACTTGAGGACCCAATCCATGTATAAGTTATGGTGCGATTATTTACAAGTGCATATGCTTATATAGGCTATTACATACTTAAAAGACAATATGGTGGCTTCCATTTGTCAATCAAGATTGAAGTAGGGCACTAATTGTTGATAAATAGGTGATGGGAAGTATTATCATTGTTGTTGAGGGAAGGAGAAACCAATGGGGCATCATGAGAAAAACCTCAAAGTACTGTGTGACCAATGGGGCTCACATTCATGGATGTGATGATAGAGGCTCCTTTTAATGACTACATATTACAATGGTTAGTAGGACTGCAGCATTGAGCAATGCTCAGATGACTTTCTAGTTGTTGTGCTTCCTATATCGTTGCCTTAGCAATGAGAGATTGGAAGAACTTGTGCGAGCGACTTAGAGACACAAGTCTAATTGAGTTGAAGTTCCCTATGTATGTCCTACTCTTGATGTGCCTTGAGCTTATGTGGGGAAATAGAAAGCAAGGCTAGGGGATTAGGGATAGAGCCGGCCAACCAAGGTCACAAGGCATGCCTAACTCAAGGACCCCTAGGTGCAGTGCCATGTTTATGCATGGATACTTTTCTCAGTTTTTTATTCGATTGTTTCCTTTGAAATAGCATATAGTGTTGAAGGACTTTTAGCCTCAGTGAGAAGAATAGGACATGATCAAGAGACTTAAGAAGGCTCTTAAGGTGGGATAATTGGGTCAATGTTGAAGAAGGAATGATGAAGTGGTTCATGGGACTCAAGGTTGGGTTCACTGAAATTATGGCTTGGTTGATGAAGGAGATTTTACCATTTATAGAACCTTGTCTTCTCATTAGTATTGTGCCTTCTTTGTTGGTAGAGAGAATAGCTAAGAGGATACCAATGGAGGCACACTTGTATATGGATCATGATTCTTGCACGTGGGTTCTTGTAGTTTCTTCTAGTGATATGTTTTGAGTAGCCCTTCATTGCTTGTGCTTTTGGTAATTTTTCTGGGGGATAGTAGTTCTTGGTGGCTTCAAGCATTTTATTTACATGCGTAATTAGTTGTTGACTATCCTACATTCATTTGATAAAAATATGAGAGCACATGAAGTTGATGTGCTTCAAAATCCATCGATAGGAATCTATTAGAAAAAGTACAACTTGGATATAGTTGTGTTGACCTTGGTTGTGGTTATCTTTGCTTGACAATCATTGCTTGTAGGGTGTGCATTTTTTTTTTCATTTTTTAAGAATTTATAAACAAATAAAGCTTTGTATGATCTATACACAATCATTAAAATATAATCAATTAATATATTTGTTTATCACTATGAATACATGTCACATTGAGATGTTAGTAGCTAACTGTAGAACTCAAGATTATACTCTAGTACAATGCAAGCATCAAGGAGTTATGGAAACTTTACTAGGAAAGATAAGTATTGTGCAATATCAAGTAGTATTGTTCCTTGTCCTAGTCTACTAGCAACATGCAATTCCTCTTTTCTTACAATTTTGTCAAGTAAGGGATAGCCTAAGATGAATCTTGCTAGATCATACCATTGATGATAGTGAGTTTGTAGAAGGAAGTAGGGGCTATATAGGTTTGGTCTGTTTCAGTCCACCGCCATATGGCTCGTTGCTTCTCTGATATAGTCATTAGTTGGTCTTTGAGTTTAGCTATCGAAGCTCGATCATTAAACCAATGTTTCTCAAATTGACTTCGTCCCTCAGCTTGTTATTTGAACTCTCAGCTTGTTATTTGCACTCCTTGATCATCTCAAATGCATCAAGTTGACAAAGCATTTCATTGAATGTAACTACTAAGCAACATTCTTTAGCTTCCTCATCTAACATGTGTTGTAGAAGACTATCTAGAGAAGCTCATCATAGTGCTTACCAAGATGTTCTTGTTCCTCCCAAATTAGTAGATATCCTAGGTATTCCATATGTTCTTTAGGAAATGTATCCATGTTAGTGTGGACCATAGATGATTTTAGTGGCTATACGTCGCCAAATGGCTATACTTTTATTTTTTCGGATTTTTTTTTCGAAACTCGAGTAGGTTGAGTTATAACTCCAAAATTTTTTATTCACCAACATTTCTAAGGTATATCGAGATTTTGAAGGCTCTTTCGCCATTCATGCGAAACAAATATTGAAAGAAATGTATTAAATTCGCCACAGTATTTATAAGTTATGGGATATATATAAAAACAATCGCCACATGTACATATATACTCATACACATAGCACATATGTAGACACATGTCACATACTACTTATCCTTGCTCCTTCTTTACATACTCATACACATGACTCACACACACCCCTCTACACATACACATTACTCAGCATTACATCTACTCTTGTATTCATACATACTTATACACAATTCTTAGAACCAAAAGGTTTGAGGTACTCATGGTCCAATAACTTGAGCTAGTTAGATCTTTGAAGCATGCATCTTGAAAGTCGCAAAGCAAGACAGAGCTCTACCTAAAACCTATAAATGCTAAGGGACTTCCCCTCTTCATAGACTTGAGCACAAATAATATCTCCCCTTCAATGAATGGTTTATCCAAGAGCAAGCTAATTTCAGCAAGGTGCCAAGGACTCTCTCCATTTCCACATCCAAGATTTTAGCAACACACTAGGACCAATCAACAACACTCCTAGGCTCAACTTCGGTTAGCACTGAGAGATGCTTGTGGAAAACATTAGCGTATCCTAGTCATCAGTAAAGGTGCATCTATTTTCATCCTAAATAAATGAGACTATCACATTTATTTAGGATGAAAATAGATGCACCTTTACTGATGACTAGGATATGCTAATGTTTTCCACAAGTATCTCTCAGTGCTAGCCAAAGTTGAGCCCAAGAGTGTTGTTGATTGGTCTTAGAGTGAAAATCCAAGTTTTTAGCAACACACTAGGACCAATCAACAACACTCTTGGGCTCAACTCTTCAGCTAGCACACAGAGATGCTTGTGAAAAACATTAGCATATCCCAGTAATCAGTAAAGGTGCATCTATTTTCATCCTAAATAAATGATATGCTAATGTTTTCCACAAGTATCTCTTAGTGCTAGCCAAAGTTGAGCCCAAGAGTGTTGTTGATTGGTCCTAGAGTGAAAATCCAAGATTTTAGCAATACATTAGGACCAATCAACAACACTCTTGGGCTCAACTCTTCAGCTACTAGCACTGAGAGATGCTTGCGAAAAACATTACCATATCCCAGTAATCGGTAAAGGTGCATCTATTTTCATCCTAAATAAATGTGATAGTCTCTCTTTGATGCTTACCTTTGAGAGAATTGAAGTAAAATAGATATGGAGCATCTCTCAAGAGGTCCCACATCTAACTTAGCAAGAGGATCTAAATCAAATGTTCGATCTACCAACACACAATGATAAGTAACAATGTTGATCAAGAGGTTGGGACCCTCAAGGTGGTTAGCTATGTGCAACTCCTTCTCGAGTAGGGTTTTATACAAGAGGGGGTGATGCTCTAATTCTGGGTGTAGACTAGATTACATGAGAGAATTATGGCGAGAAGAGAGACGTTCTTGCAATGAGTTGGATTTGATTGAATTGTTTTGGTGGTACATTGCTACTCTACATTGCTCATGATTTGACAATCCCTATAGGCACTGTTAACTCAATGCGTATATGGTTTCTTCTAAAACGAGCATTGAGAGTTGCATTTTTATTTGATTTTGTTGACCTTGGGATTGATCCTGAATTTTTGTGGCAAGTGCACAACTAGGGATAAGCCTAAGTGCTCTAGTGTTCTTCTTGGGCAGCATCTTTAGTATGACTCATCTCATGACTAGCAGTTGCATGGGGCATCCTTCAATATGTATAGACAAGTGGTTCACAAGCAAGCGCATGAGGCCTTGATTTTTAGGAAGAATGTCCATCATTTTTTCCACCTTGGCCATTTGGATCGAGACAAAATTTTGTGGAGTACTAGGGAACTGCCTTCTTATGCACACACTTCAAGCTAAGTTGAGTAACACCTTAGTAGGATTGAGATTCATGCTCTATGCTAGGGTGATAGTTGTGTGAACACAAGCATTTGTAGTACATGGTGCAAGTGAAACTCACGAGTTACTACATGGTCTAGGGACTAAAATAGATGTAGCTAGTTTTCCAAGCAACTCAACAAGATAGAGGTACTCCGTTATTACCTTTTTCAATTACATTTGTATACATGGTGGTATTAATTTTTTATTATAAGTCACTTGTGGATGAGGGAAGGAGAAATTTGACACAAAAGAAAAAGGCTTGTAGGTGATAAGTCTAGCAAGATATATTGAAGACTTTTAGAGCTAGCAATGCGGGTAGAGGGCTAGAAGTTGTACTTTAGATGCGAAGCACCAACCTGGGTGCATAGAGCCGAGTAAAAGCATTTACAAGTCTAATCTTTATTTGAAAAAACTTTGCATGACTATTGATTAATAGGTGTTTGCACCCATAATGTTCTCCTAATGATAGTAACTCCATGGCTTCTCTGTGATCAAAGACAGAAACATCTTCTACATATGCTTTCTATGGGCCTTGGAGTGTAGGATCTCGTTTCCAAGTGAGTAATACTTATACATGGTAAAAGCAATGATCATGGTGATGCCATTTGCTAATCATCTTGAAACATGGTGTACTCTCTCAAGTGCCTCTTGTTGGATATAAGGAATGACAACAATAGCAAAAATGGCATTTGAAATGTTGTGTAGTTACTCCAAAGCAACATTGCATCTATTTTCCAAAGAGTAATGTTTATGTAGATTTTGATTATACAAATGGAAATTATGATAAGCAAGAGAATGTTTATGTATATTTTGACTATGCAAATGGAAACGATGATAGGAAAGAGAATGTGGGTGAGTTCAAAGCTTCATCAGAGACAAAGTAAGCATTTTATGAGCTAGATTGCTATTTTTGGATTATACCATTGCAATTTTTGATGCATTTCTCTTGAGATAATGAATATTCCCATGTAGTATTGCCACCCTACTTTTATCTAAGTGTGAGTTGATAAGGTTTGATGTGGATATGAGATAAGTGTGATACAAGCTAAGGTTCATAAGTTGGGGCTAATAGAAAAATTGTGATTTTGTGCTAGGCACTGCATTAGAGAGCATGTATGCTAAGTGTGCTACGCTTTTAAAAGTGCAAGAAGTGTTCAAAAAAAGCTTATAGCACCACATGTAGTCTTTTGGATTGTCCTAAGTGCTCGATATCTAGACGTGGACATCATAATAAAGCTTTGAAATACTCTGGGCACATCCAAGATGAATGTCTCTCTCTAAATGCTATTGTGTAGGTTTACACACTTACACGTGTCTAGGTCTATGAGTTAACAAACATAAATACACTTGGTCTAAATTAGTGCTCAAAAGCGGAAAATGCAAGGGGAGAGAGATAGATAGATAGATATGAGAGATAAGTCTATGAAACAACAAATATAAACACATGACATCTAAATTAATGTTCAAGAAGTGCGAGAAATGCAAGGGAAGATAGAGAAAGAGAAAGATAGATATAAGAAACTTGAATGTGTGTATATTGAACTTGCCCACATGTGCATACACACACACACACACACACACAGAGTGTGTGTGTGTGTGTGTGTGAAAAATTTTAAATCTTGACAAAGGTGGAGAAGTGATGTTATAAAATTCGAGATACACGCTTGACTTTATTATATACTTAAAATATATATGGAAAATATTATGTTGGCACAAAGGGAGAGTAGATAAGAGAAAAGAAAGATGTAGAGAGAGAGATAGAGAAATTGGCAACACACTAGGGACTGGAAGATAGGCCAGTCCCCCCCCTTGTGGAGTTATATTATTGACAAGGAGCAAGCTCCTTCATTACACATAAGCCAGTTCTTACTCATAGATCTTGGAAACAAGATCACGGTTCCTTGCATGGTATACAACCGGCTAACAGTTGCACAATTTGGAAGTTGGTACCTTTTGATCCTTCTTGAGTCTCCTTCTCTTCTACACAATATGTGTAGGGCTCTCCTCTTGACAATTGATTTCAGCAGAGCTTCCGCAGCACTTGCACCTTCTATTCTCCTCTTGGAACTTGATTTCGGCATAGCTTTAGCAACACTTGTACCTTCTCTTCTCCTCATGGACCTTGATTTCAGTAGGGCTTCTGCAGCACTTGCACCTTCTCTTCTCCTCTTGGATACATGCAAAGTGATGCTTCTTTCATCTCTCCCTTATACCCAAAAAGAGCCTCCTCTTTTATAGGCTTTCAAGAGCTTCTTTTCTTGGAGAGAGAGTTGAGTTTATATTCATGCAAGATTTGGTTGTTCCACTCTGCAGTACTAATTTCGAGATATCTCTTTATGCACTGTTTGGATGAAAAAACGTCCAACACAAAAGTTGTAGATCTCGTTGTTTCTGATAACCCTTGCGGCCCGTTTTTAGAGATCGTTTTTCTATTGCGATATATTTTAAAAATGGATTTTCCAAAAAAAAAAACTTTTAAAACTGTACTCTTAACTTGTGGTCCATGCAACCACTTTGAGTCATAGATAAGGAGAGTTCATTAGATTGCCTTGGGCCTCAACCTTAAGATTAAATTCCACACAAAAGCTTGTGTCATTTTAGACCTAGAAAGAGAAAATCACTTCTCTCCTCACTTCCAGAGGATCACGTCTCTCGTCTTTCTTAGTGACAGAATTCCCTCTCTCGTCTTTCTTAATGAAAGAAAATACCTTAAACCTTGACTTGTAGGGGAGAGGATGTTAACCCCAACACGAAGAAAGCAAAAAGAAGTGGAAAAGACGCAGGGCAAAGGCGGAAAAAGGTAGCCCGACTGAAGAAAGAAAATGAGAAAAGGCCAAAAGCGCGAGGGCAACCTTAAAAGTCAAAGGCAAAGGCAAAAGGGGAAAGGCGCGTTTTAAAATAAAAAGGCGCACCCTGAAATCTTGTAAAAGAGCGCCGGGCTCTCACCCGTGCAATTTGTAAATGTAGACGGGCAGTGGACAGGAAGCTAGGAAGATAGAAGGACAATGGGAAAAAGGGCCTAGGCTACGGCCGGCCATGTAAAAAGGGGATGACCGCCCAAAAGGGATTTAGGGTTTTGTATATAATGTTGAAAAGTGAATGAGAAGCTCATTCTTGTGTGTGGCCAAAAGTAGCTCTCCTCTTCTTCTTCTTCTCCTTCCTCTTGCTTGCTTGAGCTTGTGCTTGAGAGAGGGAGTGTGAGAGTGTGAGGGAGTGAGTGTGTGAGGGTGAGGGACCGAGGAGGAGAAGCTCTCCATCTTCTCCTCTCTTCTTCTCTCTCTTCTCTTCTCTTGTCTTGCTCGCGGACATGGAGCTTGGAGTGTGGAGCTTGAGGATGGAGCTTGCTTGAAGCTTGCACTTGGATCGTGGAGCTACCGGAGTGCGCAGGAGAGGAGGTAACTCGAACGGCATCAAGGTAAGCTCACTACACCTGTAGATATGGATGGCGCATCGGCTATGTGAGAGGTAGCCATTAGTGTTTGGCTTGGAACGCTTGAATCAATAAGCGGTCCGTGGGTCTTGGCGGTTGAGTGAAAGCTCCCACATTTTGGTTCCGTTGCCGGGACCAATGGATTCAAGCCTTGAGCGCTTGCGCGCTTCGAATCGAGCATTGGAGTAGGGTTTTCCCCGAACCGGTGCTTGAGGTAGATAGGTAGGAAGTGAGGGGGTTGAAGAGGGTATTCGATCTCCTTGGCAAGTAGGTTTTTTGCTTTCTGAGATTTATGTTGTGGAATGGAGTAGTGTAGGTATTTACTTTGTGTTTTGGATGCATTTAGGATAGGAAAAAACAAAGAAAAAGAAACAAACAGTAGGGTTTTCTGTTGCTGTATAACAGGCTATAATAGGGAAACAGGGGACCAGATTCAAGTTCTGGGCGAGACAGGGACAGGGAACTAGCTGTGAGGTTCTGCAGTGCTAGGAAAGAACCTTAAGAGGCCTGGGAGGTCAGGACAGACCTCAGTTCCTTGGTTTGCCTTGTGTGTGTGAGAGAGAGAGAGAGAGAACTTCTGGTTCACAGGACGAGGAAGCGCTGCCCCGATTTCTAGGCGTCGGTGAATTGTGCTGCTCCAGGTGAGTCTGGTGTTTTCCAACAAGTGCCCTGATCAGATCTAGAAAGTCTGTGGTGATTGTGTGCACCAGATAGTGAGGAGGGGTCAAACGTGCGGGAATCGCGCCCACCGCCGACGCACTCGGACCAACTCGCAGTGGTCCAATTCCCAGAATCAGACCACCCGAGTTCTGGAGTCGGACCGTCCGATTTCCAGAATCGGACCGCCTGACTGAGACCAGTCTGATCCGATTCCCAGAATCGTACTAGCTCGGAATCAGACGTGCCACGTGGCACTTAGACCAACCCGTCCGATTTTGAGAATCGGATGCTTGGACCAATCCGTCCGACTCAGACACTCGGACGAGTCCATAATCGGACCACCAGGCCATCCGAGTCCTAGACTCGGACCAGCCAGAATCGGACCACCCTGTCCGATCCGATTCCCAGGATCGGACCACTTTAAAATCGGACCACTTTTTGATCCGACTCCTAGAATCAGACGCGACCAAAAATCGGACCCACCCAAGATCGGACGTCCGATTCTAATAATCGGACTCCTGAAAATCGGACATCTGAGAATCGAACAAAAAAACTGTCAGAATCGGACACGGGTCTAGAACACAAATTCTGATACATCTAAACCCCGAGATTGACCCCTAAGGCTACGTAGAGCTGAAGGCACATCACAGATCCATAACTAGGCTAAAATTTAGAGCATGTAGTTCAAAATTTGGCTATAACCGGTCCTCCAAATTGCATATGGTGTCTACCGAACAGCCCTACGGGCCGAGGGGACTACCCCCCCAGACCCCCGCAGAGGGGGCTCTACCCCCTCCGCACCTCCCCCGAGTAGGTTGGAGGGAAAACGCGCACCGTGACAGGCCCTCCAAATTGGAGCCTAGTAAAGTAATGGCTCTACACGAGCATGGATTCTCACTTGCAAAAGAGCAGCCAAAAGCCCATACCCGAACAGAGAGAAACAGAGACCCTAGAACATCAAAGGGCCAATCTAGCCATCAAGGGCAAAAAGACCACATCACTAGAACACAAAGACATTGTATTCATACCATGTCTAGTCAGAGCGAAATGCAACATCAGCAAGCTACAAATGACAAGATGACTAGACCTTACACTCTTGACGAGAGATGTACCCTGAGCAACACTGCAAAGACACTCCAAGACATTGGTGGAGAATCCACATCTGGTCATGCAAGTGGGGACTCAAGGGCATCTGTCAGAAGGCTTAAATTTACAAGCCAAGACCCGGAAGATGAAGACATAGTACCACCTGCTTATCTTAGGGTCAAACTCACCGCGAAAAGAGAGCATACTATTGATGCTCTGATTGATGAAGGAGCTGATTTTAACATCTTGACCTATGAATCATGGACCCTACTAGGCCAACCAGAGCTCACACCGACTAGTGCAACTCTTAGCCCTTATGGGGGACACCCACAAGCACTCATAGGGAAGTGCAAAATCCTTGCGACAATTGAAACGGAAAGCTTGCCTATCCTATTTCATGTTCCTCCAAATAGTGCTAGCTGCGGGAAAGAAACCCTCCTAGGAAGACCCGTCAAAAGGGCAACCAAATGTGAGGTTGACTATGTAGCACAGAGGATACACCTGACACTACCGGGTGTGAGGATAGTCACAACCTTTAGCAAGGGTGACCTCATCAAACCTCAAGGGAAGGGCAAGGAGAGTGCTGACATAATAGTAAAGCCTGCTCACGAGAGCAAGGACTTGTTGGAAGAGTTAATATAAGCACATGTCGAAAGACGAGAACCAGTGAGTGAGGCCAGGCCTAGAACAAGAAGGTCAAGAGACAATGCCAAGGACAGGCTTTGGACTTACAAATATCATAGAAGACCCCAAAAGAAGCCCAAGCCTTATAGACGAAGGCATCGATGGAGAGTTAGTACAACGCCGCGATGGATATCCAAAGCGTTGCTGCGTGCTCAAGGGTACTACGCAGGTAACTAATGGATTTGGGTACCAAAATTCCCTACTAAACCGCCTCTATCAGCTGAAGGCCAGAGTGCATCAAAAGCATGGCACATGAAGAAATCTAAGAGAAACTCTAAGTCTCAAGGCAAGAAACCAGACATGCTTGTTCGAAGGAAAGAGCCCCAGCCTAGCATGCTAAATAGACAGATGTCATACGTAGCCATTGAGCAGGCACAAAAATCGTTAGTGCCCAAGGAGCCTTTGATTCCCCAAGGGGAGAACAAGCATCATAGGCACAACATTGCTCAAGGCAAGGCTGATCGCTCAACAAAGCAAATGGCACAATCGTCTAATAGCCTCGAGCAAATCATTTAGCGAGTGCCAAGTCCACCTAAGAGTCCTAGATCTCCTACATCCTCTTTTTCCAAACGGACACAGGAAGCACAACAGCGGTTGTCAAGGGAAACTGCTCAATTCCAATCTCTATCTCCATCTAAGCTTCAAAATGTCCAAGAGGTGGGACATGGCTCCATCTGTAGCTCTCGACCCAAGGATATGCATAAGCAACCTAATGTGACCAAATCAACTCATGCTCGATCTACACAAATGAGTGCTCAAAGGCCAACGAAAGACACAGCCACTCCTAATCGCCCTAGGGACTTGACACCGCAATCAACCAAGGGTAGCTAGCCCACTGAACTAGTTGCTACTACTTCCAATCAGGGATCACAATAGTCACAGCCCTTGGCCGTGACAATGCCCCTTGGGAAACGTGTCCTTAGGAGTTTATCTGTGGAGGAGGTGTCGCAACCAAATCCCTCAACAACTCTAGCACTTTCAAAGTGCCTAAAGCCTAGGACGGAGGAGTCAAACACAAGGGGGTTGGCCGAGAAGCTAGACTCTCCGAAAAGAGCGGTAGTTGTACCCTCACAACCGGGCAAGGCTACTCATCAGACCACGGCTACGTCCCATAAGGACACACTAGAAGAGGGAAATGCTGAGGCCTGACCAAGCACATCCACAGTCGATATAGCCCAGGGTCCTGAGTCGTTGAGAGAGGCACCTTCATTGACCAAGAAAAAGAGGAGAAAGCAGAGAAAATAACAACAGTTGCAGGTGGTTGTGGACCCCAAGAACATTGAGATGAAGGGCGCTGGAGAGCTGATGAATAAAGCATCAAGTCCATCCACCAATGAACCCATTGATGCCTCTCCTAATAGAGGTGAAACCTCAGACACATCTGTGTGCTCTGACAAACCAAAGCAACAATTGCCATCAACAATTGCTT
This sequence comes from Lygodium microphyllum, assembly GCF_053477565.2. Classification (NCBI taxonomy): domain Eukaryota; kingdom Viridiplantae; phylum Streptophyta; class Polypodiopsida; order Schizaeales; family Lygodiaceae; genus Lygodium; species Lygodium microphyllum. The sequence continues at coordinate 97,007,433 of NC_141143.1, forward strand.
GCAACACTCTATCCACTGACAATAGAACTCATGTTGATCAATCAATAGTGGATACAATGCTGTCACAACAGGGTGACAAATCTATACCAGTCACATCGGAGAAGAACCATGACGAAATAGCAGCAAAACCTCAAGAGAAACTTGAGAACCCCAAGAGCATAAGAAAACCTAGCGTTGACCAATCTTGCTCATCAAGGCCTAAGCCCCCAGCTATGCTAAAGCCTAAGGAAACTCTTAGAACTTTGCATGAGATAGCAACCGAGCAAGCCCTCGTTGAACATAGAAGTGTCGCAGAATGCTTAACTGAGTTGGAGGCTAAGCTCAAGGTGGTCGCGCGTGTCTACGTCCTTGTGGACATGGGCACGATCCCCAAGGAGCAGCTTGGAGACTACTTGACCTTTCCTCTATCATGGGAAGAACAAGAACATCTTAACGGGCACTACAACAGGCTCCTGCATGAACACATGCGACTCATCCCTGACAAGGAGGTCGACAAACTGCGCTTAACCCTCATGTTCAATGAAGTGCTCTACCGAACCGAATCTCATAGACATAGAGCTACTAAAGCGACTGTCAGCAGGCCAGAGTCAATTTGAGCAGCGTTAGTGCGAAAGCCGCGTGGTAATGGTCGAAATAGGGGCTCAGATCATGAGGATCTCAGAAGAGCGATTGGCCAAATGGCGGTCTCAAAGAGACCCAACCTACGTGGCACCAACTTCCCTTCGAGTGGTCACTGACATTCGGGGTGCGGACTTGGCTGGGACTAGGCTACAAGGCCCTTTGATTGATAAGGTTCTCACTAAGGAGGAGTTACATATTGCCAGTAGACTCAGTCAAGGTTCCATGCTACTCGACATGGCAAAATATCTGTCAGTGTTAAGTCAGCTGCCACGAATACTGGATGCATGTGCCACACTCCGGTACAACCCTGAGTTCTACACTTGGTTCTTATCCTTGTGAAGTGATGTGGATTCATAAATATGTATATAAATAAACACTGATTCTTGTGTCACCTTGTATAAACAATATTAACACACACAAGCAATGATAGCCAAGCGCAGGCAGAAGAGTTGGGTCTGACAGGCTAAGCTCCTCAAGTCCTCCTCTCATCACGCATTTAAAAGTGTGTGACCAGCCCCACCTCCAGGTGAGAGCATGCAACCCACATTGCCGCCATAGGAAGCCTTGACCAACAACACTGATGGTGTAGGCAAGGTGTAGTCCTTTCCAATACACTTGCTTCCTTGTTTGGTCTATTCTTTCGAGGATGTGCCCTATTCCACTCCACGACAACCAGTCTATGCGACTTAGCATAAATTAATATTCGCTAATGACTGGAGGCCACGCGAACATCAGCATGGGGGCCATTCCTCTACAACAACCACCGCATGCCTCACCCCTCCCCTTCTTGTCATATGCGCTTCATAAACCACACTAAAATCCCGTCCATGCAAACAGTTGTATCATGTATCAAGGTCTAACTCTTGGATTGCGTCTTGCAGGTTTTCTTTTGCAGCGGAACGCATGGAGAATCATGGGGATCTAGCATGCAAAGACGCTCTTTGCAGAAGGCGGGAGCATGTGGCACGCGCCCCTCCACTGGAGCGCTATGTGCCCACCATCAAGAGGTATGCCAAAAAGCGAGGCTCTAAGCGACATTGCCCAGGGAGAAGGCCAAAGAATCCTCGAGTCAAGAAAATCGAGACTCAAAACGCGCAACAGGTGGTAGCACTAGTGGTACGAACTCCCAGCTTCCGCTCGGGCCCCAGATGCTCAAAGGCAGAAAGGGCAGCTCAGGAAAGAGAAGAATTTAATGAATTATTTAAAGATATTCCGGAAACGGTAGTGGGCCGGAATTACACCATTCATGTCCCGGGCGACATGTTCCCTGCTCACCCCCGTGGGAGCCCCACACCAGCAGAGCCCCAATCACCCGGCCATCTTGACTCGCCCCGCCTCGTACAAATCGAGTAGCCCATAAGGCATAAAGGGCTTATCACATGATAACTGGCCAGGACTTTTTGTTTTTAAATGGTTAAGTGTTCCCAACTTATTAAGTGTTGACATGTTCCTGACTTGTATGAACTTCTCATATCTGCGTTTAATATATGCTACGCCTTTAGCAAAAGAAAAAGCTAATCAAGCGCAGGTGATAAAATATCTAAGTCAACACCATAGAATTCCGATAAGTGATGCCTCCTTGCATTGCACTGGTTTATTATAGTTGTGGCATATACAATGCATATACTCTCATGAAGCGACAAGTGTACATGATAATACAGGTCCTTGTGCGAAAATGTTCAATGCCCAATCACCGCAACACCAACAACCCCACAACGAGCCGCGGCAAAGCAACGCTGCCAAAAGCACCCTTGCCAATCGCCCACATTGCATGGCCCAAAACACATTCCTGGGCCACGCCTCCTTTCTGGGTCAAGCTCTATAGTTGGCTCACGGTAGTCGTTACCTCAATTGTATCCACATCACATGTGCTGCAAGGAGGGTCGCAATATCTCAAGTGTATCTCCCCCTTTCGCCAACTACTTCTCTAACAACGAGGCTAGGGCACAATCATCATTGTACTATCCATTTTCTGAGCCTTCAAAGCTTTACATTTTCCAACCCATTGAAAGGCTGATAGCCTCAACATATTGTAATGGTTGTCCTCAGGCAAATTTTAAAAAAAAAAGAAAAAAAAAGAAAAAGAAATGACTGGAAAGATAAGAAGCACCCACGATCACAGCACAGCACTTAGGGGTCCTCAAATTAGGTCTGTTTGGTGACCTTGGTCGACCGGCTTCGTCCCTAGTCCCCTAGCCCCTTACAATCACCCACAATTGTTCAGGGCACATCAAGGACAGGACATACCTGGGGAGCTTGTCTCGCCTAGGGTTAGACCTGTCACCCTGACCCACTTGCACAATTTTCTTTTGCACTCTGCCTTAGTACCATTGCAATCAATGGTGATACACACCGCACGATTGGCCATGAAATGTACACCGCACTCATCAAGCAAGTCCAATAGCTTCCAGCTACTGAAAGTGCGGTGTCCTTGTATTCCATTATGCTACATCGTGCAGTCACAATGCAAAGGATGTCTCATATGCCTTCACACATACTCCTTCTCTACATGGACAACTTTGCTTCATCCACGAATTGTTATGAGAAACTAGCCCGCGGTCTTCTAACTATGTAATATCTAAGTATGCACGAGCACTCACATAATATTTGCACTGAAGTATATCCACAATTTGGGTCCTCAAGTGCAGGACAATACTCTAGGCTTGCTTAGCGTTCGACCAGTCTCCCAAACTACTCAAAATATGTCTTGTGCACGATGAGAAGCCTAGCACTACCCCTTAAGGAGAGATCACAGGTGAGGTTTTCCAATTGCAGGTATAAGGTGTTGTTTGCTCTTCATCAACACTCAACTTTGATACTTGTCCCTTACCATCCAACAAGCCCGCAAGGAATCGTCATGTGCAGAATCCCAACAAACCAACACTCGTGCTGGCCATCAATGCAATCCCCAACACAGCATAGCCCTACCACCAACTCCAACAACCTTCCACCTGCCACCTTGGCCACCAACAGGCCCCCAGGACCTTCTACCACACCACCACCAACACTCCTCCACGGAAACCACAGGCGTCCTTGTCGCCCACGTCTTTGGTGCATGCTATGGCCTGCTACCTACGACAGTGAGTGCCATGGGACTGGCACTCGTCTAGGAGGGGGGTAATGTTAACCCCAACACGAAGAAAGAAAAAAGAAGTGGAAAAGACATAGGGCAAAGGCAGAAAAAGGTAGCACGAGTGAAGAAAGAAAATGAGAAAAGGCCAAAAGCGCAAGGGCAACCTTAAAAGTCCAAGGCAAAGGCAAAAGGGGAAAGGCACGTTTTAAAATAAAAAGGCGCACCCTGAAATCTTGTAAAAGAGCGCCGGGCTCTCACCCGTGCAATTTGTAAATGTAGACGGGCGGTGGACAGGAAGCTACGAAGATAGAAGGACAATGGGAAAAAGGGCCTAGGCTACGGCCGGCCATGTAAAAAGGGGAAAAGGGGATGACCGCCCAAAAGGGATTTAGGGTTTTGTATATAAAGTTGAAAAGTGAATGAGAACCTCATTCTTGTGTGTGGCCACAAGTAGCTCTCCTCTTCTTCTTCTTCTCCTTCTTCTTGCTTGCTTGAGCTTGTGCTTGAGAGAGGGAGTGTGAGAGTGTGAGGGAGTGAGTGTGTGAGGGTGAGGGACCGAGGAGGAGAAGCTCTCCATCTTCTCCTCTCTTCTTCTCTTCTCTTCTCTTCTCTTGTCTTGCTCGCGGACATGGAGCTTGGAGTGTGGAGCTTGAGGATGGAGCTTGCTTGAAGCTTGCACTTGGATCGTGGAGCTACCAGAGTGCGCGGGAGAGGAAGTAACTCGAACGGCATCAAGGTAAGCTCACTACACCTGTAGATATGGATGGCGCGTCGGCTATGTGAGAGGTAGCCATTAGTGTTTGGCTTGAAACGCTTGAATCAATAAGCGGTCCGTGGGTCTTGGCGGTTGAGTGAAAGCTCCCACAGAGGATGACCCCAAATGAATGCAATGCTCATTACACACAAGTAAAATATTCCCAGGCATCCCTGGATGCACACATAAATACATATAAATAATGCTAATGCACTTCCTTTTCTTAGAACTCAATCGATTTTCGTTTATGTTTAACTCCTTGGTTCTTGTGTACACTCTTACACTTGGCATACACTTCTTTCCCCCTTCATAACTTGTACTGCATGTACCAGATATCCCCATCAGAGTGCTTTGATCACCCCATTAAGTGATGCACTAGGAAAATTGGCCTCTAAATGATCTCATGGCCATGCTAGATCATCATCAACACTTAAAGAAAAGCGAGTCATTAATTTATTGACATGAATTTATTAAATAGAGAATCCGTAATAAGAAATCAATTTAGTGACATCCCTCTGGCTTCTAAACAGTTGTCCTCAACTGTAGAGGGGATACATAGTCCTTAAGAAGATCTGGAAAGTTTTGTAGCTCTCTCTCAGTCATAAACTAAGCGTCCAATGGGGGATAATTCTTAAACTTAACCAGATACTTCCGTAATACCTTACCTGACCTTAGAGTATTGTCCTAATGGTATAAAATTCTTTCAGGCACAAGGAACTCTTCTGTGTCTTCTATGTCATGTAAATCTTCATTGATTGGTTCAATTGGAGGTTCTCCAATATAGGGACATAGCAAACTTATATGAAAAGCATTATGAATGTTCCAATGACTTGGTAGATCCAAACAAAAAGTCAAATCGTTTTATCTTATCTGTGATCTTGAAAGGGCCATAATAGCGATTAGAAAGCTTAACCACTTTACCCTTTTGACCTTTCTACTTCTTCAAGCGAGCCTTCTCAAACTTAAGAAGAACATATTGTCCCAACTTGAGATCCAACTTACGATGATGCTTATCTGCTTCGCGCTTATGCTTCTCTTGTGTCCTTTGGATAGCAGCTTTTACTTGAGTGAAAGTTGTATCAATGTCTCTAATAAACTCATCTGCTGCAAAGATCTTGTTCTTCATAAGAAGAATGGGTAGTAAATGAGGCTTACCATAGATTATCTCAAAGGGTGCCTTACCAGTACTAGAGTGCACCGTATTATTATATGCAACCTCTACTAAAGACAAATAATTTTTCCATTCTCTTTGATTATCAAAGACATAGGATTTCAAAAGGTCCAAAACAATAGAATTAGCACTTTCACTTTGCCCATCCGTTTGAGGGTGAAAACTTTAACTTTGTCCCGAGGTTCTCGAAGAGAGCTTGCCAAAAGAAGCTGGTCATGCGGGGATCTCGATCACTTATAATGGACTTAGGCATGCCATGATGCTTGAAAATATGAGCAATGAATAGCTTAGCCATATGATCGGCTTTGATTGTCTTTCGCATAGGTATAAAGTGAGCTTGCTTACTGAATCTATCAATGATAGTCCAGATTACATCATTGCCTGCTTGTGTGCGAGGAAGCTCCATGATAAAGTCCATGGCTATACTTTCCCAAGGCTCATTGGGAATAGGTAATGGCTTTAGTAGACCAGGTGGTTTATGCCTGTCATACTTTACTTTTTGGCATATCTTGCACTCGCAGACATATCTTTCAATGTCAGCTCTAAGAGTGGGGCAAAAGAAATATATTTCCAATGCTTGAGTAGTGGGGAGAATACCCCTATGTCCAATATATGGAGATGCATGTGCTTCATCCATTACCTTGTGTCACAATGGTAATGCTACACAAATTGCTTCATGATGATACAAATAACCATCTCGAATCGAGTAAGGTGTAATCGAATGATGTGAGTTAAGCTAATCCCATATGGTTGAGAAGTCGGAATCAGTTGCATACATTTTGGGTAAATCCATGAACTCGTTATGGTAAATAGTCGTAATTGCATTCACTCGAGGCCGCCATGATAGAGCATCTGCTACCACATTCTTAGTTCTAGATGTGTGAAGGATTTGAAAATGAAACATAGATAAGAAATTTGCCCAACACATCTGTTTCTCTGAGAGCTTCTTCTAAGTGAGGAAGTATCTTAGACTTTGGTGATCTGTTTTAGTAACAAAATCTGCACCAAGTAAATAGTGTTTCCATACTTGAAGAGTATGTACCACCGCCATAAGCTCTTTCTCATATCATGGTCCTTAAGGCGTCGGCTCTCAAATGCTACTGCATGATGCTCTTGGTTAAGCACAGCTCCAATGCAATCCCTAGAAGCATCGCAGTGAACTTCAAAAGGTTTTTGAAGATCCGAAACTATGAGAATTGGTTTTTGAGTCACAAGAAATTTAATTCTTTCAAAGGCTTGTAGTTGCCTTGATCCTCAGTAAAAAGGCATTTGCTTCTTAGTAAGGTCATGTAGAGGAGATGCAACATACGCAAAACCTCGTATGAACCTCGTATAGTATGAACATAGGCCCAAGAAACTTCTAACTTCATGTACAGAAGTAGGTGTAGGCCATTCAACAATGGCTCGAATCTTCTCAGGATCCATTCTCACCAAATTATGAGAAACAATATGGCCTAAGTAATGAATTTCTTAAAGGAAATTTTCACTCTTCTTAGCATTGACCTGTAATCTATGCTTGCGAAGCTCTTGAAAATAATAGATATATGTTTTCTATGCTCTTCTTCAGACCATGAAAATATTAGAATGTCATCAAAGAAGACACCTGTGAACTTTGAGTGAGGTCTAAAAATTCTCTCCATCATTCGATTGAATGTGGGGAATGCATTAGTCAAACCAAATGGCATGACTAAAAACTCGTATAGTCCAAATGTCATACAAAAAGCTGTCTTATGAACATCTTTAGGTGCTATCCATATCTGGTGATAGCCACTCTTGAGATCAATGTGACTAAAGATACTAGCCCCTTGCAACTTATCTAAGATATCATCTATCCTTGGGATAGGAAACAATTCTTGATTGTGATCTTGTTCAAAGATCTATAGTCTATGCACATGTGAAAAGAACCATCTTTCTTTTGAACAAGTAAGACTAGAGAGCAGTATGAGCTAGGTTGAACTAACCCTTTTTCCAACAATTCATTTACTTGTGTTAGGATCTCCTCTTGCTGACTTGCACTTACTCAGTAAGGCGGTTGGTTAGGTGGAACTTCCTGGGATAAGATCAATTGTGTGATCTTCTGGGCGCTTAGGAGGTAACTTTCCTGGGAGTGAATCACTAAAACAATATTCATATTGTTTAACAAAATCATGTCTAGCTTGATCAATTAAAGAGAGGGGTTCTTTTAAATTCTGAGACTTAAAAGCATTACTTGGTATTGTGTGTTCATTAGAGGTACCAAGTGCCCTTGAATCATTAGTTTCTTTTGACTCTCTCACAAAAATCATGTACGTAGAAATAGCTTTCTTCATTTCTTTAGAAATGCTAACATGACTAACCATTAGCACAGGCAAATCTCTAGCATAAGCAATGCATACTATGTTCTGACCCTTGAATTGAAATGCAAGGGTCTTCTTAACAAAATCAGGAAGAGGTCTAATCTTGTAATGCTAAGGCATGCCTAAGATAACATCATAGCTACCTATGGGTGCAAGTAGAAAAGATTCTTGGTCGTGGTAATCCCCAATTCTAAGATTCAACTTCCCTTGAATAGGAGTAGAATTGGTTGTAAGTCCTTCAAATGTAGAACCTGATCCAATTGGTGTTCCCAATTGATTCGGTGGAATTTGTAGCCTTTCAACAATATCTATTGACAAAAAATTATCTGTGGACCTTGGATCAAAGAGTATCAAAACTCGTTGATTGTTGAGTGTCCCCCAACCCTTTTAGAGTTGTCTTTTCTTCTCATTTGAATGAGTGTTAGTTTGCACATCCAGAACATAATTTGAGGATGGTAGAAGAGGATCTTTAACCACATTTGCTTCCTTCCTTTTGTGAGGACAATCAGGCTTCATATGCCCGAACTCACCACAAAGAAAGCATTTTCCTTCCTCTTTGTAGTTTTGTATCTTTGAGGGTGAGAGATACTTGCGCTTCTTCTTGTTACCCTCTGGCTTTGAATATTGGTCATGGGTAAAGGTAGGTCTTCTTCGATTAGTCCTGTCTCTTGGTTGATCATAGAACTGCTCTTGTCTAGCTCTATAAGAACTCATCTCCAACTTTTGAGATGTACTAGGTGTATGCAAACTTTCAACTACGATGGCAGACTCCATCATGCGAGATAAGGTTTCATGTAGATACACCTTTATGGTTGTGTGTAAATGAGGGAGTAGGCCAGCTTCAAACTTCATTTTCTTCTCTTCATCACTGATCTCCATGAAAGGAGTAACCTTAAGAAGAGTAGACCAAAACTTGTCCACATAACTAGTGACCTTTTCATGCTCTTTCTGGCCTAGCCAATCCCACTCATTCTTGACATCATTCTCAAAATCACGAGGCCAGAACTAAGCATAAAACTTCTTTTTGAACTTTTTTCAAGTCATAGGTTTCCTTCCCTCCAAAATGAGAGTCAACCACCAATTGCTAGCAGTGTCTTTCAAGTGCACGCCTACATGCTTTAGCTTGGAATTTTTTGAGAAATTACCATCAGAAAAAGCAACTTCAAATTGCCTGACAAAGGCTAACGCCTTAGTAGGATCTCTCTTACCGGAGTAAGAGTCAAACTTTATGTCCCTATCCTCAGACTTGAAAGTCTTAGTCTTCTTAATCTTGCTCCTCTTATGGTCCCTCTTTGTCTGTTTGTGAATAGCACGATACTTAGAACCAAGAGAGTAGAAACTAGAAGATGACGATGAGGAGGAGGAGGAGGAACTTGAGTAATCATGGGAGTAGCTGGTTGCTGAGGGAGATGACTCCCTCCTTATTCACCTCACTCGAGGTGAGGTCTTTTTACTCTTCTTGACTCGAGAATCCTTCTTCCTTCTAGGAAGCTTCTCAGCAATTGGATGCTTTGCATCTTCACCATCAATTGATGCAATGGTGTTTCCTCTAGTATCACCATCTTTTGGAGGATTCGGTCCTTCATAAGTAGCTTCTTCCCTTTCCCTTAAGCTGTCAATCAATTGGCGTACTTTGGGAATCTCCAACAAGCTATGATACTCTATCAATTGAGCATGTAATTTCTCACTTGTAGGTGCTTCATCAGTTGCCATCTTTACCTTCTTCTTGCAAGGATCACCTTTACTTTGAGAAAAGAAAAGAGACGTGCTCTGATACCATTGTTATAAAATCCGAGATACATGCTCGACTTTCTCATATACTTAAAATATATATGGTGAATATTATGTTGGCACAAAGGGAGAGTAGATGAGAGAAAAGAAAGATGTAGAGAGAGAGATAGAGAAATTGGCAACACACTAGGGACTGGAAGATGGGCCAGTCCCCCCCTTGTGGAGTTATATTATTGACAAGAAGCAAGCTTCTTCATTACACATAAGCCAGTTCTTACTCGTAGATCTTGGAAACAAGATCACGGTTCCTTGCATGGTATACAACCGGCTAACAGTTGCACAACTTGGAAGTTGGTACCTTTTGATCCTTCTTGAGTCTCCTTCTCTCCTACACAATATGTGTAGGGCTCTCCTCTTGGCGCTTGATTTCAGCAGAGCTTCCACAGCACTTGCACCTTCTCTTCTCCTCTTGGAACTTGATTTCGGCAGAGCTTCCGCAGCATTTGTACCTTCTCTTCTCCTCTTGGAACTTGATTTCAGCAGGGCTTCTGCAACACTTGATTTCAGCAGGGCTTCCGCAGCACTTGCACCTTCTCTTCTCCTCTTGGATACATGCAAAGTGATGCTTCCTTCACCTCTCCCTTACACCCGAAGAGAGCCTCCTCTTTTATAGGCTTTCAAGAGCTTCTCTTCTTGGAGAGAGAGTTGAGTTGATCTTCATGCAAGATGTGGTTGTTCCACTCTGCAACGCTAATTTCGAGATATCTCTTTGTGAGTTGTTTGGATGAAAAAATGTCCAACACGAAAGTTGTAGATCTTGTTGTTTTCGATAACCCACTTGGTCCATTTTTAGAGATCATTTTCCTATTGCGAGATATTTTAAAAATGGATTTTTCAAAAAAAAAACTTTTTAAACTGTACTCTTAACTTGTGGTCCATGCAACCACTTTGAGTCATAGATAAGGAGAGTTCATTAGATTGCCTTGGGCCTCAACCTTAAGATTGAATTCCACACAAAAGCTTGTGTTATTTTAGACCTTAGAAAGAGAAAATCACTTCTCTCCTCACTTCCAGAGGATCACGTCTCTCGTCTTTCTTAGTGAGAGAATTCCCTCTCTCATCTTTCTTAATGAAAGAAAAGACCTTAAACCTTGACTTGTAGGGGAAAGGATGACTCCAAATGAATGCAATGTTCATTACACACAAGTAAAACATTCCCAGGCGTCCTTGGATGCACACATAAATACATATACACAATGCTAATGCACTTCCTCTTCTTAGAACTCAATTCATCTTCATTTATGTGTAACTCCTTGGTTCTTGTGTACACTCTTACACTTGGCATACACTTCTGTCCCCCTTCATAATTTGTACTGCCTGTACAAGATATCCCCATCACAGTGCTCTGATTGCCCCATTAAGTGATGCACTAGGAATACTGGTCTCTAAATGGTCTTATGGCCATGCTAGATCATCATCAACACTTAAAGAAAAGTGAGTCATTAATTTATTGACATGAATTTATTAAATAGAGAATGCGTAATAAGCAATCAATTTAGTGACAAGTGAGCTACCCATTCTTGCAAGTTGCGATGGTGGCCCTAAGGCTATTGAGCATGAATACCAAGATAGTGTGCAACATGAAAAGTAGGTGCTCCTCTGCACTTCTCTAATCTTTGGAAGAATCTTAACAAAGATTCATCGATCAGCTGCATCCAATGATAAGCTCCAACAATACCATCCCAAAACTGACAACATCGAGTTCAAAGATCCCTCACAACTATGGGGGACAATCACAACAACAAGGTTGGTTTGACCCAATATATTTTATTATGAGTCATGATGTATTCCACATCTGGAAAACATGAAATCTTGTGAGGTCTCATATACATATGGCTTTTTCTTTCGCCCCACTTTAACCACTGGCCAGTGCAAGGTCTCTAGTTTTCAAGCATAAAGTGACAGTGTATGCCTTGTGGTTGGATTGCCAGTACAATCCAACCTAGGTTTTTGAAGAGGTCAACAAAATTGAATCAATGTCCACACTTAAATTGAGCGAAGAGGAGCCTCAAGAGGAGAAGGAGTTGTCTTCAAAGGAGACTACTCATGTTGTGGGACTGATGAAGGATTGTGCAAAGCAAAAGGATCTATTCAAGGGCACAAGGCTACATGAGGACATTTGCAAACGGGAGTTACTTAAAAGAAGACCCTATGTTGCAAGCACTTTAATAACTATGTATGCTAAATGTGGTGCTCTTGCAAAAGCACAACAAGTGCTTGACAAACATACTGTTCATGATGGATTCTCTTGGATTGCACTGATTGTAGGAAATGCACAAAATGTCACGACGATGAAGCTCTAAAATGCTTTGATAAGATGCAGCATTACCTTTTTCCATCTCAAAGCCAACATGAGCCTGTTAACCAGCAATGACCGGCACACATAGGGGGATCCATGCGTATATTTATCCACAACCCACTACATGGGTTCCATAATATCATCTTGCTTCATTATGATTCATAACAAATACCCCCTCTCTCTATACAATAATCAACCCATACACTCCCTCTCTCAAAATTAAAAAACATGAATTCAAATCTCTCTCTCATATACAAACATACACACCCCTCCCTTCTTCCCTTTTTTTTTGTAAAGTCTTTCCCCCCTTTTATCAAAACTAATCTCTCTCTCTCTGCCCTTCCTAGTCATGCATTACTTCTTCTGATGTGCTGCAAGGGTGGTCTTCACACTGACTCAGTATTCACCATGTCATTTTCTAAAGGCTTTCCAATATGTCATCTTCGAGTCATTTTCTGCTACCCTCCCTACTGTGTAGTCCTATGTGTGGTCTTCAACCTCGAGCATGCCATAGCCACCCAACATGCCCCCACATCTTGCATTGAACAGTGTGCCCCACATCCAACATCGAACAAATTCACTGATTAATCCAAGCAAGGTAAGATTTCAACAAACTTGGACTATATGCCTTTATTGACAAGCTTTTCTATTGCAGTATAAATAGCAACTCATTCTAAAAATTGGCTACCATGTTTCTATCATTTTGATTATAATGAAAACTGTAGCACACCCAACCTATATGCCATCATTGTTTAATCATGCAAAGGCTTCTAACTATGAGAATATTATTTTGAGGGGCTTGGAAGGGGATTTGTATGTGGCTAGTAAATTTGTGGACATGTACTACAAATGCTACTCCCTTGTAGAAGCACAATTGGTGTTTGCAGTTCCAAATGTGGTCACATGGAATGCCATGCTCGCTGGGTATGTAGAGCATGGGCCTTGTGAAGAAGCGTTGAGATGTTACAAAATGATGTAGTTGCAAAGCATACCTACAGATGCTATTACATTTGTCATGTATTTGAGAGCTTATGGGACCTTGGGGGCATTAAGAGAGTAGGCTAGGAAATACATACTGAGATCAAGAACTCATGATTAGAAAATGATCCTATAATAGGAAATGTGTTGGTAGACATGTATGATGGGAGGTATGGTCCTGTTGCAAAAGGTCACATGTTTTCAATAGCATGTTGATGGGAGATGTTATATCACAAACTGATTTGATGAAGGCATATTGTGAGAATCATGAGGATGACAAGGCTTTACAATGTTTTGAGGAAATGCAAGTGCAAGATATGTTTATGGATGATGTAACTTTTGTCCTTTGCTTGAAGTCTTTCCCCCCTTTTCTCAAAACTGATCTCTCTCTCTCTCTCTCTCTCTCTCTCTCTCTCTCTCTCTCTCTCTCTCTCTCCTTGCCTAGTCATGCATTACTTCTTCTAATGTGCTGCAAGGGTGGTCTTCACACTAACTCAGTATTCACCATGTCATTTTCTTAAGGCCTTCCAATACGTCATCTTCGGGTCATTTTCTGCTACCCTCCCTACTGTGTAGTTCTGTGTGTGGTCCTCCTCAGCCAATTCTTTAGGATAAAGCCACGTGGATGACCTGCCTCGTCAACCTCGAGCATGCCAAAGCCACCCAATGTGCCCCCACGTCTTGCATTGAGCAGTGTGCCCCCACATCCAACATCGAACAAATTCACTAATTAATCCAAGCAAGGTAAGATTTCAACAAACTTGGACTATATGCCTTTATTGACAAGCTTTTCTATTGCAGTATAAATAGCAACTCATTCTAAAAATTGGCTACCATGTTTCTATCATTTTGATTATAATGAAAATTGTAGCACACCCAACCTATATGCCATCATTGTTTAATCATGCAAAGGCTTCTAACTATGAGAATATTATTTTGAGGGGCTTGGAAGGGGATTTGTATGTGGCTAGTAAATTTGTGGACATGTACTACAAATGCTACTCCCTTGTAGAAGCACAATTGGTGTTTGCAGTTCCAAATGTGATCACATGGAATGCCATGCTCGCTGGGTATGTAGAGCATGGGCCTTGTGAAGAAGCGTTGAGATGTTACAAAATGATGTAGTTGCAAAGCATACCTACAGACGCTATTACATTTGTCATGTATTTGAGAGCTTATGGGACCTTGGGGGCATTAAGAGAGTAGGCTAGGAAATACATACTGAGATCAAGAACTCAGGCTTAGAAAATGATCCTATAATAGGAAATGTGTTGGTAGACATGTATGATGGGAGGTATGGTCCTGTTGCAAAAGGTCACGTGTTTTTAATAGCATGTTGATGGGAGATGTTGTATTATAAACTACTATGATGAAGGCATATTATGAGAATCATGAGGATGACAAGGATTTACAATGTTTTGAGGAGATGCAAGAGCAAGATATGTTTGTGGATGATGTAACTTTTGTCCTTTGCTTGAAGTCTTGTGGCCTTTCACATGCCTAGATAAAGGATGATGTGTGCATGGTGAATTTTTTTAGAGTGTATTTGACAAGGAGCTATCTACGAGTAGTACGATGGTTGGTATGTATGGAAAATGTGACTCTCTTGCAGAAGAAGAACAAGTATTTGATAAGTTATCAGTTGCACATGCATTATCCTGGAAGGCACTCATGGCTAGATATGTTGACCATGGGCATGGTGAAGAGACTATTGTCACGATTAGCTATGCCTTGAAAGCATGTGTTTCCATAGGAGCAACTGACAAGGGTTTAAAAACTCATAATGAGGTTGTTAGAGTACAGATGTTGGAGGGAAATATTGTGTTTAGAAATGCTCTTGTGGATAGGTATGCCAAATGTGGTGCACTTGCAAAAGCACAAGAGGTCTTGGACTAGCTTCTTGCTCGGGATGTAGTGTCTCACTGTCTTGGAGTGCACTTATTGCAGAGTATTTTACAGGACTTGAGATAGTATTAAAGTATTAAAGTCCCTCGCAACGGTGGATCCATTGTTTGGGCTTTATCTAAAGCGCTAGTATTTACACATGGTTAGTTGTATGCTGCATTTTCAAAGGTAAAATCTTCCTATGGTGTGAAAGTCCTATTGGGTGAAAAGGATGGGGATATGACCACAAACATTGTATACAAGGATGTACTTTAGGAGGTGTAGTGATGTGCATTGCTTTTTCTGTAGAGATGTAGTTATTAACGACCATGTAGGGTCACTAGTTTGGTATATATGTGAATTGCTCTTTATGCCATATTTGGTTAGCATATACTCTTTTGGAAGTGGATTATTTTTCATGTTTCACTATTTATTTGACTTTTGTAAATGCCTACCCTACAGTGGTACTATTACCGCTATCAAAAGGAGCTACAATGCACATTGCGTGCAATAACGAGTGATGATATCATAAGAAGGACGCTTGCAAGAGTTGTTGAGCATTTACATGATGATGTTAATATTGACATTAAGTGCTCACTTTTTATAGAAGTTATATGTTGTAGATACACACAATGTTTTTGGGTGCATATGCACGAGGTTGACCACAAGAAGAGGTTTCAATGCTCTCATACTAATAAGATACAGAGACATTTGTTTAAGTATGGGTTCAAGGATGTGGGTTGGTACCTACTGAATGGTTCACACATGTTCAATGATGTATTATTGTTTTTGAAGTAAAATTGTCTTTGTTAGTTGTTCCACGTATTTATATTGTGATTTTGTTTAAATGTAGGTGCTAAAAACAGAGGTAAGACTATCGCATCTCCCATGCAATTACCAATAGAAATTGTGGGATCAACCCCTACTTCACCCTTTGCGTGTTTTGCTCGAGAATGAAGATTTTTCTAATGATTCCTCAAGGAAGATGAAGCTTTGTTTCTATTAGGCATCTTGGAGACATTGTCTTTTTTTGTTAGCATTGGCCGTTTACCTATGGTACTTGGAAACTATCGAGCATGTGTAGACAAAAAATAGACTATAGGATGTCTTAAACTTAGCCTACGTGGCTTGCTAATGAAAAGTAGGATGTCTTATACCTTCCCTTCATGGCATGATCAGTGGAAAGAGGCCAAAGATATTGGCGTCGGGTTCTACTCCACTATGAATGTCCTACTTGGATATAATAACGATTTCTCAAAAAAGGAGGCAACTTCGTTTTGACTAGGTCTCTTAAAGAAAGTCTTTTTGTAGTGGTTGGCCTTTGTTTCATTACGATCCATTTTAGTATAATATTGTTGTTTCTAAATATCACACGAAGCAAGCATGTGATTCCTTACATTCGTATAAAGGTGAAAGTTTGTAAGTATGGTGCATATAGAAGAGATTGTTTGTATGTCTAACAATCTATATTACAAATTTATAAACTACTTTTAGTTTTAAGTTTGTGGAGAGAGAGAGAGAGAGAGAGAAATATTACATAAAGTGAGTATGTGTTTTCTTACGGTAGTAAATAGATGAGATTATATGTATATAAGCATTCTCTGTTTTATAATGAGAGAGAGAGAGAGGAAATGAGGAGATGAGAGAAAATAAAATAAAATAAAAGGCAAAGATAAAGAGAGAGAGAAAAAGAGAATTTATATAGTAAACCGCACAACAACTTCGCTTGCTAGCATTTCACGCACACAAAACATGCACGAATGCTTGTCATACATTATTTAAAAAAACTTTGGCAGTCGAAAATAATGAAAGAAAAAAACAAATTAAAAAAAGCTTCAAATGGTCGATACGGTTTCAATGCTTTATTCGTTTCTTCACTCTCAGAAGAATCAAACCATCACAAAGCAGATAAATCCCTCCTCTCTTCTCTTTTGCACCACTATGAGCACCACCATCTCTCTCTCTCTCTCTCTCTCTCTCTCTCTCTTTGTGTCTCCTCTGTTACAATTCGCTTCATCAAGTTGCCCTCCCTTCTCCGATCACTCTGCACTTTTGTGTCAGTGTCTTCCATTCCTGTTGTTAACTCCTCTCCCCCCCCCCCCCCCCCCAGCACCTTGATTTATTCGTCCTCCCCACGCCACTTGCACAGGCTTTTCAGCATAGCATCTTGGAGCAAAAAGTCTTATCACAGGTGCTACACTGCTGCCGTTGCCGCGCTGGCGAGGTACGACCTTGACCTCGAAGAATGGAAGTGGCTTTGTCGGCTCTGGAGGCGACCCACGAGCAGAGCACCCTAAGGGGCCTTCAATGGGTTTTCCTTGGAAGTCCCGGGGTCGGGAAGATGACCTATGCCAGCACACTTGCAAAGCTTCTCAATGTATCTCACATTTCCTTGGAAGTCCCCGGGTCGGGAAGATGACCTATGCCAGCATGCTTGCAAAGCTTCTCAATGTATCTCACATTTCCATGGGGTCCCTTCTATGGAACGAAGCAACCATGTCGCCTTCTTTCTCTAAAGAGGTATGACTTCTATACTGATGTGGTCTAAAGAATTGTCCTAGCTTCCTTGTGTGATAATGCATTCTTTCGTGCGTAGGCGTGTTGCCCAATGGCATTCTCCTCTCCACATAGCGTTCAATGGCCAATACTTTAACGTGGTTTGCCCTCTTTGAGATGTTGCATTTGCTAGCAGTGAATAGTAGCAATATAGCATCTATCCATTTCTCATTGACCTGACATTAAGATTAACTATACTACTGTTAGTAATCTGTTGTGAAATCGCATGTGAAATAATAACCTATCATATAAGATTCCACAGGGCGTTCAATGTCCAGTACTTTATAGTGAACTATTTATTTTGAGGATGTTTCATTTGTAAGCACTCGCTAGCAACACAACAGTCATGCATGTTTCCTTGACTTGATATTAAGATTAACTAAACTACTGTCAGTAAGATGTAGTGAAATTGCTTGTGAAACAATAACGTATCACGCGCACTTATCATGTTAGGGCTTTTCCCCTTAACATGGCATTGAAATGATGCTATACACAGTTAGCAACATGATTTTATCACATTTACACACAGAGGGCTAAGCTATTCTTCTCTGGCTAATTTTAGATGCACATGGGGCAAAGTTGTTCGCCTTTGGCTAATCTTCTGTACTTGTTAATTCATAGCTATACATCTTTTTGTCCATGCCAATGTTGGTTTTGCAACAGTAGAGTGCAACATGTTAGTTACACCACCATGTAAGCTTTGTATGTGTGAATGGCTCCTAAGGTTAGAATTTTTACATGAAAATAGTGAGTGACAATGTGATATGCCCCTTATCTTCCCCATGAAATAATGATGATCTAGATGAATGTTAGATTCTTTGCTTGTCACACTTGTTTGGTAACTTTTTCAAGGTTTCATGGAACACTTAATGATATTCTCTTTCTACTTTTGATGGTTTCTTCCTTTTCTTCAACATGTATCTTGTAAGTGTCTTTTTTGATGATCTAGAAGAATGTTAGATTCTTTGCTTGTCACACTTTTTTGGTAACTTATTCAAGGTTGCATGGAACACTTAATGATATTCTCTTTCTACATTTGATGGTTTCTTCCTTTTCTTAGTAAAGAGACTAGATGCCAAAGAATAAAATAGCTACACATACCAACTCCAAAGGCATCCCATGAAACTGTGACATGCCAATGGAAGCATGAATTCAATATAGATTTATAAAAGGAACAACTGGTTGCTTCAATGTACGTATACAAAGACCATATGCTTAATGTCTAAATCAAGTAGTTGCATAAGTGAGGATGGACCAATCTTTAAATTGTGCATTGTGATATTTTTTAGCAAGCCCAAAGCTATATAATCATGAACCTCACCTTATCTATGAGGAAAAAGTTAGCTAGAAAGATATGGGTATCCACTTCTCTTTTTCATTTGAGCCCATCAAATCTTTCATGTGGCAACTTGCCTTTGGAGAAGCAAAAAATAAAGAGGTCGCTTACATAAGAAAATATGGATAGGACAAAAGAAGAAGCCATTCCTAGCTAAAAGGAAGAGGCCTTCTTGTAGACTTTTGTTCACTTGGGATGCTTATAAGCTTTTGTACACATTACAAAAAGAAAAAAAAGAAACTAGTGATGCTTGAGATTTGACCTATTTGATAAAGCCCCCCCTACAAGGTACGGTTTTAATGTTTCTCAAAAAAGTATCAAATGAAGTCCTCTTTAAAATGTCATTTTTCAAAGTCTTTTTGTTTTTTAACCAAGTGTGCTTTCCTTGTGCAAAGAGGGGTTTGACTTTTACAACATTTCATACTAAGGGTTAATTTTCACAATTCTCAACTTGAGAATGGGTAAGATATTTATAATGAAGCAAATAGGAGAGTAAAATTTCTTGTAACAATAGCTAGTGAAAATCATGGAAAATAATGATGTTGATGTGCATTTATTCTATGAAAAAGTCTATTTTGGCATGTATATGTGTCATGAGATGGATCTCTTGCCATGCATTATTTGTATCTTTGAGTCTTTGTGCATACGAATTTTGTAGCCACTTGTGAGATACGTGGATTGACATGTGTCGTGTATTCGACGCATACATGTCATGATACTTGTCTCGTGATGGGGGAGTGTGTGTGTGTGTGGCTAAAAGGTGCTTGTCAAGTAGGCATTCAGTTGTGAAGTCGGCAAGTGAGTGTCTTTTGACAAGTATGCCACAATTGACTTGGCATTGTATCATGAACTTAGCATAGATGTGTCATTTTGATTGTGACACCCTCCCTTCCTCCTTGGGTATGGATGGGCACTTGGTCGTGAATTCGGCTAGATAGTGTCATGATGGGCTATAAATGAATAAATATGTGATGGGCATTTGGTTGTGTTTTTTCCTAAAATCAAGCCTTGGAAGATAGCCTCTTTGTTTCTTGAAGAGCCCAAAGTGGAAGTAGTTAAAATAGAAATGGCAGAATGGAAATATTTGAATCTAGGAGCTCAATTGGAATCCCAAGATTGGGGAAGGTTTGAGGAAGTATTACGAGCACATGTTAGGGAATTTGCTTGGTCTTATACTGACCTTAAAGGTATTAAAGCTGAACTTTGTCAGCATTATATTGATCTAGAACCAGGTACAAAACCCATATGTCAACGCCAACGACGAACAAATCCTGTGTATGCAGAATTGGTCAAAGCTGAGATTACTAAGCTTCTTGATGCGGGATTTATATATCTTGTTGCATATAGTGAATGGGTTTCTCCTATTGTGGTAGTACCTAGGAAGAACAGTAAGAAGATTCGCATTTGTATTGATTATAGAAAGCTAAATAGTAAAACATGTAAAGATAATTTCCTTTGCCATTTACAGATTAGGTACTTGATAAAGTTGCATGCCATGAGCTATATTCTTTCATGGATGGGTTTAGTGGCTATAACCAAGTACTAATTCATCCAGAACATCAATCCAAAACTACCTTTACTACTGAATGGGGTACATTCGCTTATTAAGTAATGCCTTTTGGCTTATGATATGCACACGCATCATTTCAAAGAGTTATGATTGCCGCTTATGAATATTTTCTTCGACAATGGATGGAAGTTTTTCTAGATGATTTTTGTGTCTATGGGACAGCAAAAGAAATGCCTGATCAATTGGCACAAGTGTTTGAACGTAGTGATGAAGTAGGTATCTCCTTAAACCCTGATAAATGTGTTTTTGGAGTGCCAAAAGGAACATTCTTGGGGCATATTGTTTCTAAAGAAGGCATTGCTATGGATCCGGCTAAAATTTCTAAGATTTTTGAACTTCCACCTCCAACAAATCTTAAGCAATTGCATGGATTTTTGGGGTATCTAAATTATTATCGACGATTCATTTCTGATTTGGCAAAAGTGGCATCACCTTTGATAAATTTGCTACGAAAGGATACTCATTTTAATTGGGTTGATGCTTATCAAGAAGCATTTGAATTTCTTAAGCAAAAGTTAATTGAAGGACCAGTATTGGCACCCCCAAAGTGCATGAAAGAATTCCATATTCATGTCGATGCATCTATGTATACTGTAGGAGCAGTTTTATGCCAAGTTGATAATAATAAGGTGGATCATCCAATTTATTATGCAAGTTGTAATTTAAGTGATACGGAAAGAAATTATACTACCACTGAGAAAGAATGCTTATCAATGGTATTTGAGGTGGAAAATTTTTGTCATTATTTATTAGGGAATATATTTACCATTTATGTGGACCATGAAGCATTAAAGTATTTTCTTAATAAAGCAAAACTTTCGGGACATGTAATTCATTGGATATTGTTATTTCAAGTGTTTGATTTTCAAATAGTTACTCATCCTGGTAGAGCTCATGTTCTAGTAGATCATCTTTCATGATTATTAATATCCGATAAAGAAGAAGGTGTGGAGGATGATTTACTATATGCATTACTTTTTACTGTGAAGACGCAAGCTCCATGGTATGCTGATATTGCAAATTTTCTTAGCACAGCTCCTTATCCACTTGGTGCTGATAAACAACGAAAGCGACAAATTTTAATGCAAGCACACTCCTAAATGGATTATTAGGAGGTTATCTTTATAAATTCTTTCCACGCGAGGGCATCTATCGGTGATGTGTAAGGGAAGATGAAGTCCCAATGGTTCTTAAGGCATTGCATGATGAGCCGTATGGTGGCCATTTTGCCTGTGAATTAATTGCAAGGAAAGTTCTATTAGCTGGTTATTGGTAGCCTACTCTATTTAAGGATACTTATTATTATTATCAAAAATGTAAAGTCTGTCAAAGGACTAGTTGTCCTTCTAAGAGTTTTTTTATACCTTTGACACCTATATTGGCATTAGCACCTTTTGAGAAGTGGGAAATTGATTTTGTGGGCCTAATTGATCCACCTATTGATTATATTACAAAGTGGGTAGAAGCAAAAGTACTTAAGATGGATAAAGCTATTGATGTGGCTAAGTTTATGTATGAGAATATCATTACACATTTTGGTTGTCCACTAGAATTAGTAAGTGATAGAGGTTACCATTTCTTGAATGGTCTGATTAGCAAGTTAATAGAGCTATATCAAATTAAGCATCATAAATCGACGCCTTATTATCCCCGAGCTAATGGTCAGGTTGAAGTAACCAATCACATTATTTGCGGGATTTTAACTAAAATAGTTGCTTCTCATCGAGAGATTGGGATGAATGTTTATATGAGGCATTATAGGCCTATACAACCACTTATAAAGTGACAGTGCAAAATACACCCTTCAATTTAGTTTATGGAACTAATGCTATTTTTCCAATTGCGCAAGAGTTGCCTACTCTATGAATAGACCTCTCGTTACGATTAGGTGAGACTGAATCTTAGAGGCAAAGGATTTTACAATTGGTGAGTCTAGATGACAAAAAAATGTTAGCTTTACAAAGTTTAGAAGCAATGCAGAAACGTCATGAAGTATGGAATGATCTGAACATTAAAATACGAGAGTTTAAAGAAGATGATTTAGTTTTATTATATGATAGTCGATACTACAAATTTCCTAGGAAGCTCAAAACTCGTTGGTTAGGAGCTTTTAAGGTTGTTAAAGTTTATGATAATGGTTCTCTGGATGTACAAGATATTAATGCTAAAAATGAGATATTTAGAGTTAATAGCCTTCGTCTTAAACATTTTGTGACTTAGTTTAGTTAAGGTATAGTTAGGCTAATGGTTATAATGACCCTTTAACTAATCTATATTTGGATTTCTTTTCTTTTGGGGGTTTTTAATGGATGCATGTATGGCTTTTATGTTGATGTATGTGCTTTACCCTCGTCTTGATGCTGATAGTTCTGATCATATTCATGTCGGGCCTTATAGTATTCCGCATTTTCAAACAGATGATAGGTTCTTATATGCACCGAGAGGAGAGGCCTATTGCGGTTCTTCTTTTGTGATCATTTTTTGTTTGCAATAGCATCCACCCTTTGGTTGTAGATAGTGTCAGTGGCATCTTTTCGTGCATGCTCACCTTCTGTGTTGGCAGTGTCACACTTACTTTCGACGCTATGGTACCACTATCATGCAGGATGCTATAGGCTACACTTATCAATGCCACAATTATGATAGTGTATTCTCACCTGAGCATGGTGCTGCTCAATCCAGGGTTGGTAGAGAACAGTAAGAATTTTTCTGATATCAAGCTGTTATTTACCGTTTTACTCCATCATATCCCGATTATCAAGTGAATGTTAGTTGTGCCTGTTGGGATTATATCTATTGGTATATAGATACTATTGAGGGAAAATCTTTAGGATGTTTACTAGTGGCACCTATGACCTATTATGACGATGCAACTGTGGCTCCGCTCCATGATGTGATGGAGGTTTTTAACGATGCACATGATAGCCGATCTATGACATCTGATGCATCTATGCTAGAGGCTATTCATGAGCATCCTATATTTGATGGTTTAGTTGATAGGCTTGACTTAGATAGTGTGGATGATTTTGGATTAGGGTTATTTTTTGCAGTAGAAGATCTTAGAGAGTTTGAAGATTTTTGTAACATGCCCACAAGCACATTTTAGCGGTCTAGAATCTAAGCGTCACCGCCTCGCACTCCCATGGAATGCTCTATGGTTTATTGCCTAGGGTTTCTCGAGTCCACCTCACAATGGAACATTCGTGGCCAAACCCACTAGGATCGACCTAAAATTTGGGTTCCTGGTGGTCAAGGTCTTTCCTGACAGCATTCTAGCATCGGTCTTGGACATCCTACTTTACGCAGAGATACCAAAGCCAAAGTAGATCCAAGCCGCACTTGGTTCAAAGAGAATAGGAAACAAGAGGGATGAGCCGCTCATCCTCTCTGCCCGTAGGGCATAATTCCATTCCGGTTCCCTAGAACGACATGAATTGGGTTCTAACTTAACAATACCTAAAGTTGAATGGCAATAAAACCTTGTGAGAAGCCTCCCAGTTCTCTGGGACAGTCAGGGGTTCCATCCACTCACTTCCCTCAATAGACATTCTTTAGTTATCTAATTAGGTCCTATCACATTTATGTGTGACATTTAAAATCAGCTTCCTTAATTAAGCCTTTAGGGAATAGGGTTCGCTCACGTAATTTACAACACAGAAACAAAAATAGAGCAGCAGACATTTTGACAAACATGTTCCTTAACTTATCTTCAAGTTAATCTTTGTCTCCTTCCCATACAGGAGAAATTATGTATCCCTTCTGTCCAGTAGAAGTACCCAGTCCAAATCACATGGCACCATAATTTCTATCCATTATCTAGAATAGGATCTTCCAATGCCACAGACATTGGGCTCACGATAGCAGTCTTTAACTTCGTTTCGGACTCAGCAAGGGGTGTCTAGAGCTCTGTTGACCCCAATTGACCTAGGAACAAGACACACTTTCTGTGGTTGTCCTTTTCACCACTCGACCTTTAGCCCGTGAATCGAGCAGTGCCCTTTCGGGTTGAGACATAGCGTGACCTTGGAGATGATCCACCCATATAAAATATCCTTTCTTAATTAGTCCAATTAAGAATCAAGCACAATCAAGGAAATCAGCCTAATGTTATCTTCCAAGGAAACATTCCTTTATTTTCCATGGCAACTTGTCATTATTGACCCCTGCCAAAACACAAGCACTTGGAATAATCATCTAGATCACATCCTAACAATCGGTTTAATGCAAAAGCATTTAGAACGTTATTCTATCCATCAACAAAAACAATGCTATCATTTTCCAAACATTGCAGGAATAGTCGCGATAACCTTTCCATCGCGTATTTGCTCTCCCCCTTGGGATCTAAGCGATTCCATGCAAAATTTTCTTAACACTTCCTCTATTTGGCTAGGATATGTGTCGAAGTTTCAACATTTCTCAAGACATGAGTTCTAATAATCCCTTACTTTGATTGAAACCGAACCTTCTTCCTAAAGAGTAAAAAAGCATCAATCTTTCCTTTGACTTAGGGTTTTCTAACTCTTGAGCTCTTCATTTGCCTTTGAGGCCTAGAGTTGTTTGTATCTATTCTAGTCCTCCCTGAATAGGATTGATAACATCGTAGCTATCGGATAGATCTCAAGGCATCTCAATTTTAGCCCTTATGATCGTCGTTTGTGTTAACTAGGCACAACATCAAGACTCCCAATCTATCAAACATAAGCTATTAACGAGAGCTTGGACAAAGGTCTAGAGCTTCGATAACAATTCTTTTCTGACTAAGCTGCTTGCCATGCAATCCTTCAGGCATGCAAGTTGCAACATATACCTTGAAAGTGAGAAAAACACACCTAGTATTGCGAGGGCATGCTTGGAGCCTTAAATGTTATTTATGAATTCATTGCATGGTATCTAAATACAATTGACTTCTTTTGACATGCACATTTGGGAAATTCAATCCTTCAAGCACTTG
This sequence comes from Lygodium microphyllum, assembly GCF_053477565.2. Taxonomy (NCBI): domain Eukaryota; kingdom Viridiplantae; phylum Streptophyta; class Polypodiopsida; order Schizaeales; family Lygodiaceae; genus Lygodium; species Lygodium microphyllum. The sequence continues at coordinate 97,032,753 of NC_141143.1, forward strand.
CGATGTGATTTATCCTTTTTAATGTCCTATTCCCATATGACACAACATGGGTCTAATGCATCTCATGCGGGAATCAAAGTAAGCATTTATCAATCTGGAAATATGTTACTTACGACCAATACTACGGTTGGATGGCAGTGATATCCTTGCCCAGGGCTTCAGTGCTCATTGTAGGGTTTCCATCCACGCACGTCATTTTCCACTTGGGTACCATCCCCGATCTCTTCTCTTTTAGACGTGCTCCACACAGGACTTCCGCATCTTGTACTCGATTAGCAAGGGCCAGTTGGGGAGCGAGATGAGCTTGGGATCAAAGGATAATGATGCGAGAATGGAGTATGGGTCCATGGCCAACAAGAGAGAAAGGACGCATGTGGATGTCCTCTTTCATGCAATAGATGAACTTGGGTTTGCATGAAGGGGGTTGGAATGTTATCTCTGTTGGCATTTCCAAGTGTAGCCCTTTGCGACTTCCGCATTCATAGCTCCCAAACTTCTCCTCTTAGGGGCCATGATGGATGCATGTTTCTTTGAATAGAACTTCAATGAATTTGAGGGTTGCATCATCTAGCTTTGAGTAGCTAGGATGGAGATAGTAGAGCCTTCGCAAGAGATGAGAGAGACTTTGACTCTGCAAGAGGTGATAGAGTAGGGCCTTTGAGATGATACCCTCTTCTTTTATTAATTATTATTATTATTTCTCTCTTTCTCTCTCTCCTATCTTCTTCTCTCCCTCAACTTCTTCCTTTCCTCTCTCTATCATTATCTCTTATTCCCTAACTTCTTCTTCTCTTCTTCTCCCTATTCTCTCCTCCTCCTCTTCTTCTCTCTCTTCTCCTCTCCCTCTCCCTCTCTTCTTCTCTTATATTCCCCTCTCCTCCTCCTCCTCCTCCTCCTCCTCCTCCTCCTCCTCCTCCTCCTCCTCCTCCTCCTCCTCCTCCTCCTCCTCCTCCTCCTCCTCCTCCTCTTCTCCTCTCTCTCTCCCCCTCTCTCTTCTTTTCCTCTCTCTCTCCTAGTGTTCAGGCCAGTAAGCCTCCTATCTTCTTTATTATGAGTGGGGGTTTTATATAATGGGGAGGAAGGTTTATTATTTGGGGGGAGGGGGGGGAGGAAAGGTAGCACACGTGTGCTCCTTCCCCCCATTGACTTCATTGGCATTGTCATCATCAGCTTCGCCATCGTTGCCTTCTTCCTGGCTATTATTATCTGCTTCTTCCTCCTCGTGCTCCACCATGTCAACTTCTCATCCTTTCCCTCCCCCGCCTCAGTTTTTTTGTCAATCCCCTTCCCCTCGCCACCTGTTTGGCGGCAGCTCGGGGGGAGGGGGGGGGGTATTACAATTTTAGTTTAGATCTTTTGTTTTTTTAGAGTATTGTTGGGTTTTTACTTTATTCTACATATTTTAAAAAAAACAACATACAAAACAAATAATCCTTTTAAAAAAACACTTTTGGTTTGTTGATACCTTTACATTTTAGGTTTTAGTGCACTTTAGTTTAGTTAGTCTTCACATGGTTAGGTAGTTAGTTGCATGCATGGTTGTGATACTCCTTTAGTGCGCTAGGAGCTCATTATAAGGAAGTTTGACTAGATGGCTAGATTTCAAAGGAGTTTCACTCTTTATTGATCTAACATATTAATGGTTTAGTGGTTAGTAGTTGAGTTCTCTGCAGGTTTGATGATTATTGCAATTTACGAACCACTACATGATTATCTTCGCATTATCTTGGAGTTGCAATATCCATGAACATAACATGTTGTTTCATATCTAATCTATCTATTTATATTCGTTTGAACTAAGAGGAAGTTAAAAATATAACTTGATTGAAATCATTTAGAGTTTTTCCAACCTAAATACCTACAGAAGAAACATAAAACTCATTTTTTTAAAACACAAATACACCAAAAGATATATAACTAATTTAGTCTATATGAGAGTCCACCGACATGGGATGGGACTTAGCACTAGGAAGTGATAGAAAGGGGGTGATGTGTGTGCATGACATAGTTAATTTCATTGTATGGAAGTCTGATTAGGAATCCAATAGAATTTTCCCTATCTTCTTGTCATTTTTTAACGATATGTGGGGGTAGCTGTATAACAAGGTTATCTCCACGAAATTTTGACTAGGAGTAGCATGGACAAGAGATGCTGAGCTGCTGAGTATCTTTGCTTATCTAGAGTGACTAATATTATGTGCTAGATTAGATTCCTTAAGCAAAGTTGTTGAGTTGAAATGTTTGATTGTTATATTAAGTGATGCATTCTTAGTCTTCTCGTTGATCCTTTAATAAAATAAAAATTTAAAATCCAATCCAAATGACAAAGTTTGAAAGAGTCTATATATTTATTCTTTGAAAATAAAGAAAATAAGAAATTAAAAAAGGAAAAAAATATCATGGGACTACATGGTTAACAGAAAAAAACACCAAAAGAAGATAACCATCGCCTCTAAGGTCCTGGTAGGTTGTAGAGATTTCCTTCATGGATTCCTTGCATCCGATGCCTTATATCTCTTTGGGGTGGGACCTTTTGGGAAGGAGAATAAATGTATTTACTCTTTTGGCATTGAAAGAAAGCCACTTCTATTTTTAAAAAAACAAACAAATAAATAAACACTCTGGAAGGGACCATTGACTGGTTGTTCTAGTAGAACATGGAGGGTTAGCAACTAAACCATAGGAGTCCTATTGGTGTCGTACTATTAGCTTGCTTTGTTGGGTTCTTTGTTAGGCATGGACCTTATCAGTGACGCTATTTCAGAAGAAATGTTCCTAGTGGGATAGTAGTGTGGCATTTTCTTGCCTAGAGGGATTATTGTTATTTAGCGGCTCTAGAAAGCTTCCTAGTTGGTATGTTCTATGCACTAGATGAAGCTATGTTATGTACTTAAGTAGGGAGAGTGAGTAAGGGAAATGTTAGTATGCACAAGTTTTATACAACTTAATTGAAACATTTGTGTTGCTTGCTTAATAATATGATCCCAGTACATATTTTCCTATCTTTTCAATGTGTCTACTAGTTTTCTATGTGTGGTTTTGCAGCTCTTGTAGCTGTATTCGTGAGGACGCTTCGCAATTAAGTGAGGGAGAGTATATTTTTCTTTTGAGATTGCATAACAATGCTCGTGGTAGCTGTGTTCACGATGCTGGATGTTCGTGATGTAGCTGTGCTCATGAAGACACTTCGCAATTAAGTGGGGGAGAATGACAATACCTAGAAACAATGCCTAATATTGCAAATTTTTAAAGCAAAATTGTATACAATTGGCACATTGTTACCAATCTTTTACATTAATTTAAAGCAGATGCGGTGTTCGTTGTTGCTATTTTTGGAGGTCGTGTCTCTGTAGTCTGAGATCGATATAAGGAAGTTTTTGTATGGGAGGAAGGTGGTGCTATAGACAAAATCTAGTAGATTTCCTTAGCGAATCCCAACCATGACCAAGCAATGTGCTAGCAATCTTTGAAGCTCTCCAGAGAAGTATGGAGCCACTTGAAGATGTGATGTTACTTGCACTTGTTATGCTGTTTTTTTCTATTCACCACTGATTGGACTTTAGTTCTTTGGGTCAGATCTTGCATATAGGTGTATAAGGTAGATAGATGGCCAAATGTCCTACCTTGTAATATACTATTCACATTTCTCAGATAGAGGACTTAAGTGCTAAGAAATTTAATATGCAAGAAAACAAGTGGAAACCCTGGCTATGGATCTCAGTCTTTTGACATGTTTCCATCATCCATCCTAACACTTTCAGGTTGTGTCACTAGAAGGTTGGAGCTTTGTCATGTATGTTATGGAGACTACTAAGTTCAAATATGCAATGGCTTATGTTATCACTCTTGTTGTAATTGTTGGATATTTCCTGGTAAATATTGTGGTTGCTGCAATTAGTGGAGTTTTCCTTTGAGTTCGTCATAAGCATCAAGCTCTTTTGAAGAAGAATAGAAACACAAAGAAGTTCAGTTTCTATAATACAACTATTCTAGCGAGCATTCTGAATGGTGTGGTACTTGAGAAGGATAATAAATTGATATGGAGGGAAATATTTAAAATCAAATATAAACAAATGAGGGCAAACTATCAATCTAAGGTTAATACTATATTTTATGCAGAAAAGATTGTGGACAATGCTGCATCAATCGATACAAGAACCATAATAATGGTTTTGTTAAGGTTTAGAAAGGGGGAGGAGAAAGGGAAGTATCAACTTACAATGTTGGAATTATTCATTCCCCAAGTTGTAATGTTATTGGTGAGTATTATCCTTGTTTGGCTGAGATGGATAAAAGAAAAATGGATTCAGATGGTGCAAAGGGAGTTGTGGACATGATTGATTGGTCATCTTATGGTACTAAAGATGGACCATGTGCAAAAGCAGTGCTAAGTTCATATGTTGGATTTCTCCAAGAATTACTTATCTGGTATAGTTGCCAAGGAAAAGAGTTAGAAGACAAGGACTTTGGATTGCTGAATGAGAATCAATTTCTCTAGATTTTTCAGCCAACCAGAAACAAAATTGATGAAAACTGTTTAGTGCAAATATCTTGGAGCTTGATAAAAGGAAAGGGGAAAGGAAAGGAATTACGAGAAAAATTAAAAATTAGTGAGAGGAGATGCCATTGGAGATAGGAGGGGTCATGAAGAGAAGGAGGGTGCCATCAATGAAGAGAGATGGAGAGAGAGAGGCAGGAAGCAGGCCATGGGGAAAGGGAAGAAGGAAGTGAATGTGTTGATATGGTTGGTGTTCGTGGCCGGCACTGGCTACTTCTACATGAAGCTCAAGAATCCCCACAAGATCACTCACAAGCTTGAGTTCTGCAAGTACGAACCAGTCATCAAGAAGCACGTCCTCTAGCCAAAGAGAGAGAGAGATCTAAGAGAGAGAGAGAGCCATCAGAGTTCATGTCTCCCCAGACGCTGATCGGAGTCCAATGAGATCTCTGTGGGTCTCTGGAGTGGCGCGGTAGGTTGTTGAGAATGCAGATGTCATCAATGAAGCGAACCATAGATCCTCGTAGCTTTTGTCAATGGCTCAAAAGTCCATATGCACCGAAGATGATGAAGCATTCGACATAGCGGAGCTTCACATGAAGTAAAGAAATGTACAAATGCTAGCAAAGGGAGTAAACCAAATGACATGCATGTTCTTTGGACTTGCAGAGGCTTTCAGCACTATTGCGTAATGCCTTTTGGCCCAAAGTGAATCATGGCAAATGGATAAAGGTGACAAAAAAATGTATTCCAAACTTAACAAAACTTTCATTTTCTTTGGTTGTATAGAGAATGGTGAAAGTAGATATTGTTCCCAACTAGATGAATTGTTCTGTATAATGACATATGGTGCACTACTAGAAGCCATCAAGGCCTTGTAGCTAATAATTTGTACATGATCTACTTGCTTGATGTAATCCAGCTTAAGCAAAGACATAAACACCTCATTTACCAAAAAGATTGCAAGGCAAGTCGGTTGTAGAGAGAGAGAGCACATGACTATATCAAGGCTCGCCCCGGTAGATTGCTATAGCATCATGATTCGTGATCCAACAAGGTGTTGATTGTATTCTATTTTCAAGGGACCAAGCATTTCTTAGACAATTTGGTGTTGAGAGAGAGGAGAGAGATTAAAGTCTTTCCGTCACTTTCCCTCTCATCACAGGCATAATATGGCAACTTGCAACGGCTTCCCTACAAGAGCTTATCGCTAAAATCAAATAAAGGGGCCTCCATGCGTGTCTTTCCTTGCCTCGCCGTCCTTAATGCCCGAGTCCCGCACATAGGAAGAAGAGGGAGATAGAGGAAGTAGAAGAGAAGAAAGAGCAAGAGGAGGTTGGCAAGGTTATAGCATTGTTGACCATGATTACATTGCTTATCGATTTGAAATTCTTAGATTGTTGGGAAAATGAAGTTTTGGGCAAGTGGTTAAGTGGCACGATCACAAATTTGGGGTAATCAGAGCGATAAAATTTGTTCGAAAAAAAAAAGTCATCAACAAGCCCTTATTTAAGTTAGGATACCACAACATCTCTAAAACAAGTGGCTTTGAAGAGCAATATGGAGAATCATCAAAGTGAATGTGTACTAGGATGGGACTGTTGATAGATTGATTTCCTTTGTTGGACTGTGGAGACATTAACTTCAAAAGAGCAATTTCGACTCGTATTTTGTCAAGTAAGCGTCTTATCTCATTTAACAAAAATAAATGGTGTGACATGAATATTTTCTCAATTTAGATTTTTTTTAAAAAAAAATTGAAGCTCATTTTGAACTCTGAATGGTTGTTTGTATTTTTGTATGATTGATTTTTCATTTTAGAAATAAAAAACAATTAACAATACTTTAAACTAGCATAGATGATTTTTTAATAAACTTTTTAGTAGTATAACTATGAGTTTTAATATTTTTCATATGAATTCTATAATGTTGGAAGTTTACTCGATTTTTTTGATAATATTTGGAGATCATTTAGCATGTTGGTAAATTCAAAAATGGTTATTTTTTAGTAAACAATTCAGTTTTCATTTAAATTATGTTTTTTGCATCAATAAAAATTATGATTGTTGTATGGAAAAACTAAAAGTCAAATTTTTGATGCTTTAGTAAAAAAATTTAGAAATATAAAAAATAATTTAATGTTATTCTTCTTAAAGAAAACATCCATATAACATGATGTTTTTGTTTTGACATAATTAAAAGTATAAGTGGTGAGTTAATCTACGACATAAAATAAATGATTAATAAATAATAAAAGGAATTTATTATATAAAGATAGAGAAGAGTTAATAAAAAAGAAATTTAAATGGAGATGTGTAGAGAGATCCATTGGGTCTATGCTGCCTTGAGATCAATTTCCTTAAGGGATAAAAATCATAGGCTTAGTATTTTAGTGTCCAATGTAGAGACCTAGTCATGAAGATTTAAGAGAGAAAGTGCAAGATTAAGCAAGCTTGTTGAGTTTTAGACAATAGATTAGTTGAACTACTACGAACGAGTCTCATAATTATTGAGGAACACTAGATAGATCATAAAAATTAGTTACCAATATCACTTATTTAGTGAAACAACTCGCAGGAGTTGGCTTGACAACTCGGTTAAAAGTGGCTTGGTGGTCATTGGCCAGTCAAAGCTCCATACCTAAGCTATCTCCCACTAAAAGGGTTTCTCAAAAAATGATCCACTATACAAGTTGCCCCAACCAAAAATCAAAACCCTATTCTGAAAACCCTAATCTGCCATAGTCAAGTACTCTTCAAGCTCCTTTCCACTTTTTCTAAAATTTTAGTCAACTGAAGCCTCCTTCTCTCAAATGTAAAGTTTCCAATAAGTATAAACCTTCAAGAAGAAGATTTGGAGCAACCCACCTGAATTCAAGTAGTCAACGTGAAGATCAAGAAGACCACCTGAAATCAAGCAACATCAAGCGTGAAATCAAGCTAGTATCTCTTGATACTAACCTAGTGCTTCTTGGCACCTATGTTTCTTGACACATCCAAGAACAATTCATGTTGGTTTTACTGTTAGAGATCATTGCCAGGCAGGCAGGATTGCCTGGGCTGCACAGTCGGACTGCCACGTGGCAGTCCGACTGCCTGCAGCCCAGTCGGCTGCATTTAATGCAGCCGACCTGCCCTATTTTCTGGCGCCCCATTTCAGGCAGTTTTTCGGCTATATATTGCCGACGTTTCCAGCAGTCTGCCCACTCTTCTCTGTCGCAGATTACAGACCGGTGCTGTGCAGTTTTCTGTCTCTGTTCACAGATTTCAGACAGCAGACAGTGCAGACTGCAGCAGACTTCGAGGTGGACAGCAGGTCGCATCGTCGAGGTGGAGACACGCAGTCCAGTTCACTGCGCCCGCGTATATCTTTGTTTTCAGCATTCTTTATACAGCAGATCTTCATTGTACACTGTCTCTTTCTCTCCCTTCTCTCTCTGCGTTCTCTCTCTCTCAGTCCTACGCTTCCGCACCGCTGCACTCTGACATGGTATCAGAGCAGTGTTTGAGGACTGACTGAGCGCAGAATCAACCTGAAGTGGAGTTTCCATCGCGACACAAATTTGCGTTTTTTGCGTTTAAGGGCAGACAGGAGGCCTGCGCCTTGGAACAAGGCTGAAACGAGTGTGGGCGCACAGGAAAGGAGTACAGGTGGTGGATTTGTTGCTGTTTACTGCTGTTTGACGCGGAGAAAGTTTGAGTTTTCAACCTAAAAGTGCAGGTTTTGCTTTTTCATCGCCTCCGGCGGGTGAAGAAGCTTCGGGACGCGGAAGAGCCTTAGCAGGCTGAGTTTACCCAGTCAGAGGGGGCTGCTTTTGCGTTTGAGAAGGCATTGCAGGTGAAGATGTCTACAGAGATGGACTTGGAGTTCCAGGCGATTATGGACCGGAAGGTGCCTGTCTTACCGGCTCTTCCTATAGATCAGAAGCTCGACGGCGACAACTACCGCATATGGCGTGTTATGATGTTGGCCATCCTTGAGTCCTATGATTTGGCGGAGTTGGTACAGGAGGAGATTGACCGGCCTTCGGTAAGAGATGAGTCCAAACTCTCTTCCGATGCTCGTACGGAGTTGGCCAGGGCCCAGTCTCATTGGGACAAACTGAATGCCCAGATTCGATCCTTTCTCTTTCTATCATGCACTACAGCCGTGATCGCTCACATCGAGCACTTGACGGTGGCTCGTGAGATATGGCTGGAGCTTGATCAAATGTACAATCGAATGACCCTGATGAAGAGGGTTTCTTTGGAGGTACAGATGCGGACTTTGTCCGTCAATAAGTCTTCTTCGCTAAGGGAACACATTAACAAGCTAAGCCAGCTACAGATGCAGGTTCAGAATGCGGGGAAGCTGATTTCCTCCGAAGACATGGTGATCACACTCTTGTCCCAGTTGCCGCCACGATTCGGTACATTTTACTCTGCCGTTATTGCTTCAGGGCGAGAGTCTACTCTTCACTGGGAAGAGTTGGTTCCTATGGCCTTGGACCTACTTTTTGGCACTAAAGTCAGAAGCTTTCTCGCACTTCAAGGATTGGCTTCTCTTTGAGGAGAACCGATCAGGCCGGAAGTTGAAGACCTTGCGATCCGACAAGGGAGGTGAATTTGTGTCTAATGAATTTGCTCGGTTTTGTGCAGATAGAGGAATTCACCAGGAGTTTGCCAATACCAATACTCCTCAAGAAAATGGTATTCTAGAATGGAAGAACCGCAGTGTGATCGAGATGGCGCGCACCATAATGGAGCACCGACAGACCCCTCAGGTTCTGTGGGCCGAGGCTGTGGCTACTGCAGTCCACATCCTTAATCGATCCCCTACTTCAGCCGTGGAAGGGATGACTCCATTTGAGGCTTATTTTGGGACGAAGCCAGATGTTTCTTACTTTCGGGTCTTTGGGAGTGATGCCTATGTTCACATTCCCAAGGCTCACCGTGACAAATTTGAAGCGGCTTCCCAAAAACAGGTATTTGTTGGCTACAGCTCCCAGTCCCAAGGCTACCGACTGTATGATCCCGTCAAGCAGGATGTATATACTAGCCGTGATGTGCGGTTTGTGGAGGTTCCGGTTACTTCAATGGGTGAGGAGCATCCCGTTCTTGGAGATCCAGGGGAGAGTTTGGCTCCTTCTACAGTTCCACTGGAGCCTGTGCCTTTTGATTATGATTCTGTTTCTGACACAGAGTCTACTGTTCCACCGGACCCTTCTGAGGAGTTACCCCCGGTGGACATTCCAGAGTCTTCTACTGATGGAGAACGACGAGGGGAGGTTCGGCCTCCTCCTCGCTGGGCCCGTGACACACTCCGTGATTCAGGGATCGAGGGGGTTCCTGAGGAGTGGGGACCGCAGGATGGTCCGCGGTGGTCACGGAGGCACCAGGCGCATTCTTCGGAGCTTGTTTGCTCCAACTATTGTTTAATGTCCCGAGTTATGCAGGATCGAGAGCCCACCTCCGTGAAGGAGGCTTTACAGTCCACACCATGGAAGAAAGCTATGGAAGCTGAGTTGGAGGCTATTGAGAGGAATGGCACTTGGTCTCTCGTGCCACGCCCCTCGAAGAAGAAGGTGATTGGAGTCAAGTGGGTCTTCAAGACCAAATATCTCAGTGATGGTACTTTGGATAAGCACAAGGCTCGCCTTGTTGCTAAGGGTTTTGCCCAGCGCCCAGGGATTGACTGTCATGACACCTTTGCCCCCACAGCTCGTATGGCAACCATTAGAGCTGTTCTTGCTTTGGCTGGCCATAGGAGATGGCCTGTTTATCAGTTGGATGTGAAGTCGGCCTTCCTGAATGGTGATTTGAAGGAGGAGATCTACGTTGAGCAGCCTCCTGGCTTTGGTTCTTCAGATGGGAAAGCCTACAGGTTGAAGAAGGCCCTGTATGGTCTCAAGCAGGCCCCGCGAGCTTGGAACGAGAAGATTGATTCGTTCCTCCAGTCTCAGTTGGGATATCGGCGGTCCAAGGCCGATCCGCAGCTGTATGTTCACACTTCCGAGGATGGTTGTGTGCTGTTTGTATTATATGTTGATGATTTGATTGTCACAGGTGATGATGCACAGCAGGTCCAGGAGACAAAGTCAGCTTTACATCGGACATTCGAGATGACGGATTTGGGGCTACTTCATTTCTTTTTAGGCAATGAGATTTATCAGTCTCAAAGGGGGATCTTTCTCTCCCAACAGAGATATGTACAGGAGCTCTTGGTGACTTTTGAGATGGAAGATTGTCGGGCCCTCTCTACTCCTATGGATCCGAACTGGAAGGCCACTTCCCATTCCGCTTCTCCTTTGGCGGATGCGTCCCGCTATCGACAGTTGATAGGGTCCTTGATTTGGCTTCTCAACACGAGGGTTGATCTATGTTTTGCTGTTGGGCTCTTGGCAGGGTTCATGAGTGAACCTAAGACGGTGCATTGGCAGGCTGCTCAGAGGATACTGCGGTATCTAAGGGGGACGTCTGATTTGGGGATTCATTATCCCGTAGGGACAGATGGGTCAGATCTTGTACTTGCAGGTTGGAGGGACTCGGATTGGGCCGGTGACGTGGACCATAGGCGGTCTACAACAGGTTACTGCTTTACTTTGGGTGCAGGTGTTATTTCATGGAGTAGCAAGAAGCAGCCCACGGTAGCCCTTTCGTCTACTGAGGCGGAGTATCGGGCCGCGTCTTCCACCACATGCGAGGTTGTGTGGCTTCGGAGATTGTTGGAGGAGCTTGGGTGCCCCCGGACTCGTCCTACATTGCTGCGATGTGACAATGAGAGTTGCATTGCCTTGGCAAGGAACCCTGTTTTTCATGCCCGGACGAAGCACATTGAGATTCAGTACCATTTCATCCGAGAAAAGCTTCTGGATGAGACCATCACTGTGGAGTATTGCAAGACGGAGGATAATCTTGCGGATTTGTTTACGAAGGCGCTTCCTCAGGCTCTACTTCGGCAACATTCCAGATCCCTCAGGCTTCTGCCCTGCCCCGGCTCTGAGAGGGGGTGTTAGAGATCATTGCCAGGCAGGCAGGATTGCCTGGGCTGCACAGTCGGACTGTGCAGTCGGACTGCCACATGGCAGTCCGACTGCCTGCAGCCTAGTCGGCTGCATTTAATGCAGCCGACCTCCCCTATTTTCTGGCGCCCCATTTCAGGCAGTTTTTCGGCTATATATTGCCGACGTTTCCAGCAGTCTGCCCACTCTTCTCTGTCGCAGATTACAGACCGGTGCTGTGCAGTTTTCTGTCTCTGTTCACAGATTTCAGACAGCAGACAGTGCAGACTGCAGCAGACTTCGAGGTGGACAGCAGGTCGCATCGTCGAGGTGGAGACACGCAGTCTAGTGCACTGCACCCGTGTATATCTTTGTATTCAGCATTCTTTATAGAGCAGATCTTCATTGTACACTGTCTCTTTCTCTCCCTTCTCTCTCTGCGTTCTCTCTCTCTCAGTCCTACGCTTCCGCACCGCTGCACTCTGACATTTACTTCAGTTCTTGCAAGGATAGACACTGCACGAGTATACTCGTGGTAAGACCTCCTTCAAAATGTTTGAACTTGAGTAAATAGCCAAGTTCAATGGAAGGCTTTCATGCCTGGAAGGAGAAGACCATGTGCCACCTTATGGGGAAGGACTTGTGGGACTTGTTTGAGGATGATATAGATAGCAAGAAGGAAGATGATGAAGACGGGTTTATTGAAGAAGACCAGCTCAAGACAAAGGAGTGGAAAAAGATGAACAATACGGCTCTAGGCATCATTGCTTGGGGACAATCTGATGATGTATTGCACCATATCTCTAGCATGAGAGATGCTAAAAAGGCTTGGGATGAGCTTGACAGGATCTTTGGAAGTCAAGCCAAAAACTCTAAGATCAAGTTGTTAATGCAGTTCTATAACTTGACATAAAACACAACACTCCAATGACTATGCATATTAACAAATTCAAAAGTCTAAAAAATCAACTTGCCACTTTGACAAAAACAAGATGAAGATGAAGCCATTGTTGTACTCCTTACTAGTGTAAACCAGGATCCTTATATGAGAAAATCTAGTCTCTACTCTCAGCAATGTACCTAATTTGTCACATAAATATATTGAGCGCTCTCTTCTTGATGAAGAAAATAAACAAAAGAACAAGAATGCAAAAGATGGTGTCCCATCATCTAGAGAAAATCTCTTATACACTAAAGGAGCTGCTGGAGCAAAAGGTCAAGTCCGAGGATTCAACTTCGAAAACAAAGATCGGATGACATGGCATTATTGTGGTAAGACTGGCCATATACCTAGTGAATGTTTCCACTATAAAAGAGCACAACAGATGTAGAATGGTAACCATCATAATTAGTTCATGAATGAAAGAGAACAAGAAGAAGATGCTTCCGCCCCATCAACAACTACTCTAACAGATTATTTCGAAGAAATTATATTTCCCATAGTGGATCTTATGTTTTCCCATAGTGGATTTTATTTCCCTTAGTGGATTTGCTTTGTAAAACAAAACCCTCACCAAAGATGTAAAGTTTCAAGCTTTAACTTGACTAGGCTGCCTATGAGCTAGTCTCTCAAGGCCATGTCATCATGTAGGGGGGGAAAAGCTAGCAAGTGTAGGAACTCATCATTTGAGGGAGGGTGTTGAGAAATGAAAAATGATGTATGATCCAAGAAGAGATGTCCCGAATCCCCAATGCACAGTGAGGAGAGTGAAACAACCCAGCTACTATAAATCATTGTACTTGACTATCACTTTCAACAATGAGTAATGCAATATCATGATGCTTTGTACTTTCAATTAGTGTCATTATCATTGTTAGTCTCTTACACAAGATTGTGTTTATGAGTCCAAGCTTCCATCTTGGAACCTAATTCACTTGTGTAACAAGTGGTCTATTCATTGTCCATGTCACTATGAATCTAGTCTTCATTTTCCAACCTCCATAGCTGCCATGCTCTACATCTGTGGTTTTTTATGTCTTTACCTCCTACTATTGTACCAACATAATTTTCATCCTATGATGGAGCTTGATAGTCTTATTACATATCTTTTTATAATTGAGCAAATGCATGACACGTTTTTCTACCTATAGTGAGTACATTGATGAGTGGAGTGCAAGAGAAAACCATATGGAGGTCTCTCAATGTACTCAATAGGTAGAGGAGCATGTACTCACAACATGTAGAGAGTTGGGCTAAATTCTATCTCTAGCTTGATTATCTTTTATTGACTAGTGTGATTACATTGACAAAAATGTAACACAAGGGAAAAGCATATGGAGCTGATACAATGTAAGAGAGTAGAGTTGGAAATAATTTTCTCCCAAAAGTAATCATACATTCCGTTGCTCTTGAAATAGAGATTTGCATATGAGACAAGATTTAGATATTTCACTCTCCTCCACACATCCTCAAACCACATATCTACATGATATTCCAAACATCTATAGGACTCATGTATGTAGCCAAGGATAACTTGAAACTCCGACTTGGGATATTATGTAGTGGCATGAGGATGTGTTGAGTAGAGTGAAATATCTAAACTTCATATTGTATCCAAAGCTCTATTTCAAGTGCAATGGAATATGGGCCCCTAGCCCCCCCAAAAAAATATCCACCTAGCACAAAAACTACCCTACCTCAAAACACAGTTTTTCCTTCCCAAGAGGGTAGGTTTTGCACCCCTATGAGCTCTCCTTTTTTATGTCCAATGAGCTTAGCTTTTTGTGTAAATAAGGGTGCCTCTTTGTTCTTGTATTTTGACTATTTTACCTTTAATCTTTTCTTCATCATTGAGCAAGGATGCTTCCTTTTTTGCAGGGCTAGTTTTGTACTTTGTCTTAGGACACACTATCTTGCGATGAATTATTGTTACAATATTCTTTCCTCTTTAGAAAACCCATAGAAGAATGATGTCATTGAATATAAAAATAGGGAAATTATAGAATAGCATTGGCCTTTTATGCATAATATTCTTTGAATCTATAAGTTAATTACCATTTGTCTACATATATGGAAGTTGAAGTTCCTACTGTGTATTCCAAAAGACAATGCCTTATTGGAAAACTGTCTTTTCTTACTTTGGATAGTGAGTTTGGTATTCCATCAGTTGTGACTCCTGGTGTGAGACATAGATATGTACCACCTCATGAGAGAGGAGAGTCTCATACTGCACCTTAGTTGAGGAGATCAGAAAGAGTCAAGAAGCCGATGGATAGGCTTACATACAGTGGCTACACAGTGAGGCATTATGCATATATGGCAAAAGTCACTAGCTTCAAGGAACCCACAAAGTTTTCTGAAGCTATTTTGGATGATCATTGGTGTAAGGCAATGGATGAGTAATATTCAGCATTGGCTGAAAATGACACTTGGGATTTGGTTGATTTTTCTGAAGGAAAAATGGCTATTGCTTGAAAATGGGTATACAAAGTAAAGTGCAAATTAGATGGCACATTGGAAAGATACAAGGCAAGACTTGTGGCAAAAGGGTATGCACAACAATATGGTCTTGATTATGAGGAGACATTCAGCCTAGTCGCTAAAATGGCAACCATGAGGACAGTGATTGCTTTGGCAGCATCTAGAGGATGGTGTATGTATCATATGGATGTGAAGAATGTTTTTCTCAATGGTGATTTGGTTAAGGAAGTATACATGGATCAGCTCGAGGGCTATGTACATCCATATTTTCCGACACGTGTGTGTAGATTGAAGAAAGCATTGTATGGGCTGAAGCAAACACCTAGAGCTTGGAATGCTAAGATAAGTGCATGCTTACAAAAACTTGGTTTCACTATGGGCAAGGTTGGTCATAGCCTATTCACAAAGAAGACAAGGGCTGGTTATGTGATATTAGTCATCTATGTGGGTGGGTTGATCATTACAGGTGATGATGTCATCGGAATTGGAGAGATCAAGGAAATGTTACATGCTGAATTTCAGGTCAAAGATTTGCGGGGTGAACTGAAGTATTTTCTTGGGGTTGAGGTTGTCTCTACACCTCATGGTACTTGGTTGTTGCAAAAGCAGTATGGACAAGACATGTTAACCAAGTATGGTATGTTGGATTGCAAGTCTTTGAGCACT
Organism: Lygodium microphyllum; assembly: GCF_053477565.2. Lineage (NCBI taxonomy): Eukaryota > Viridiplantae > Streptophyta > Polypodiopsida > Schizaeales > Lygodiaceae > Lygodium > Lygodium microphyllum. The sequence continues at coordinate 97,048,317 of NC_141143.1, forward strand.
CCATTGGAGAAAAATGTTAAGCTACTTGCAGATGTACATGAGATTGAGTACGTCACTATGTATAGACAAATGGTGGGTAGCCTGATTTACCTTACCATTACTATACCGGATCTTAGCTATTCAGATGGACTGATTAGCCAATTCATGCAGAAGCCTATGAAGCCTCACTTGGATGCAGTGGTGAGGAGGATTTTGAGTTATGTGAGGGCTACATCAGATTGAGGAGGATTTTGAGTTATGTGAGGGCTACATCAGATTATGGTCTATTCTATAAGCATGGTAAGTCTTTGGAGCTTACAGGATATATAAATGTTGACTGGGTAGGAAGTGCCTATGATAGGAGATCTACTAGTGGATATGCATTTTCCCTTGGTATTAGTATGGTCAACTGGAGCAGTAAAAAGCAACGTACAGTTGCATTCTCTAGTACTAAGGCAGAGTATAGAGGTGTTGCACTAGCTGCATGTGAGGCATCATGGCTCATGAAGCTTCTTGATGATTTGGACATGCAGGAAGTTAGGCCTATCACACTCTATTGTGACAACATGAGTAGTGTGCTCCTAGCCAGTAATCATGTCTATCATGCTAGGACTAAGCACATTGAGGTACACAATCACTTTATTAGAGAAAAAGTGATTGCAAATGACATTGACTTGGTCCATGTGAGGACAGAAGACCAAGTTGTTGATATCTTTACCAAGTCATTGGGTAAAGATAAGTTTGTGCATTTCAGAGAGCTACTTGGAGTGAAGTACCCCACTTGAGCTTGAGGGGGAGTGTTGAGATTCAAGCTCATAGTCTTTGGTCAATTTTCTACCTTAGCTGAATAAGGTTAAGTCATACTGACTTAACCATGGTCAGATCTACGTTACGTGTCTTTTGTATGAGTGTGTTGTACATAGTTGACTTCTCTATGTTGAAGATAATGGGATGAACAGGGAGCATATTTGCTACCCTTTTGACCTGCCTTTATTCACATCTCTCACCTTGGTTTTGTACACCCTTCAAGTTAGTAAGAAGATCTAAGAGGAGACCAAGCATCCATAGCCATTCACTTCAGACTAATTTTTTCCACATCATTCTCTCACTCCTACCACTTGGACAAGGCTATTGACACTCAGATCTGAAGTTTCCAGCAAGTCAAAACTCAACAATAAGATTTGGAAGACTCTAGCTCAGCACAAGAAGATCAAGCATCAACATCAGGCTCTTCAAGAAAATGTCTATTGACACTCCACTATTGTTATTTGGCACTACTTCTTGTGTTCTTGGGACACTCAAGAGCAATTCACTTTCTAGTATTACCTTAGCTATTTAAAGTTCATTCTCTGAATATCTTAATGTGGAAATGTCAAATTGATAAAACCCCTTGTAAGCCTCATTGTAAGGGACTAGACACTGCCTTGAGCATTTGCTCAATGGTAAGACCTTCTTGTGCCTTTAAAAGGGAGATGTTTTATGCACAAATGTCAAGAAAATTCAATGCTAGTGTACTGCCAAGCCATTTCAGTGAACATAATCATATAGCCACCACTAATCTAGAGCTCCAAACTCTATGTATCCAAGCCCAATGTCATAATGTGCTATCAAGCAATGCATTCCAGCAAGTCCCAAAGCTATCCAAAGAGAAATATATATGTCTTGCAAAATTGCATGGAACCCCCAAATCTATGTATCCCAAAGTTTATGTCATGTCAAGCTACATCAATGTACCTATTTGTATCCATCTCAAACTCACTGAGAAAGAAGATCAAAAGGACCTCACAAAGAAGACTAGAGCACAAGATAATGAAGAACAAAAAGATGAAGAGCATGAAGAAAATAAAAACAAAGACCAAGAAGATTGAGGACATCACCAAAAGAAATCAAAGGAAGATGAAGAATACACTTTTCGATGTTGACAACAAAGAATTTCCCATAGTGGATCTCCCTTAGTGGATCTTGTTTCCCATATTGGATTTGTAAAAACCCTACCAAAAATGTAAAGTTTCAAGCCTCAACTTGACTAGGCTGCCAAAGAGCTAGTCTCCTAGTCCATGTTCACATGCAGGGGGGCAAAAGCCAGCAAGGGTAGAGAATCATCATTTGAGGGGGGTGTTGAGAAATCAAATGATGTATGCCCATAGAGGCTAAATGTATGCCCATAGAGGCTGGATGTATGCCCAAAAGAGGCTGTCCCATAAGTGGCTTTGTATGGAAGATATGAGAAAAGGTGTATGCTCTGGAAGCTCTATGAGAGATGCCCAGAATCTCATAAGCAAAGTGAGGAGAGTGGAGAAGCTCAAACGTTATAAAGGCATGTACATGGTTCACTTTTCAATGCAATGCTATTGTATTTTGTACTTAGATTTTGTGTTTGTGTCCACTCAAGATTGTGTTTATGAGTCCAAGCTAATCTATCTTAGCACCTTATTCACTTGAGTGAAAGTCTGTGTGTCTAGTCATCAATCTTTATGTCTCTTGCTTATGAGTTCAAGCCTCCATAGCTAAAATGTGTTCAAGATCCATGTTTCTCAACAATGGCTAGCTACTTCATCCAATATGGTATCCAAGTAAGGGATAGGGAAAGGATCTAGGATTGTGGCTTTCGGTAATGCTAGGTGGGGTTGTTCCCTCCCACAATGTTGCATTCCTTGAGTGGGCAAGATATGCACATTGATTGGCTATTGCTTCGAGCTACCCATCTAATTTTTTAATTTAACCTTTGGATTGAAGCATGGGGTAGATGCTTTGGTTGTTGTAGGCTCGCCATTCTCCCACCTGGGTGGACTTTCTCCCAGGACTTTCTCCCATTCAGCCCACGAAGTGCATATGGGTTGCAACATAGCATCATGCTTGTAGGTCTTGCTCAACCAGGTGATCACATGTACCTTCGATTTTGAAAATTCCTTGATCTCCACTGTATTGGCTCCTTGTATATGCACCAAGCCTTGTCCTTGTCTTTTCTAAGCATTGTATGCCTGAACATCTGGGCATTTAGCTCATCCGTGTCCTTCATATATACAAAAGAAGCAATGTTTTTTAGAAAAGGGTTGAAATTTCCCTCAGCCTCTTCCACCTCGACCACACCCACTATGGCCATTGCTAGGTTACTAGTAGTCTTGATTGATATATGCCACGTATATGCCATGGTTGGTGTAGAAATTGAATTGGCTTGCAGGTTTTTCCATTGGCCTCTAGTTTCTTGCCATCCTCCGGGACGGGCCATACCTAAGTTCTTCACTCCACTAGGTTGTGGGTCTTCTTGTGTCACTTGTTTGTTTTTCTCTTGTGGTGGGTTTGATTTTTTCAAGGCCAATTTTAGCTACAGTTTGAACTTCACAAACTCTAGATGTATGCTCAAGTTGGAACTACATTGGCTTCCTGCTAGGTGGGGTTGTTCCCTCCCACTATGTTGCATTCCTTGAGTGGGTAGGATATGCACATTGATTGGCTATTGCTTCAAGCTACCCATCCGATTCTTTGGTTTCTTTCCATCCTCTAGGATGGGCCATTTTAGAACCTACCATTGTACATGTAGTAGTAGGTGTTGTGTGTGGAAATGTTGCAAATGTTGCACTTAGGCTACATTTAGCCTAAACATGTCTAGGATTGTTGTATTGTATGTACTAGAGGGGCTAACCTCTATTTTTTCCTTTCCTTTATCTTTCTTCTTGCTTTATTGTTTTTTTCTTTCTTCCTCCTCCGAATTAGACTTTGTACTACTAGATGCTACTTCTAGGTTAGAATTAAAAGTCAATTCACTACTGTCTTCATGTTGGTGTTTTCTAGCAAACTTGCTAGATTTCTTCCCTTTTAACTTATCTTTCAATAGGAACCACTCTAGCTTGAGAGATTTCCTGTAAAATGGGTCAATGGTAGTACTGAATAGATCATCAGATGTAAAGGTTTTTTGAATAGGTTTATTGAAACCTTAGACATATACGATATTCAGCATTTCATTGTTCGGTTGTGCATTTGGATCAATGCAACTGTTCAATCTTGTGAATTTGGCTGTATGTGCCTGAACTAATTTGTCACCTTGCTTGAGATGGTAGAGTCCTTCGAGTTTTTGTTCATCTGTTGGTTTGGTTGGAACTAGATATGAAAGGCATTTAGGGCTTCATTCCATGGCTAGCCGTGTTTTGTAGCTAGCTAGGTTGTAGCCTTCTTCCACATCAAGGATTCAAAGATGGTAACCTTGTGAGCTTCATTAATCTGACCAACATGATTGACTAAATATCCCATGTTAAACTATTGGATAAAATTATTCGGATCTTCATCAGAAGATCTTGAGAACTTTGGTAAAAAAATACTAGGTTGGTGTGCCATTGAAATCAGGAGTACAAGTGAAGTTAGGATTACTTGTAGGACACCTATTGGGTTGAGTGAAGCAAAAAATTGACTTGTTAGATTTAAAGGTGTAATAGACAAAAATATAGAAGGGTTTAATTTTCTCCTAGTCAGGGAAGTGGAGCATGAATGATGCTTCTAGAATTGTGGGATGGCTTGCTGTGCCTCTACTATGGCCTCATTAAGAAACGGGATAGCCTGAGGAGGTGGTATTGTCTCGTGTTAACCCCAATACAAGACAGAGAAAAAGGAAGCAAAAGAAAATTTAAAAATATGAAGCAAAGCAAAAAAAAGGCAGCCCGATAGAAGGATAAGAGGAGAAAAGGCCAAAAGTGCAAGGGCAACCTTAAAAGTCGAGGCAAAGGTAAATGCACATTTTAAAATGTAAAGGAACTCCCAAATTTTTGTAAAAGAGCACCATGCTCCCTCTTGTGCAAGTTGTAAAGAGTAGACGGGGGTGTAGGTGAAGGCATAATGTAAATAGAAGGGAATAGGAAAAGAGGACCTTCACAATATGGCTGGTCATGCAAAAAAGGGGATGGGTTCCCAAAGGGTTAAGGACATGTATAAAAGCCAAAAAGTGAATAGAGAAGCTCATTCTTGGTGTGTGGCAAAGGTGGATCTCTTCTTCTTCTTCTTCTTCTTCTTCTTCTTCTTCTTCTTCTTCTTCTTCTCATCTTCTTGCTTGCTTGTGCTTGTGTTTGAGAGAGGGAGTGTGAGGGAGTGAGTGTGTGAGGGTGAGGGACCATGGTGGAGAAGCTCTCCATCTTCTCATCTCTTCTTCTCTTCTCTTGTCTCACATGTGTCACTATGGAGCATGGAGCTTAAAGGTGGAGGATTGAGGTTGCTTGAGCTTACATCTCGGATCATAGAGCTATCAGTATGCATGAGAGATAAGGGTAACAATCATGCATTGAGGTTAGCTCACTACTCGTAGGCTTGAGAGCATGTATGACTATGTGAGAGGTAGCCATTGGCATTCGGCCTAAAACACTAGAGCAATAAGTAGTCCATGAGTCTTGGTGGTCTAGTGAAAGCTCACACATTTTGGTTCCATTGCCGAGACCAACGGATTTGAGCCTTGAGTGCTTGTGTGCTTTGAATCGAGCATTGGAGGGTTTTCCCCAAACCAGTGCTTGAGGTAGATAGGTAGGAGGAAATGGCATTTGATCTTTGTTGCATGTAAGTGTTTTGGATTTTTGAAGTTTGGATAAGTTAATTGGATTAGCATTAGCATTTGCTTGTGATTTGTAGGCATTTAGGTAGGAAAATTAGGGGAAGGGAAAGAAAACCATAGTAGGGTTTTGTGTAATAGCTGGCCTAAATCAAAGGAAAATGGGGTTGAAATCTAGCAAAGAAGAGGAAAAGGCATCCAAGGAATGTTGGAGAGGGGGTCTAAAACCTTGGGAAAGGGTAAAGAGAGATCATTTTTAGTTTGTGGGCTTTGAGAGAGAGAGAGTTTGAGCTCTAGGGCAAAGACAAGATCGAGTGCACCCATTCGGAGGATTTTGACTACTCGAGGTACACACAAACTTTCCATAGCACTTGATCATTGATTTTGGAAGTGCATAGGGCTTAGCATTATCTACAGGGATCAAACAAATCAAAATTTGACCTTGCGATTTGTTTGCACTACCAGAATTGGATGCATGTCATGGAATCCAATTCCCAAAATCAAACCACTTAGATTCAAACAGTCCGATTGGGCCACTCGGACACCTACAGTTCATCATCTAATTGGACATCATTAGCCAGTTTAAGTTGGACAGACTCAGACTCGAACAGCTGCCCGATTTGGACAATCAACTCAGACACAAGACTCAGAATCGGGTAGACCTATAATCAAATAGTCTGATTCTACGAATCGGACATTTGATAATTAGACACACTAACCAGATCTTGGAAACTGATCAATCCAGTAAATCCTTGGCCAAGTGGAGCTTAACCCAAAGTAAAGCAACACCTTGGTAGGCATCCAAACATGTCGGATGGCTCATAGAGTCTCTAGACTTCAAGATTGTGACTCAATCTCCTAGAAAGTGACATCAAACAAGCCTCTTAGACCACCCATCCAAAGCATCTTAAAGGACTCAAATGAACCTGTTAGAGTGAACACCACCTAAGGGAGCAGACTAGAAAAGTGTGTTGCATCACATTGTTTTCATTACAGTCGTACACTGCATGAATAATCATTTGAAGTGCACTAAGAAAGCAAAAAGCCTGATTTTGCATTATACATCAAAAGAAGCACCCCATGAACACTTGAGCACACTTAAATTTGAGAACTAGCTAAACTAACAAGGAACTCACATGCAAGATAAGTGACTTGAATGAACCCACTGATAGAAGAAGACCCTCAAACCTCAAACGCATAGCCAAGGCTACCAAGTATCAAAAGCAAGCCTCTTTGAGAGCAAGAAGACCGACATGATTAGGGACTCAACCTTACATGAGTTGATCGATTTGATCAACAACCTACTGGACCAAGAGGCAGCGACCAAATGTCAGGACCAAGCTCCAATCACAAAAATGACAAGCCCAACTTGGGAGAGTTTCCAATCGATATCTTGTAGATGATCAATCGATATGATTTAAAAACCAAGCTGAAGCATCATGGTAGGCTCTGGCTAAGAATCTTATAGCTGACCTTGAGGAAGAATGGAGGTTGGCCAAGAAGGTGTTGTAGGGCATAACTGCTTACAACTAGGAAACAACAAGCTCAAACTTGGGCAAGAAAGAGAAATGCAAGAGGCCCAACGAGTTTTACTGCTTGCCAATCAAAATAGGACAGGACCTAATGTGGAGAGGGAAAGAGTGCTAGAAGCTGCAGACCTCACATTGAGCGAGCTTCTCCACAAAGCGACTCATAGACGACACGATTACAAAGCAAAGCAAAGTAGCCCTAGCAACTTTGTTGTTTGCTAGTGGGACTATGAATCACTCCAAATTTGAAGAGCCAAAAAAAGATACCCTTAGTAGCTGCCAAGCAACTCAACAAGTACTAGCTCGACAATGACCCAAATAGTTTCGTAGAGTAGTTTGTATAGGTGTGCGAGGCAAACGGCCTAAGAGATCTTGCTCAATGTGCACAAGCTTTCAATCTTTGTCTTGGAGATAAAGGACAGACATGGTACACTAGTCTAGATAACACAAAACACAACAACTTCAATACTCTCAAGAGTCTCTTCATCAAGAGATTCTCTGAGGTGGGGTACTCAGATAACCTTATTGTTTGGCTGATTAATGTCAGTCAAAAGAACAAGGAGGACATTAGAGATTATGTCACCCATGTGCAAAGTCTCTTTAAGAGAATCCCATCCCCATAGAGCGAGCTAGTGAGAGTGAGCTAGTGAGCAAGTAGTCTCCATTGTATTCATAAGCAGAATAAGGAGTGAAGAGCTCTACAAGGCCTTGGTAGACAACTCAAACCTCCAAAGGGACGTGCTAGCTAGGGTCTTTGAAGAATCCATATGTGTAGACGACCTGCTCAAGGAGAGAAGCTCAAGAGCCACAAGCTGAGATAGTCCAACCTCTAGAGCCTTAGAGAGAGCTATCACCACTAGTGAGAGATCTAGTTGGAGTAATCAAGAGAAAGGGAGGAGCGTTGACCTGAGCCAAGAATTGGTGGACATAAAGCTAGATCTAGCCAAGCTCTAGTAAATGATTAGAGATGATTAGAAGACCTGCGTGACCTCACTTTCAATGTGTCCATTGTGGAGGAAACAACCTCATGGCCGAGTGCACGGATCCTAGATCTAGATCTTGTGCCAAATGCGGTAGGTTCAGTCATGATGCTATGCACTGTCGATTACCGAGACGATTACTATATCCGTAGCTATACAACCAGCCATACTACTTAGGGAATAGACCGCTGTAATTCAAAAGGTTCGGTCATGATGCTATGCACTGTTGATTACCAAGACAATTACTATATCCGTAACTTTACAACCAACCATACTACTTTCTCTCCCAACACCTAATGATGCCAAGCTAGCTATCCCCAAAATGGATATCAACCCTATAGGCATACCTTAACCACCTGAACCCCTCATGACCCATCCACTGGAGTGATGCTCCAATACATTGCGTAGAGGATCCAAATGAGGACAAGAGATACATAAACCCTCACATCTCATACAACAATAAGGGTAATCCCATCTCAATGGACTTTAGACAAGTACTATCAATGATGGTGTTAGGTCAGGGAAGGGGTAGAGGCCTAGGACGGCAAAGCCAAGACCCAATCTCATGCTAGACTTGTAGCCACCCAAGGAATATCTCATCTCATTGCCTTGAACGAGAACAAGCTAAGAGAAAAGACCGACTTGAGATGCCCCGAGTGTGGAATCACTCACTTATATGCCAAATGTCCTGAGCGAAAACCATCTACTATCTCAGCCATCATACCTTCTATACCTTTGGGGTTGTTTGGAGTCGAAACACTTGATGATGAGGCAATCCCATCTCTTTGAATGTCATGACTAGAGCACAAAGCAAGCAAGCTACAAGCTAGTATTTCATTGCCAAGACCTAGTAATCTAGATACAACCTCAATAGGAAAAGAAGACTCATCAAAGGAAGAAAAAGAGGGCTGACCCCAAGGTGACACTAAAAACGGGTCGTGCTACCACACTAATGAGAGGGGAGCAAGTGGCAGATGCATAGGCTAATACTTCAGCACCTAAAACAATGGATAAGGGGAGTGTCAAGGTTGGGGAATAACCTGATCCAAAGCGCCAATTGGAAATAGTCAACAAGGTTAAGGAGAAGTGGGTGAGAGAAGCCGAAGAGCATCTAAAGGATTTCAAGCCCATCCTAGAAGACGAGATCGATAAGTTCTCCAATGTAAGTATGAGTGTAGGGAAAAACGAAAGGCAAGAGGCTAATGGCCTGCTTATGGCATTGCTATTGGCTCCTGTAATGTTGCCGATATGGGGGATCTGCTTAGGCAAAGCCTTGCATTATGGAGAGATTTGAAGCAATGGGTAGAGGGATCTAATGAGCCAGAAGTAGCCAACTTGCATGAGAATAACACAACCATGCAAATACCAAGCCTCACATTGAACTCAGTTCCTAAGTCCTTGCATGTGAATGATTTCTAGGAAGACATGGAGATGCATGTGGTCCTACCAATGGTAGCACTAGGAGATGTCACGAGAAAGGGGATTGTAGACACAAGAGCGGAAGTCAGTTTACTTAGCCATGCAATTCTGCACGTTTGGGGTAACCCACCAATGGGACCGCAAGGTTTAATGTCACACTTGACTAATGGCATGAAAGTTAAGCTATTTGGGGTGTTGAAGGACTCGCCCTTGAAGATACCAGGTGTCCAATTCTTGGTGAACTTCATCATTATGAAGGAGTAGACTACGATATCTTGCTAGGCCGACCATGGAGGATGAGGAAGGCACGAGTAATCGAAGACTAGGGTAACGGCCTCATATTCCTAGGTAACAGATCAAAGAGGTAGTAAGAATTGAGTTGGATACTTGGAAGACCATGCTGGTTGACTTAGATTCGATCTTCTCTATCTTGAAAGGAGACACCCAAGCCAAGAATTTGTATGGACCATTGATGAGGTGCATTCCCCACCCTGAAGACGAGCAGGATTGGATGCACGTGCCAGCCACCATTGACTTGATGTTTTTATAAGAGGAGAAAGTTTATCAAAAGGCTGTAAGGACAAATAGAGAATCCCATAAAGCCACGGCAACTCAAACTCCAAGGGGTAAGACCAGACGATCAGTGCCACTCTATATGATGGCCCAAAACCCTAGCAGACAACAAATACCCATCTCTTTCCATATTTCCTCTAATAGGCTTGAGCTCTAGGGGATTCTTGAGTATCTAACAAGGGAGTGAGCTGGTCACCTAGTTGCTAATCTCAAGCCGCTCCAAGATCTCATGGATGAACCAAAATGGCAATGGGCTAAAGCGCACGACCTAAATCTTATGTACAGTTAGGCACTAATCACGAATGGAAAGAGAGTTGAGTATAGAGACCTAAATGACGAGAGCATTTAGATGAAGGTAGTAATACAAGAATTGTTATTCCTCGAATGAAAGCAATGAAGAAGAGACCAAGACAATAGAGTATGATACTGATGGTTGAGTGTTTGAACAAATAAAAGTAGACTCCAAGCCGCAAAGAGCCAATGCATGTAGAATTGAAAGAGGAGTCTTCATAACTGAATGCAATCACACTTGCCTGGATCACTTAGGTGTGATGGACTATGAGCAAGCAAGTCTAGTCCATCCAAGTATCACACATCTCTTTAGGATAGATTTAACCTCAGAGTTGTGACCCCCAAGGGAAACTCCATCCTCTAGTGAGGGTTGTGAGTTCAACTCAAAATTGGAGATAAGCTTTGAGAGCGATCTAGAGATACCTCGACCACCTAAAACCAGACCCACCAAAGGGGACTTGCTGGTCCACCTAAGGCATAGATGGCTAAAGGAGGAAAAGAGAGGACAACTGAAAGGGTTGAAAGTCAAACAACAAAAGAAACCCCAAGACTTGCAAAAGCACTTCACTAAATTCAAGAAAGGGGACAAGGTGGTGATCTCATTGGGTGCAAGGAGACAAGGACGGACAAGTGAACTGATTGAAGGACTTGCTAAAGTTAAGGAAGTCGACTTAGCAAGGGAGGGGGAGAAGCCTCAACCCATGTCTATAGCTGGTGGCCTAACCAAGTAAGAGAAGGCTGATCTTATTTCTCTCTTGCGAGAGTGCTTAGACGTGTTCACCTAGCGAACTAAAAGGAGATTCAAGGAGGATCGTAACACATAACATCCCAATGACTCTTGATGCAACACCAATAAAGTAGCGACCTTACCCAATGAATCCAAAGCATGCTCATGCCATGAATGAAGAGACCGATAAGCTATTGAAGACAAGATCCATCTACAAGATTGAGCACATGGATTGGGTGTCACCTATTGTGATCATCTTAAAGAAGAATAAGAAAATCCAAGTGTGCATAAACTACAAGAAATTCAACACCACAACTAAGAGAAATAATTATCTATTGCCTTACACAAAGAACATGCTTGAGAGAGTAGCAAGAAAAGAGGTCTATGGTTTCCTAGATGGCTTCTTAGGTTACAACCAAGGTCAAGTACATCCCAATGATGGCAAGCATAAGATAGCATTTTCCACAAAGTGGGATGTATTCGTGTACATAGTCATACCATTTGGTATTGATAAATGCACGTGCTATCTTTTAGCACTTAATGTGTGCCATCTTCAACGATATGCTTTGGAAGGAGCTAAAATTATTTGTTGACTATCTATGCATGCACTCTAGCTAGAAAGAACACATGGATAAGCTTCACATAGTTTTTGAATGATGTAGCCTCTATAGTCTATATTTGAACCCCCTAAAGTGCCAATTCTAGGTGAAACATGGATGTATCTTAGGGCACATGGTGTCTAAGAATGGCATTGCCACTGACCTTTCTAAGATCAAGGTTGTTTTCCACTTTCCACCACCAACCAACTATAAGGGAGTTTACTACTTCCTCTAGGACACATAGGATACTATCTGCACCTTGTTCTGAACTATGCTTTGATTGCTAGGCCACTCTACAAGTTGCTCATTATATTCAAGTGGACTAAGGAGTGCCAATGCCCTTATGAGGAATTGAAAAAGGCTCTTACTACTGCACCAATTTTACAAGCCCTAGACTAGAACATAATATTCCATGTGCATATTTGTCATTGGAGCTGTTTCTGGCAAACATAACCTTGATTATCTAGTGAGCTTTGGTGGCAGACAACTCACAGCATATACAGAGATAAACTACTCCACAACGGAGAGGGAGGGTTTGGCCATGGTATTTGCTATAAAGAAATTTTGGCATTATATGTTGGCTACACCCTTTACCTTCTTTGTTGACCATCAAGCCTTGCTTTATCTTCTTAACAAACCTTGCACTATTGGATGCATAGCTTGATGGTTACTTCTCCTTTTAGAGTTTGACTTTTTTGTGGTCATATGCAAAGATAAGCAACATTATATGGTAGATCACATGTCCCGCATTCCCACCCCCACAGGAGAGACCACTAGATAGGGCATTATGGATGAGCTATCCAATGCACACATTTTTACCATGTCCAATGAAAAGGATTTATTCAGGGCCAACTTAACACCTTATTGGGCTGATGACATAGTCCAAATCCTAGAGTATGGATTACCAGAGAAACCTATTGAGAAGGTTAGGCTAAGGTGCCTTATCCTTAAGATTCAATCCTATCAATTGATCGGTTGGCCAACTCTATAGGTTAGGACAAGATGGCATGTTGTTGCAGAGATGCGCATGTAAGCATGCAATGATGTTGACTGAGGTGCATGGTGGAATTTTTGGAGGACATTTTAGCAGAGCGAAGATACTATGGCTTGCAAGGTGCTACAATCTCAACTGTGGTGGCCTACCCTATTCCGTAATGCCACTAAATTCATAAAGCATTGTGACGAGTGTCAAAGGCCTAAGGTTCCTATTCGTAACGACAATATGGAGTTGACCCTAGTCATAGCACACCAACTATTCAAAAAATGGGGCATTGACTTCATTGGGCCAATCAGTCCCACAACACAATACTCCCTAGCGAAATACATCATTGTGGCAATGGACTACCTCACAAAATGGGCGGAAGCTCAAGCCACGAGAAAGAATGATGCTAGAATTACAGCTAAGTTCCTTTGGGAGCAAGTATTCTCACAATTCTGTTGCCCCATCGAACTAGTTAGTGACCAAGACACTCATTTCATTAATGAAGTGATCACCCACTTGCTTTTCACCTTCTTGATCATCCATAGGAAATCATCACCTTACTAACCTCAAGTTAATGGTCAAGTAGAGTCTACAAACAAGATCTTAGTGAATGTCCAGACAAAGATAGTCTCTGCCTCGCGCAGTGAGACTGGGATATTAAACTCATGGTAGCACTATTGGCCTATATGACAACCTATAAGATGGTAGTTGGGAAAACACTCTTTAAGATAACCTATGGAACCAAAGTGATTTTTCCAGTGGAGTTTTCGTTCTTCCTAGCTTGAGAGTAGTAATGCAAGAGCGATGGGCTCGGAAAGAAGCACGGACCAAATGCTTAGTAGAGTTGGAACATCTCTCTGAGACACGACTCCTACGCACTAATTTGTGAGTAGGCAAGACGCAAGAGTTGGTTTGACAAGCATAACAAACAATGTGACTTCGAGCAAGGTGACCTAGTATTGCTATACTTAGTGAAGGGCCATAAGTAGGAGATGAAATTCAGAGGATTAGGGCCTTTCAAAGTCTGCAATATTAGTCAAACAAGTAATGTAGAGCTCGAAACCTTAGAGGGAGAGGGCCTAGGCTTCTTCAATGGTTGCCATTTTTCTCAAGAAGTACTACCCCCAATCTATCCATTGCATGAGCTGCCCAATGGTGCAACCGCCTGTCAATGTGAGAGTAGCCACCATTACAAAGATCAAGGATATGGACGAGGAGGCAGTAGAACTTGCTTATTTATGAATCATAGTTGGTGCTCAAATGACATTCACTTTTGATGTACTCATTGATGAGGGAGTTGGCTTCAACATTCTTACTCATGAGCATTGGACTCTCATTGGTCAGCCCCAACTACAACCCACGAATGATGCCAACCTCAACCCGTTTGGGGAACAGTCCTACCCTCTGCTAGGGAAATGCAAAGTAGGGTCTCTATTGAGATTGAAAGCCTACCATGATTTTCTATGTGCTACACCTAACACCAAGGGAGGCCGTAGGTAAGGAACCACTACTAGGACGTGCTTTCAAGAAGTAGGCCCATTGCGATGTCAACTACGACTTGCAATGCGTTCTCCTCGCCATTGGCAATGTGAGAATAGTAATGGGTTTCAACAAGCGTAGTCTGGCTCCACCCAAGCCCATAGTGCCACTGATAGTAGTACTTAACACAAAGTCTAAGGAGGGGGGTCGTGACTTGTCCCACCTTGCCAAAACCGACCAATCGCAACCCAAGGGAAACACAACCAAGACCATTGAACAACAGCTAAAATGGGTACCTAAATGCCAATCACCGGCACCTAAGAGCTGATTCGCATGGACCCATAACTCCCGAATATCATGCCCTAAGCGTAGGAGACACAATTGGCATTTTAGAACAACCCAGTGAACAATCAAGCCATGATGGGTACCTATGGTCCTATTCTGCATGCACAAGGCTATTATGAGGGCAAAATTGAATTTGGGTGTCAAAGACCAAGAGTAGCACACATGCCCCTCAGTCATCTACTACTACCCCATCTCCCAATACTAGTGAACCACCTAAACCTGCTAACCTGCTTGAGTCAAAAACCAGACCTATCAAACCTCAATAGGTCTACCAACCAAAATCACAATCAGTTACTCCTAAATCGACTCAACCTAATGCTTCTAGCATCCCAATGTCTTCACAACAAGCAAGCAACACAACATGTGAACCCCAAACCACGCCCCTCACACAAGTGGCTACCCCGCACCCTAAGGATTAGCCGAAGTGGCAGACACCACTTGCTAAGCTATCTAGCCCAATCAAACCCCCAACCTCCTACTGTAGGCCTTAAACCCTCTTATGAGTAGAGATCTATTCTTACATTAGCCTCTAATATGCTCAAAACACAGGGGATGACTTGGTCACATGCATTAGATGCTTAGATGCTACTTTCACAATGCTTACTAAAAGCTATGAACAGTTGGACCTAGGCCTCCTAGATGAGCCTTTAGCGTGATGTACGCATGATGCCATGTACCTAGGAAGAATCCGAGTTCATGTTCATTAAAGTCCCCATGGTAGCTGAGGAATTGATTGCCACTTAGATTTCTCACGAGAAAGCTTGGAAACAAAGGCTAATCACCTCCTATAGCAAGAGCAAAGTCTCTGCCAACACAAACCAAGAGCTAGAAGAACTTAAAACGATGGTCATCCTCATTTTTATGTAAATGGTATGCTCTCTATCTTCAATGGGAATAAGAGGGTTGCCCAATCATGACCAATGCTAAGCAAAGATGCGCCATCAAAACCTCTAAGTATGACCCTACTTATGTAGATCCTACCTCCTTTAGAATATTGGATATCACTCGCAATCGACCCTTTGAAGATCATAACATGGCCTATCCCTATTTAGATCAAGTTCTTACTGAGGAAAAGCCACACATTGTCAACATGATCAACTCCAGTGACTTCCTAACTGATGTCTTGATCTACATTACGCATGTAGGTATTAGATCTCACGACATGGACCGTCATGCTCTTTTGGAGCATAACCCATACTTCTATGCCTGGCTACTACAAAAGTGAAGCACCGCAAGCCTGCACTTATTAATTCCCTTATCCTTCATTCTCCAATCCTAGGAAGGATTCACATCATTCCCGAGAGGGGGAGGGGATAAGGTGAGAAAGAAACCATGTCTCAAACCTCAACCGATGTTTAAAGGACGGATAAAAATCAACTTATGATTGAGGAAAATTGTCAAAAAAAAAGGATTGTGTGGACTGCTTGAAGCAAAAGTCTTTATTTTATACTTAAGCACTTCACCTTTCCATAACTTATGTGTATTATCTGCTTATCGTTTCACAAGAGTTATCTTAAGAAAACTAATGGTAAGCTATGGTATTGTGATAGAAATCTATGATGGCATGCCAGGATAAAGGCAAGCTTCCCTTCACGGAAGAAGAATAGGTGAAGTATGGCCTAGTGGCTAAAATAAAGGTCTTCAATTGGTTCAAGTTCAGGATCATCATGAACTTGGACGATGTGGTCATGGAAGAACCGGCCGTGAAGCAACTTGTCCACCAATGTAATCTAGGAAAGTATGTGGAGAAGACTAGACAAGTTGTTGACTATAGTAGGTACATGGGGTTCCTATATGAACCTTTGACGCCAATAGGAACTATGGCACTGTAATACTGAGATAAGGAGAAGAACCTTGCAGAGTCGAGGTGGAATTGAGCCCAAAAATGGTGGAAAGAGCATTGGAATTGGTCAACAAGGTCAAGAGGAGGAGGCCTAAAAGGAATTTTTCTATGGCATGCTCAGAATGGACAAGGCCCTAGTCCACACCAGTGATAGCATTAGCCTAGTTGATATTCCAGACCCCGAGGTCAAGTTGCAAGCAAAGACGATCCATGCTATGTTCTCTAGTCAAAGGTACAATGCCTTAATGAGCAGGATTGGAGTGGCCTTACTAGAGAGCCTTGCAGCCAAGTCCCTGGATGAAGTGAATTGGAATGGCTATGTGTGAAAAACCATTGAAGCTTTGACAAAGGCACTAGCCACAGGTATAAGACCAGCAGGCAAGGAGTCTCCGACTTCCACACAGCAAGGATGGCAAGAAAGAAATCATCATTCAAAGCATCCATTATAGGGTTTGGTAGGGTGCTAACTACTATAATCCAAGAGGATATTAGAGAGGCAGAAGATGAAGAGGAAGTGAGGGAGATACTTGAAAGATCACCACCCCAGGAGCAAGAGTAGTCAAGTGAAAGGATAGTGAGTGAGGGCAAAGAATCAAAGACATCATCTAGCAAAGGAGGGCCAAGGAAGCCAAAGAAGAAGACTTCTCAAAAGAAACAGCAAGAAACTAGGGAGAGAATGACGAAGGAAGAAAAGTCTGAGCTTTAGAGAGTATAGCTACGCGGAATCAAGGAGGTTTGAAGAAGAGAGAAGGAGGAAATCAGAAGTAGAGGCTAGAAAAGCTGCAACAAAGGAAGAGGAAGACTTGGCTCAAGCCATTCGTATGTCAGTGGAATAGACTTCCAGGGAGGAGGAGTTAGCCGCTATGAGTCCACTAAGAGAGGAAGGCCCAAGCACCATCACCCAAGTACCGGAGATTGAACCACCATTGATGACACAAGGCAAAGGCAAGGGCCTATTATATCCAATATTATATGTTCTCATGCCCCAACTAGTAACTACCACAACCAATAACTACCACAACCACCCAAGGTATCACTAGGATGGTGGATGCAAGCAATCTCATGGCCTAGGTGCAATATCTAGTGAATAAAGTGCAAGAAATAGCCCTTGATTTGAGTGGAGGAGCTCCAATGGCTAGAAAAAAGAGATCAATAGCTAAGGATGCCAAATCAAGGCAAGATCCCAATAAGCAAAAGATGAAGGCATCGACAATGTCTATATCTACAGTAGTGTCGTCATCTATGGGCTATGACGAATATGTCAAGGACCTTCTCGCACAACTAAAAAGAACAAAGGAGGAAAATAAGACAGCCATTGCAGAATTGGAGGTTGAAAGAGAAGCATCGGTAGCCTCCTTCAAGTTGGAAAGGACTTGCCAAGTAGCAGGGTACCAAAGAGAAATCTACGAGTTGAAGGAAGAGCTCAAGGCCAAGGAAAAGGAAGAAGACAATTGGCAAGAAAGGCTCAAGGAAGAACAATAGGAGTTGATAGGCTTGCAAAGAGAGTGCAAGCTCATCCTCGTACAACATGAAGAATTAAGAGAGTAGTTGAAAAGGATTGAAGAGGCATTGGAGAAACTTGAAGCAAATGATGCAAAAAAAGCTCAGAAAGAGGAAGAGCATCGAAGAGACATGAAGGAAATGGAGCATAAGTTGTTAATAGAGCTGGAAGAGCACTATCGAGGAGATTTATCAGATAACTTTGAATGAGCCAATAAAGCATAGGAGACGTGGATGTAATTGAGTTGGACCTGGTACGCCAAATGATTCACGGCCAATTAAATTAGGTTCCATGCTCACTTTATAAGAAAGAGAGGACTATGTATCCTTAATTCAAGAGTTTCGCGACAACTTTGCTTGGAGTTATGATGAACTTAGAGGCATTCCTCCCAGCCTAGCTATACATACCATTCCTCTAAAGAAAGGAAGTCGGCCCGTACGTCAGAAAATAAGGCGCATACCTTTTGAACTAAGGGACGGGTTGTTCAAGGAGCTACAAAAGTTGCGGAAAGAAAGTTTGAGCTTCCCTATTCAGCATAATGAATGGTGTTCACAAGTTGTGATCAGGAAGAAGAAAAATAATCAAATCCGACTTTGTATAGACTTTAGAGAGCTGAATAAGAAAATTGTTTAGGATTACTACCGGTTGTCATTTATTGACCAAATTTTGAATCAATTAGCGGGTAGGGAAATATATTCGTTCATGGATTGCTTTGCGGGGTATAACCAAATGGAAATTGTTGAGCAAGACAACAAACTAAAAATGACATTTATTACTGTCTTCGATACCTTTGCGTACCATGTGATGGAATTTGGTTTATGTAATGCACCTAGTTCATGGCAACGCACAGTCGATAAGACCTTTGGTGACATCTCCCTAGAGGAGTTGAAGGTATTTATCAATGACCTGGGGGTAGCCACCATAAGAGAAAGAAAGTTGATTATTTTGCGGAAGTGTTTTGAGCGTTGCAGACAATTTTGCATAGCTCTTAATCCACAAAGTGCATCTTTGGGGTGTCTTATGGGCTATTGCTAGGCCATGTGGTTAGTTCAATAGGGATCGCAACTGACCCTGAAAAGGTAAAGGTCATAGTTGTTATGAGTCCGCCACGTACTCCGAAGGAGATACATAGCTTTTTGTCATCAGTAGGGTATTATCAGAGGTTTATCAATGCCCTGGAAGAAAGAACATTGCCACTAACATACCTATTGTCCTTTAACTATCTGTTTGCATGGAGTGATGCTTGTAAAGTATCTTTTGATTATGTGAAGCAGGAGCTTGCCAAAGCACCTAAAAGGGGAAAAATATTTTACATATTTTCGACAACAACAATGCATAATATTAGCTATTGTTTGGCCCAAATTTGGGAGGAAAAATGGTACCATCCGATAGCATTTGCTAATCAAAAGTTGGGCATATCAAAAAATAACTACATCTATATGGAGAAGTTATGCCTTGTGATGGTATTTGTGACCAAAAAGTTCAGGCACTACATTCTTTATGAAAAGCTGGTTTTTTATACAAAGGCAAAAGGACTTAGACTATTGATGAACAAGTTACAACCACCTGATCGTTTAGCAAAGTGATTAATCACTTTGCAGGAATTTGATTATGAGATTAAGAGCAAGCCATCAAAGCTACAGGGCATTGTAGAATGTCTTGTGGATTTCGAAGAGCCAAAATAGGTCTTGCTGAAGAGAGCGACATGGAAACACTGTTTAAGATTGATATGGCTTCTAGTCACTCTTGGTATGATGCTATAATGCACTATCTATCTACAGGAAAGACTAGAACTACCCTATCAAAATCCGAGAAGAGAAAAATTAAACAACAAGCTTTAAAATTTGTGTTAATCGCAGGAACCCTATATCGATAGGGTGTTGATGATATCTATCACCAATGTGTGATGCCTGACGAGGTTTCATTTATCCTGGAGGAGTGCCATGACTCCCTTGTGGAGGGCACTTTGCTAGGTAGTTGACAGCACAAAAGGCCTTAAGAGCTGGAAATTGGTGGCCATCCATCTTCCAAGATTCATTTGAGTATGTTAAGAGATGTGATACTTATCAACAACATGACAGTAGACAGAATAAGAAGTGACCACTTACTCCGATTATGATTTATACTTCCATTTGAAAAGTGGGGCATCGACTTTGTGGGTCCTATTACTCCGTCACCCACTATGCAAAAGCAATATATTATCGTAGTGAGACTAACTACTTTACAAAGTGTTCAAAAGAAGAAGCGACCAGGAAGGACGATGCAAAAGAGACTGCCAGTTTCCTATTAGAGCAGATTATATGCCGATTTGATCTGCTAAGAGAATTAGTATCGAACTGTGGAACCCATTTCCTAAACAAGGTGATTAAAAGCTTGATTGAAGCATGGCAAATTAAGCATAACAAGACGACTCCTTATAACCCACAGAAAAATGGGCAAGTTGAAAGCACTATAAGTAGCTTATGGGTATCCTATCTAAGATAGTGTCTGAGAAGAAATGTGACTAGGATAAAAAATTGTATGTGGCAAAGTGGGCGTATAATACAACTTTAAACGAGCCACTGGCCACACCCCATTCAAATTATTTTATGGGGAGGAGTGTGTCTTGCCCTTAGAGATTGAGTTGCTGACCATAAGATTCGCAATCAATCATTCTTTGGGTGATGAGGATGCCCTATCTGAGTGTTTTACGAGTCTAGCCCACTTGGATGAGCTCAAATTGCAAATTCTATTTTAGCAAGAAGTGGCTAAGCTTCACATGAAGCAGCTGCATGATTTAAAAGCAAAGAAATATACCTTTAAGAAGGGGCAGTTAGTTCTTTATTATGATGCACGGAGAGAACTGTTTCCAAGAAAACTTTAGCCCAAATGGGATGGTCCCTACAAGATTATAAGAATAGGGAAGAATAAATCCACGGCATTACTGGCTGATCTTGAGGGAGTAGAAATCAAAAATAAGGTTAATCTTAATAAGATTAAACATTATTATTTCTAAATGCACTAACCAAATAAATGCCTTGCAGGTTAATACAGGGCTGATCAAGAACTTGCAAGAGATGGAAGAGATTGATGGGGCAGTTGATTCCTTATTTGGAGCATCCATACTTGGAGCAAAGATATCATCAGAGGAAGCTTATCTGGTGGAGTAAAGGATATAAGGTGATTGAGTAAGAGGATGGCTCGTTCATTTGGGAAATCAAAGTCTTCTACCATCACTGCTTACGAATCTTGATGAGCATCCCTATTACATTGAATGAAGAGGGTGGGATGGAGCCTTCAGTACATCCTCTGAACATGCTAAAGTTTGACTATCATAATTACGAGTAGAGTTGATGATGGCTGGTTGTGTGAACCCATTGTGGATGTATACAATGTACTTTGATGGAGCATCTAGGGGGCCCAACAAGAAAGGGAGCATAGGGATAGTTATTAAAGACCCCCGACGTAGAGTCATAATGAAATTAGTAGTTTATCTCGGGGTTAGATTTACCAATAACATGGTGGAATACAAAGCCTTAATCATGGGGTTACATATCGCTAAGAAAGGTGGTATCCATCTGTTGTAATAGAGGGGGATTCCCAGTTGGTATTGAACCAACTAAATGGGACATACATAGTTTGAAATCCTATTCTCTCTATGTATTATCGCACTGCTATGACCCTGCTCGATGAGTTTGAGAGAGTGGCTCTTCAGCTAGTTCCACGTTATTGAAATCAGTTTGCGGACTCATTAGCAAACTTTGCTTATGAAGAAGACATTTTCTTTAACTGTGGTCCTAGTTTGGATATCTCTATAGATGATGCAATAGGACCTAGTCAATTGTGGGGCCTTCTAACAGAACATGCCCTATATGGAAGGCAATGGTTAATATGGGTGATGCAAAGGGTGGTCGAGACACATTTGCCTTTGTTATCCTGGACCCATAGGTTTGTTAGACGACATGTTATGCGTACACCTCTTGCTATTTATGCAGGAGGTATGGGTCATAATTTGATGCATTTAGTTTAGGGAAGGGGCCCTATTTCCTCATTGGGATGGAGCATCTTGTTGTCTATTAATAAGATTCTCCAAGGGGGGATATATATGAGCCAGTTTGCTTGATTTCCTTCGGCCAAGAGGGCTGGTTTTATCGAGTTTGAATGTTTTCTTTCTTTAGGCCAAGAGGGCCAGTTATTTTGCAGTGAAATGTGCTATTTCTTTAGGCCAAGAGGGCCATATGTCTATTTGGTGTAGGTACGTTTAATGGTCTTTTGTTTTGGTAATTGCATCATATAGGTTGACGAAGTCCCTGGAGGGAGCCTTTGTTGTGGAGAAGCGGCCATTCCAAGTGGTTTCATCCCCTTTCTGAGTTTTCCTTTTAGATAATGATATATGTGTACATTGGGGTTACTCTCTTTTCGTTTGTTGGGGATCAACAAATAAAGGCATGAAGTCCTAGGTTTAGGTTATGTATGTCTATGGGAGGTCTGAGTAGTTGTTGCCTCCTATAAAGGCATTGTTAGCTGCTAAAAGCCTTGTTTTAGAAGGTCATCCTAGTAACCCTATTCTGCTGACCTACTAGGTGACTGTTCTAGGAGTTTCTGTTAGTTGTGAGGCAATTAGAAAAGCTTGCTAGAATAGATATATGCAAAGGAGTAAAGCCTTGAATATTTGAAGAATAAAAATATACAGAGGTGTGTAAAAAGGGGTTCTAACCCCTCTAAAAATAGAAAAGGAAAGAAAGAAAAATCTTTGAGCAGTTGTTCATCACCTTGGGGAGGCTTGGTAGGTTCCTGTGGACGAGACAAGACCTAGGGCCAACGCCTTGTCTTCCTTGGGGTGGCATCTAGCTGAAAAAATAAGAATAAGAGAAGGTTGGAGCAAAAACAAAAGTGAGCATTAGAAAAGGATTAAGTGTCGGCTTGCAGGGGCTTGGTAGATTCTTGGGTACCAAGACAGGACCTGAGGCCGATGCCCTGTTCTACTTAGGTCACTATGCTTAGCTCCCCCCTTTTTACATGCCTGAGTATAGCAAAAATAAAAGCCTAAAAAGAAAATTTGCTAAATGATAATATTTCTTGATCAGGCTATAGGAGTCCTCGCCTAGTAGGAGCTCCTGGTTGAGTTGTCCTCAGTTAGGAAGGTCATTCAGACCACCACTTAGGATGACCTCTCTGATAGTTCTTTTTAGCTTGGCCATGTTGGAACACTTGGTTAGTGACTAGCTTCGGGCTTTCTATCAGATTCTGCTAGGCTGCTCCTCGTGGATTTCATGCCTTGGTTTTGGGAGGGGGTAGGGTGACAGTTATGATGTGTTTTGTTGTGTATTTTCTTTATTAGCTTGATGCTCTTTGGTTGCGTTGATGTGCAGATCTGTTCATGGGATTCGACGAGCTGAGTTGCCCTATCTCGTGGTCATCAATGAGTGTTAGATTTTTTCCCCAAAAAAGTGCTCAAAATTTTCCAGAGAATCCAAATTTCAAGGGAAAATTGAATCTCGTCGAAGTTGGCAAAGGCAATTGGGTTGATTTTAAGCGGCAAGCAACAGACGGGTTTCAAGACTGCTTTAAAGACCCACCAAGTGACAATTGTGAAACTTTCATAATTTTTTAGGATGTCAAATGAGACTTATGGAAGTGGCTAGTAGTGGGGGACTTCGAGTCAATCAAGTAGAAATTTCCAGAGCATTAAATGGACATTGAATGGCGGTGCCCACAGTGGAGGGCCAAAGTTGAAGTAATGTAAATGGGCCTTTTAGTGAATGGGGGTGACCCTTGGGGCCTCCACCCCCCAAAAAATTCATGCAATGGGGGGGGAGGAGGCCATTTTTTTGACTCCACGAAAAGAAAAATGGATGCCATGGCAACAAGCGACGTGTGGAGATGGAGGGGCTGAAAGTAAACCCCCAATCAGACTACATTTATGATCTTCTGACTTCCCTTGCTCTCTATCACCTGGCTTTACATGCAAGATGGCTACCCTGATGGTTTGATCTAGATTTAGTATTTCTCTCTCCTCCCTCTCTCTCTTCCAAATGGCAGTTCATGTGGGAGAAATCAAGAAGAAGAGGGGTTGAAGAATGCTTGTCTGGTGGTGATCAGATCCCTCCAAGATCAAGAGAAGGCTGAGGAAAAATGTTCAGCACTAAAGAATGATTGCCAGGTGGTCCATTGGCAGTCCATATTAATTATCAAATAACCCACAACACGTGCATAAGCAGTATGCCTCATTTTAACAAACGAAATGTGCTTCTTTTTTATGTTTGATAATACGCAATCAAAATGTCATTCAGCCCTGTTATTCCAGCAGCCAAATCTTTGTCAAAACCAAGCAAAATGATGACCCTAGTCACCCCAAAATGATCTCTAATCATGGAAGTAACATCTCTAAGTCATGTAGCACCAAATGGGCGAATCATAAGCATTATTCACTCAAGAAATAGTTGTTGTCATGTTTCCAGCCACAAATATGTTAGTCTATGAAGATGAAATTTGGCTTTGAGAAGAGGAGAACCGTTGGGTGTGCCCATGTCCTTCACCTTTACCCTATCTCAAAAACTCAAGTTGGTGCTTATTTTGAGTGCATTGCAACAAGTGATCGGGATAGGTCACACTTTGGGGAAGTGATGGCTTAACCAAAAAATACAAACCTTGACTTGTGGCAATGGGAGGAGGAGGATTATTGGCACAACAAAATCCTAGAAGTGCCTAGGAAGGTGCATGGGTTTGAGGCACAACCTACTTGGAGGAAAACTATCCTCCTGGAATCTAACAAGGAGGCATGTATGGCTTTCTACAACACCCCTTCTGTGGAAAGAGGAGATCCCACTCACCTACCCCACCCTTAGAGGTATGGTGTAGAATATGATTCAAACACCTGTGGCAGATATGATTTGCCTCTCATCTTCAACATCAAAGCCAAGAACCCAAAAGATAGTCTCAAATTCCAAGAATGAGATTTGGCACCATCATTTTGAAGATTCATGGATAACTTCTCAGACTTACTCTTTTCCACCACCTACAACTATCTCAAGCTGCTTATCATGCTATTGGACCAAAAGAGAGCCACAGAGGAAGGATTGCATCCTCTATCTTTTGATATTAATGTAAGAATAGACAAGTATGCCATGATCAAGCTCATCCTTTGTGCCACCATGTTGCCAACCTACTATCTAAATTTGTTAGAGGATATGAATGAAAGTTGCTTCACCAAGTGCAACCACCCCTTCTTACCCACCACTTCAATGGCAACTCGATTGCAATGATGAACTACCTCATGAGCAAGGCATGCTTGGAGGGCTCCTTGAAGCCACTCCTCTTGCCCGTGCAAGCTAAGGAAAATAACTAGTGTAAAAATACCCATCCAAAAAAATAGAAGTCAACACACCTCCACACATGTCTGAGCACCTAGGGGTCCTCAAGTTGAGGGTGTCCAATGATTCCAATCGGCTAGCTCCATCCTCAAACCCCTAGCCCTTTCCCCCCATGTCTCATTTAGGGTCCTTAACAGCAAGACAAACATGTTGCCTTGAATATCACATCACACATCACACACAAGCCTCCACCGATTGGGTTCTCAAGTGTGGGACAAACCTAGGACACCTCAGCATGCCTAGCATAGACCTAACTACCAATTGCATTTTCCACCACTACCACATCATGCATCATGCACAACCTTTCCTTGCGAGTGTCCTCAACGTGATGCTACAAGACCCTCCAAGCTCCACCCATCCTTTGCCATCATATAGCCTCTTGCCCTCCTCCGCCATTCCATTCAAACCCCAAGATTTTCTAAGTGCCATGGGACTAGCACTAATCAATGAGGAGGGTAATGTTAACTGAATGCAGATTTAGCAAAGCAAGCAATGAGCAATCAAGGGCCTATTCAAAATTTAAAGAAGGGAAGCTGACTAGGACACACAACATAGAATTAAAAAGTTCATTAAAATTTTCAAGGCTAAGAAGCAAGTTTGTAATGAAGACCAAGAATTTGAGATGGAAGCTGCCAATGTTTTAAAAGGTGGAAAATAGCAAAGATAGGGAAAAGTATTGAATTGTAAATTTATTGATCATAACTCCTTGAGTTCTTTAAAACAATCCAAGCGATGCCATGCACCTTGTAACTTAATTTATTACACATGAACATGTGCCAATTTGATGAGTGAATCAAGAAAATCAAGTAAGAAAGCCCAAATGGGACATTATTGACCTTAAGGATGTGCGTGACTAGAGCTTTGAACCATTGGCACTTTGAAAAATAATCCCTACACAATTGTAAAAGACGAAGCCCATATTTAAGTGGGAAGAAAACCTTAATCAATTCATTCCTATGGTTGCAAAATCAAAATCTTATCCTTTCTTTCTCTCACGTCTCCTATCTACTCTACTCTATGAATGCCTCTATTGCATGCAAGCTTGAAGGAGTGAAGCAAGGTCAATATGCCATATTTTAGCTTACTTTCTCTTGCCTCTCTACACTTAATTGCAAGATTCTACATCTCATCTCCTCGCCTTCTTGAGACTAGCTCAAGTTTGAGAGATAGATAGACACACACACACACACATATATATATATGTATGTATGTATGTATGTATGTATGTATGTATGTATGTATGTATATCTATATGTGTGTGTGTCTGTGTGTGTGTGTGTGTGTGTGTGTGTGTGTGTGTGTGTGTGTGTGTGTGTGTGTGTGTGTGGTCCACTCAACTTCGAGAACCATGTGAGGTATTATCATCTTGTGTGGCTTGTGGGCTCGAGATTCGCAAGGCTTGGAGGTTGCATGACTAAAGGGATCCGGGAGCTCTCTAACAACGCCTAGACTGCAATAGTCGATGAGTCTTCACATTGCCTTGTCTATCAATTTAGACTACATGGATCTAGGAGCTCTCTAACAATGCCTAGACTACAATAGTCGGTGAGTCTTCACGTTGCCTTGTCTATCAATTTAGATTGTTTTCCTTGCTTTGGTAGAGCTGTGGATGTTGTCTATGACAATCTGAGTGGGTAGAAATACATGGTAGGAGACCTCAGAGTGTGAGAACCTACGAGTTATTAGCCAATAGAGAGTGCACAAACTAATTTGCATCAATCCATCTAGATTTGGAAAGATACTTGACTTGAACTACATGGGATCCTCGTCAAGCCACCTAGCAAGGGGGAGGGTTCACTCAAGTGTTCAAGGGACAAGATTCTTGACTACATAGACATTCCATGTGAATATAGGTGTCCCTACTCATGATGCACCCAATGGGGCTTGAACCCATAACCTTTAGGCTATGAAGTACAAGGGCCATTACTATGGGGAGACTCTCCAAATATTCATTGGAACTTTGAGGTCTTTTTGTTAAATATAGGAGAAATGGATTTAAAATAGAGATAAATAGCATGCAAAAGAGAGATTCTACACCTTACAACCCCATTTTTGCAATGTCTATTAACGTAAGATTTAAGTTGGCCATGCTTCTTGAGGGTTTTTATTACCTTTTCAAAGAATTTATGACATTTTTCCACACCACCAAGTTTAGAAGTGGATCTTGAGCATCAATGCATGAAAGAAACTAGACCTTTTGTGTAGGGATTTGTATTTGATAGGAAAATACATTATGTCATTCTCAATCTTGTTCTTTCTATATTGATTTAGAATTAGGCTTGGAGAAAGATCTTGTCTTGGTGAATATGGAAGACAAATCTATGATCTTATTAGGGTGGGTTCAAACTTGTTCAAATGGACTACTCCAACTATGCAAAAAGAAAATGGAGTCATTTTATGCTACCCAAATAGATTTAATTAATCAAAATTATGTGTGGATATCATGACTTCTCTTATTGGTGGGTTGGTTAAAACGAAATGTCTATAAGCCAATGTACCAAGTTCAAATATCAACAAGCACATGGAACTCTTTTGCCCTTGGCTGCAAGGGTTTTTTTCCTACATACAATTTTTTAATCTTTGAGAGCATGACATGTTAACAACATGACCATGTCCCAAAATATTGTTTGAACATATGTGAATCCGGTCTAACATTAGGGGAGATTTAGACTCTATTTTGGGCCTTGTAAGAATTTCCATGTCAACATCCTATTAAAAAAAGGGGGGCACATAGATAACTATATCCATTGTACCTCAAAACTATATCATCAAACATATCATTGGCAAGGTCTTGATGAGAGGATTCACACTAAGATCTGACAAACTTATAATTTATATGCTCAAGTTATGTCCTCCCAACCAAAAAGTAACCTCAAAAGTTATGTAATGGTAGCCTCACCCTCATTTGTCCTTATGAAATATTCCCTAGAGTCTCAAAGAGCTTAAAAGGCCCAAAAGTGAGTCCAAGTCTTCCCTAATGGTTGAAATTTCATCATTGCTACCTTGCAAGTTGTAGGCTTTGACTCTAACTTCATTCAAATGGTGAGCACTCTCATCGCAAATGCTACTACTAAAGTTTTGTTGAGGACTTATACCATTGTTTTATTATGGTCAGTAGCCTATTATTGAAGAGAATTGATTCAAAGGTGCAGTAGGGAATCATCAAAGGTCTTTCTCTCCCAACTGATGAGCAATTTTTCTCTCAATTTCTTTTAATAATAACATGTGTATAGTCAAGGCCGAGAAGTCATCAATGGATGCTCTCCTTGAAGTGTGGAGGACTTTTGGTATCTCTCAAGCTTTTTCATCAACCAACATGCAATAGAGGTTATTCTACTAGGCTTTGGGGCCCCTCCCCATTGTTTGTTTCATGATGTGTTCAATTTCATCAGGCATGGGATTGTGTTCTAATAGATCAAATGCATCATTGGTGTCTCCTCCAAACCACGTTTCCAAATATGAAAAAGTCAATTGCTACAAATGGTTAGAAGCTTGTAGCCTGTTAGGAATGCCTTGTTGGTGTCTCCTCCAAACCATGTTTTCAAATATCAAAAAGTTAGTTGCTACAAATGCTTAGAAAACTTGTAGTAGCTTCTTAGGAATGCTTGATATCCCAACATCATCTCACACTAGCTCTATTTTTTTTCATAGTAGTTTTTGCCTTCAACCAAGCACCATGGGGCTGAATTAAGAAGTTTCTCTATAGCTTTCTTTAGTCTAGTGGAGGCAACCAAACTTGGCACTCAATCTCATGGTATTTAATTGATTTGCATAAGCAAGATAGAGGTTTAGGAGGGGAAGGGATCAAAGACAATGCAAATGAGCTTATTTTATTGTTCATAAAAATGTTGAGGCATTGGTCCCTCTTCATCAAAAGGAACTTGAAAACTTCATTTACTTAAACTTTAATAGGTATGGATGCTTTGACTATGAAGAGACACTAGGCTACTCTAGAGTGGGAAGATGTGTTATTGATTAAGGATTAGAAGCCAAAAAGTTCATCAAAAGGAACTTGAAAACTTCATTTACTTAAACTTTAATAGGTATGGATGCTTTGACTATGAAGAGACACTAGGCTACTCTAGAGTGGAAAGATGTGTTATTGATTAAGGATTAGAAGCCAAAAACTTAGTTGAAGGTTTTGTAAATTCTTGATTCTAGTATGGAAGAAATGCATAGATCAATCAAGATGTGTCAACCCAATCAACCACCATAAAGACTCCCTACTTCTTAGGGATATTTGGTTCTTCGATGAGGCATTCATCCCTCCATGTACACCATTGTAGCCCAAAATTAGTGCAACCCTCTCAAACAAGGGAGTGAGATGCTAATTGGATATCTTTGATAGGGAAATTCTCTCTATGTGACTTTGAAAATATTATAAATGGGAAAGGTGTTGACTCCCCAGGAATCACAATGGTTTGATGAAGTCATAAGCAAGAATAGGGAGGATTGGCTCTTACCTTTGAAAATTTGCAATGTCCACACAATTAACTTCATGGATTCCAAAGGAGGAAAAAGGTAGTGGTTTTGCCAGAGGCATAGTGATTTCATTGGAAAAATGATACCCTTTTTATTTTTATTAACAAAGCATGCAAAACAAAATATTCTCTAACTAGGTTAACAACTTGGAAAAATAAGAATTAGCAAGGTGTGGCCTAGTAATACCCTATACAAGGCTCAATTTTGTCGATTGGAGGGTGGTTCCTAGTAGAGAAAGATTAGTTAAGGTGATGAACACTTCTCCTACTTACAATCTTTGCAAAAGAGGGGAGTAAATAGTCAAACAAATATTTTGGGAATGCACTAAAGATAAAGCCCTATGGAATGATGAGGAGATCTATTAAATGTACTAGCTTTAGTGGCACATTAGATCAAAGATCAATCCTTTTTGGCAAGGCTTCAATCATGGATGAAATTATAAAACATGATTAGGACAATGGTCTAAGGCACATATGGACATTTAGAAACTCAAAGGTCTTTAAGAGGTCAATGGTCCAAGGCACGTCTGGACATTTAGAAACTCAAAGATATTTAAGAGGAGCCCATCTGTCACCTCTTTAGATGACTCATTTGATACATGTGAAGTGGCACTTTTGTCTTCCTTTAGAGGTTCCAAAAAAAGTGGTCTAATGTACAAAGTCTTTCTAAAAACTATTTACGTAACTTTTCTAATATGATGCCGCCGCATTATAAAGCCTAGAAGCAACCAAAAAAATGGTGTAGCATGTTTATGATTGAGTTTTAAGTATATAAATAAGCTTAGAGACTCTCAAAGCCGACAATCGAATAGAAATCAGATGTGATGCCTTTGATAAGCCAAATTACAAGATGTACTACAAGATCCATTATGTCTAAATGTATTCTTAGAGCAGGATTTTTACAATAGAATAGAATTATGTTGAGATTTTATAGTTGGTGAGCCCAAATCAAATAATATACTCCATCCACTCGATAAATTTAGACATTATATTTATTTTCATGCTTGAGCATGTATGTACAAGGTGATAACCAGTTTAGAATTTATTAAAGCAATCTTAATTGCAAATAAGATGTCCACAAGAGAATGAGAAAAAGTGGTGTTGGAGAGAAACATGCATCATTTCTAATCAATTTGATGGTTAAAATGAAAAGTTAGCATGATGAATTGTTTGCCTTTGAGAGATCAAAACAAAAATTTGGATTTTGGGGTTTTGACCATTAATGAGAAATACACCGATCAAAGAGTGAGTAAAGCACAATAACACAAGCTAAGATTCAACAAAGTTAAAATGACAAAAAGAGCAGTTTGTGTCACATACTTGCATTTTATGATAAGCCTTATGTTTTAAATGTATTTGTGATGGACTTCATTGGAAGATAAATATTATACCCAATAAAAAACTTTATGATATGGATACTCTCAATATGTGCCTCTTGTAAATAATGGGGTGGATAGCACGGACAAATTTATTGTGTCAATGGGGGTGAAGAGAGTTGGGAAGAAGAAACTTGAACGGTTTAACATTCAGCATTACAAAGTTACTTGTTGCCCCATACGGATCTAAAAAGATTTTTACAATTGAAAATAGATTATCAATTTGGACTATGCATTTGAATAATCATACAAACCATGGTTTCTTATATTGATCAACCTTGAACTATACATTTTGCATTTCTACATCTCAATCATTGTTTTTGTAAATTGTTGAATCATTTTATCAACCTTAATGTAACATATTATTATCTTCAAAATCATGATAACCAATTATAAAATACAATTTAATCACGACATCAGTGCCTATGCTTGGTTTAAAATACAATTTAATAATGACACTAGTGCCTATGCTTTTTACACCTAGTTTAATCACAAGATATATGAAACTAGTTGATTAGGACATCAAAAGTTATACTTGTTGTAATTTACCATATCTATTTGATTGTTGATAATGGTGAACAGTAACACTTGCTATAAATTTAGCACATCTAGTCTAGGCAAAATATATGAGACAACTAGATAGATGTATGATATGATGATAAAGAATGGTGAATCCAAATAAGCCAAATAACATCATACTAATAAGAATCCGTAAAATAATCTTTGTAGAACACTCAATTTAGATGCAATGAGAGAACAAGAACTATGCAAGAAATTTTCCTTGTAGCTTTTTGGTTGCTTTCTGTATCAGGAATAAGATCAAGATTTTCTTTGATCAATGACTTCTTGTTTTTCAAAAGGTACTCTAACACTAAAACACGCTATCTATGTCTATAGGCATGGTATCACATGTAAGTAAGCTTACGTGCAATTATCACATGTTTCAACGGAAAACTATGTTATTCTCATTTCAAGAATGTTACACCAACACACAATATACACAAAATGTTGATCAATGTCCCTTGGGCATGTGAATTGAGCAACAATTGATTCTGGAAAAAAAAACCAACCAAGACCTTAAATGCTAACCATAAGTTGCATCTCTAATCCAATAATAGAACCGCATGACTACAAAAAGCTCAATGATTGCAAAAATCTCAGTTTTCTTATATTGGAGGAACCTATTTACATAGGAACAAACCTTAAACTCGTGCCAAGCCTACCACCACTCACAAAGGCCCTTCATCAACCCCCAACACATGAATACATACGTATTGAGCCATGCAAGCTTCTTCACTATGGCTTGCTTGTATACATACAAATAGAAAATTTAATACACAATCAAATCTCCTCTCAAGCACCTATCCTCACTTGCTAAGTTTATTGATCAACTACATAGGTTACTACACCATGATGAGACTTGCAACAATCTTGTAAGTAGTGAGTAACGTAAATCTCCTTGAGCTTTCTAACCCAAGGTGGGGCAAAGCTCTTGGCATCTAGCAAGGGATGTCAAATGCAAACACACCCTAGGGGAAGAGAGAGAAGAGATCAATTAGGCCTTTGATGTGCCACTTGTATGGCTTCTTCATTCCAACCTTTCAAACATAAAAAGCCTATGAAATACTCCTAGTCAAATACATCTATACATCTCAATTTTATTTACTTCAATTTACTTTGATATAATTCTTCAAATAGAGAATCGTTGGGGGTTCCATGCATCATGACTATAACTTAGGCCTTCCAAGGTAATACTAACACAAACACAGAATTGTCATGGGAAGGGAATAAGTAAAAGTTATATATTCTCTCTCTCTCTCTCTCTCTCTCTCTCTCCACATATTCTTACCCTTTTTACATAAAGCCTTGTTGAAGGAAATTGAAACAAGGACGGAGACAAATCAACAAGGTATGACAAACACCATCTTTTCAATAGTTAATAAAGCTCTATTACAGAAGAAGATTGCATTCCTTGCACATACAAGAGGCCGCCTTGAGAAATGGCATGAAGAAATATGAGAAACTTGATGAAGACGCCAAGAATGCTCAAATACATACAAGCAAGAGATCAAACTATGAAGATGCCAAGAATGCTCGAATACATACAAGCAAGAGATCAAACTAAGGCCAAACCTGAAAGAAAAAGGATTCAAGTGGATGTTACAATGGCAAGTCATCAACCTAGTCGAGCTTTGGAGTTTGAAAACATGGAAGATGAACTTGAAGCATTAAAGCAATCAAAATGTTTCAACCGGATCAAACTCTAAATCATAGTTAAACTTACACCAACACAAGTTAAAGTGCAACCAAGCAAAATTGACAAGTGTTACACCCTGAAAAATGTTGATAAGCACTAGTAGCATTGGTCATAGTGATCATGAAGTGACTTAGCATATTGTTGCATCCTTGGACATCCTAATGGGCACTCGTAGCATTGGTCATAATGGTGATGACATGCTTAGTGCGAATGTGAATTCACTAAGGCAATTCAAGGTTAAGGGCAAGAAAGTCCTATTTAAAGGACTCAATGCCCTATTGTACACATTGTTTTAAACTCACCACTCTTGGACTCTAGACCGGTGTGTCGAAGTGTCCGTACAATAGGATGGTGTGGACTAGTGGTTTGAGACACCAACACTCGGGATGTGGTTGTGACCCGATATGCTATCGAAGCCCATCAAGATATCCAAGGATGTAACATGAAGGCAACAAGGAGGGCAAATGGCCACTCTACCGAGATACCAAATGTATCATAGTAGTTTATGAAGGTGACAAAATCATCATAGAAGCACCATGTTAATTTTGGATCATGATGTGTTAAGTGACTTCGATAACCTTTTTTATGCTAATGGCACCTTGCCATAGGTTTCTTTTTGTGCCAATGGCTCCCTGAAGTGGATTGTAACTAAAAATTTTGATTTGTCTGTCTTACATGCCTGCCTTCTAAGGCATCGAGACATTAATACAGCATGCACATGCACACACACATGCACTCTCTCTCTCTCTCTCTCTCTCTCTCTCTCTCTCTCTCTCTACTTCAAAACATATGCAAAGCTCACACCAAGAAAATAAAAAGAAAAACGGCAATCAAGATGACCCGCAAACAAACAAAACTAATCATAAGGTGGTTGGCATTTTAGGGTCATCGTTAGATTAGAAGTACCCCAGAAATTTCTATCTACCACCAATATCATTATGTTAGAATTCCAACCAAGATAAAAGATTACACCAAAAGTGCCTAATTAGAAGGTTAGATAAAAATAAGAAAGCCACTAGATAAAGATAAAGAAATGGAGGCCACTGTTATTTAGCATGCCATTAGAGAGGTGCATAGAGGAGGCCATAATTTGCAAGTCACCAAATACTTACCATACCATTAGAAAGGTGCATGGAGAAAGGGGTCCACAACCCCAAAAAAAAAAAAAAAACCAGTGCACAAAAGCTGTGATCATTACCTGGACAATGATAATAGATTTTCAGTTTTCTACTTTGACATTTGTTCTCTTTAACAAAACTTCATATCCACTCCGATATGCCTACAGCAGACCAAAAACAAACTAATGCCCATAACTCTGGATGTAAAATCTGAATAAAGATTTTAAATAGAGCCCAGACCCTGAAAAAATAATCTCAATAAGTAGACCCTGAAAAGAAAAATGATCTCGATAAGTAAAAATCACATTAAATTAATATGTATGTTGACATCAATCATATGGAGGGAAAGAGGTGAAAAAAAGCATGCAATTGAGCCTTGAATCCATGCTTCATGATGCCTATATAGGCTTTTACAGAAGCAGCACAAGGTTCAAAACTTGACAAGCTTGAAAGTGTCAAATCAAGTTCTGTACACACTGTATACACATCAGGTTTTCAGAAGCCTGAACTGGAATTGATGAGAAAACAATCATGATCTGTATAAATATTGAAAGCCACTTTATTCAAAATCAGCACTCGTGATATCGTCATCTTCAACAGTAGACCAGTCACTGGATTCTCCACCTTCTGGTCTTTTAAGTCGCTCCAAAGAGAGCTTTTGGGAACTTTGTGCCATCTCTTGGACATCAAGTCCTTTGTCTAACTGAACCCATCCAGAAGACTGTTTAGAGCTAGAGCTTTCCACAGCCTTGGAGGTGAAAGAGTCATCATCCTCCTCCAAATCACTGAAAGACACATCTTCATCATTTCCCACCAACCCTACATTTCCTGCCAAGCCTGCAGAAGGCCCTACATGTGGCGATTGTTCCTCATTTAGCCATTTGTCAGCATCTGGATCCTCGTCATCATACCTCAATGAAGCCAGCTTTACAGTATTTGCCAAAACCGTTTTATTTTGAATTTCTTCCGCACAGTCGCTGGTTAGACTGGATCCAAGAGGCCTTCCCTCATTAGACCCCAGGTCCTCCACCTGATGGAAATCCTGAGGAGGAACTTCCATGGCTGCTTGCAAAGAGACAATTTTAAAAGATTCTGCAGTTTCAGATGTGTCACCTTCCTTTATTTTACTTCCTTGTGACTCATTCTTCTGCAATTTGCTGAGTAGTAATTTGCGAGCTTCAATTATCTGCATCAAAAGCTCTGACTGTGTCCTCATGTTCCTCTCTAATACGAATGACAATGTGAGAATAAAACAGACATTGAAGGTATACATACCTGAGGAGTTGACAGAAGAATTGCATCTGTCTTAGACAAACGAGAATGTAATAAAACAAAGTAGATCTTCCAGAAGCGACCTTCACTCATGTAATCTGGGCAAAGCTCTATTCTTAGAGCAGCTAACCTAGGTGCAGCAAGCTCTACCTGATAAACATGCTCCTCTTGAGCATCTGACATCTCAAAATCTGCAAAAACAAGGGAAGCTTAGAACAGTATACTAGATGATACCTGACCCAGAGATCTTTTTGCCATTGCTGATATTGTGTTACAATTTCATGTAGGCAAGAGCATCTATCATCCATTGTCTTAATGAAAAATAGGAAGATCAGAAGACAAAGTAGTAAATTGCTCTCTTTAGCACCTTAAAATACCTCTTGTAAATGCAGAGCTAAGCCATACAGATATATCCAAAAGCCAGGTCAGTTCAAGGTGCAGTAAGGTGCTTGCAAGAGCCTTTCACAATGGGCAGGGTTATCACTCTCCTTGGACCACCTATTGTATTGCTATGCAATCATGCTCTCATTCTTGGTGCAGCACATTCAGGACCATAATTCAAGGTCCAGCACACACGGCACAGTGGCCAAGGACTGCAAACTTCAAAATCGTGCAGCATCACAATTTATTGGACTAGAAACTTAAGAAAGCACCAGAAAGTCGAATGCTACTCCACAAAGTGCTTGTAAGAGCCCTCCACAAGGGGGTGTAGGGTTATCACTCTCCTTGGCACCTTGTAATGTATTGTTACACATTTTGTGCTCTCAGTATTGATGTGGCACTTCCAATTGGTGTCTTCTCATTATGGGGATCATATTGGTGGCTCACTTGGGTAACTATTCTACCTCTCATATCTTTAAAAAATTGCTCTCCCTTCATCCTACTTTCTCTTTGCAAGTGTATCCACCCATGTCAGGCACAGACTGGTCCAAGCACAACCTCATAGAGAT
The DNA here is from genome assembly GCF_053477565.2 of Lygodium microphyllum. Taxonomy (NCBI): domain Eukaryota; kingdom Viridiplantae; phylum Streptophyta; class Polypodiopsida; order Schizaeales; family Lygodiaceae; genus Lygodium; species Lygodium microphyllum. The sequence continues at coordinate 97,084,897 of NC_141143.1, forward strand.
GATGAGGAGAGATTACAAACAAAGCATATGACAGAGTGGAGTAGACATGAGAGCCCTCCACCCCTGCCCCATGTATGATACACTACATCCAGCCAAATCCCACTGGATGGAAATTGGAATTAGTGATATATTGCGCATTACTCATCGTAACTGTACAGTGTACTCTTATAGCATGCTAAATAGCGACTAGATATTGGCTGCAATGGACTAAATTAGTTCCTCTCAAGTTTTCACATGATACTCAAGGCAGGGACTTGTTATATATTCATAGGCCGTTTGGCCTCTCTCCCCCCCCCAAACCCAAAAAGAAAAAGGCACATATGACCACCAACTACACTTCATTGATTCTCACAGCATGGCTAGATAGGGATGAGGCTAACACTCTCCTAGTATGATGATAACTCCACATGCTTTGGGCTCATCAAGACAAAAGTAATAGAAGTATGAGCACGATTCAATATAGATGAACACTTGAGATTGGGTCTCCTTCTCTCTCTCTTCCCCCCTCAAAAAAAGGCACGCATGGCCACCACCTACACTTCATTGATTCTTACAACATGGCTAGATAGGGATAAGGCTAACACACTCCTAGTATGATGATAACTTCCCACGCTTTGGGCTCTTTCAAGATAAAAGGAATAGAAATTTGAGCAAGATTTGATATAGATGAACACTCTGAGATTGGGTCTATTTATACCACACTACATGTCATGAGGACATGTATTTTTGAAACCTCACTTAACATGTGGATTAATTTTTAATCACATGATTAGGTAAATGTTACAGATGTGAGCTGCAACTCGGGTTAAAGTAAATTTACGAGCCCGGGACTCGAAGAAATCATCATGGGATGTCAAAGACAAAAGTTGCTATAAGTTATGCCGCACAGGTACTTGGTGGTATCTGGTGCTAGTTGTTGGCCTAGGTCATCCATTTGGCCATAAGTGTCAATTGGTGACACTAGAGAAGTGGTATTTAATGGTACCTAACGCCAATTTGACAGTCAAAGATGACGTAGAGACACTCGGGAATGAAAGTTGCCTAGCCAATTTAATTATTGGCCAGTTAGATTATTATTCAGGACACCGAAATAATTATTAGATTAATTTTTAGTATTTAAAGGCTGAAAATTAATATTTAATTATGAAAAATGTTGAAAAAACCATTTGGGAAGGTTGCCACTTCTCAAAAATGCCCATGCAAGACTGTAAAACATCTTTAGAGACTAGAAAGAGACATTTTTAATGTATTTAGCTTGCAAGAGAGAGGGAGGAGATGTTGTTGGTCTGATTTGCAACCATTGAAGGACCTTCTAAGGCAGCCAGGGACAAGAGAAGACCGATCAACAACAAGTGACAACATCTACAGGTTGTTGAGACAGAGCAACAATAGTAAATGACTGATTTTCTTCAATTCTTTGCATCTACAAGCTGTTGAGACAGGGTAGCGGCAGTAAATGACAAATTTTCTTCAGTTCTTCGCAAAGAAAGTTTGAATTTTCTCTCTTCTCAGCATTCTCTCTCATCTCCCAACCTTTCTACAGCCTTGCTCCAAAGATTGCAGCATTGAGATCACCAGAGGCTGAGAAACTTCAGATTTCTCTGCTGCAAACCCTAATTTGCAGCAGAAATTAGGGTTTAGCAACAGCCTTGGAAACGTGCCAAAAATTGGAAGCTCCGAGACTTGGATTCAACAGGACTGAAGCTTTTTTTAGCCTATTCACATCCAGGGACCAGCAAATAATTGAATTTAGGGCATTTTCCATCTCCATCAAAGTGGGTGAAGGTCAATCAAGTGCCCGAATCAAGGGGCAAAATAGATTGAAGACTTGCTGGTCACTTTGGACAGCGAGGGGAGTTTGGATTGTGAAGGGGATCGGGAGAATCCCATTGTAAATCAACTTTTTCTTTAATAAAGCTAAAGAAATACCGAAACAAGTGCCAATTTTGGGGCCAATCGGGTATGCATTGTCCAAGATCAATAGGTAAATTTGTATTTTCAGATTTGCACAAATTGTTTGCTGCTGTAGTCAAGTTGTAATCAAGGATTTACCACCCATCCACGGAAGGAAGACTAGTTACACTACAACACTACAAAAAAAACGTTCCTCATTCACAAAGGATGAATTAAATCCAATGTTCGGGCCACATGAATATATATATGGGACACCCATTGCTACGAGGGTTGCTATTGGCCAAATCAGAGTATCATTCCACACTCCTGACATTGCAGTAGGCAAAGTAGCATGTGTTGCTATGGAGGATAAGTTACACAGCTTGGCCATGGAGAGGCATGTTAAGCCATCTGAAATTTCATTTCAAATTATCCTTTTTTTTTTTACCTTTTTTGGCTCTTTGAGGTGGATGAAAAGAATAGAGAACCTTACAATTATACCCCATGTTCTCAAAAATACCTTTCCAAAACAAACTTGTTGTCCAAGGATCTCTATCACTCACAATAGATTGTAGCATGCCATGATATCTAAAGATGTTCAACATGAACAATCTTGTCATGTGATCCACAAGTTATCTTCTATCTCACCAAAAAATGAAATGGGTTTGTTTGCTCACTCTGCAAACCTTCTTCCTAACCAAAATGAAATGGGTTTGTTTGCTAACTATGCAAACAATAGTCCACATGTTGCAATTCCATATAGGCATCCTAGAAAGATCAAAGATAAAATCCATAGAGACACTCTCCCACAATCTATTACAAATAAGCAAGGGCTACAATAAACTCGATGCCTCCTATCACTCAAACTTGACTTTCGGATAGATAATAGATGTGCACAGAAAGTGTCTACATCACATCTTAGAACTAGCCAATAAAAGAAAGTTTCAATGACTTTCAATGAAACAATAATATGGTGCATGACTTTTTTGTTATAACCTTGGCCCTTAACTGCTTTGTAACAAATAACCACCATGCATCTTAAGAAATCCATCTCTTGAAGTACAGTGCTCATGGTGCTAGCCATCTAGTGACAAACCATAGACTCTAACAATATCCTCATCCTCTACACCTTATGTCATTGTTACATTTAGCTCATGATAGACATTGCCGAAACTATGGTTGCCTTCGTACATCACATAGACACGATCGTACCATACGATCCATACCATACAATATGGTACATATCCATACGAATTTGTACGATCAAACACGCTTGTTTCTACCACCGCGTATGGGTGCATTCTTGCATCTGTCCAACGGCCGCTGACTGCGCATTATCTATCCATTAAGCTTGCATGCCCGTGGCACTTTCACAGTGTGTCTATGGCTTGGATGCCACATTTCTACCCCAACCCCCTTGGATTCCAAGCTCCAACCACAACACTTTTGACTCTTTGAATTGGGCCTTGGATTCCAAACATCCTCTTGAGCCTCTCTTCTTCCACACTCTTCTCTAGCCTACAAAAGGTACTCCAAGGTACTCCTCCCCTCCATCCTTCCACACAAAATCAACGAGCATTCTCACGCCTCTTTCTTCAAGCAAGCTATCTATCTATCAAGCCTATCCCATCCCTCCTCCTCTCTCTCACTATCCCCCTCTCTCTCAAGTCCCTCTCTCACTCTCCTCTTCCCCACCCAAATTTTCAATTTCCAAGCTTGAAGCCTTGGCCCTCCATTGGCATCATGACTCGTGAGAAGCTCAAGGCCTTCAATTTGTGTGTCATCCATGTGGAGAGGAACACAAAGAAGTCCAATTCCCATCATTGGACATGCAAGTATTGTGGGAAGTGTTACACAAAGTGATGCGACTTGACTTCTCTAACATCTTTTCAAGACCGCGGGGCAAGTTGCTCCATGCAAGAAATCCCTCAAAACATCACGAACGAGATTCTCGCTAAGCTAAGAGGGGGATCCACTAGAGGAGGTGGAAGTGGTGTATTGGTATCAACACCTATGGCTACTCATGAGGAAGCCTTGAATGGAGGCTTATCTTTGATCAATACCTCCACCATTAGTGATGGCGAGTCCACGTCGCGTCTAGCTCTCGCAAAAGGCAAAGAGTGCAACCTCATGCAGCACCCAAGAGACAATCCTCTCTCTCTCAAGCCCCCAACCACGTACGTGGGTTATTTGCCTTTCTTAGAGAAAGATAACAACTTGCGAACATTGAGATTGCATGCACGGTGATTAAGTGCAATCAAGCATTCAATGTCCTAAAGCAAGAGCAATGAAAGAAGAAGGTCAACAAAGCCATTTCTAACGTGGGTCTATGCAAAGAATGGACCAGTGTCACTTACAATGACATGAGAACAAAGAAGATTGATGAAGAGAATGAGAGGATTGATAGAGCCCTTGATCCTATTCGAACCACATGGACAAAATATGGTTGCTCCATCCTCACCGATGGATGGAGTGATCGTAAGAAATGGGACATCATTAACATCCTCATTTCATGTCCACTTGGCACCTACATTTTGGGGGCCATAGACACCAGCAAGAGGGAGAGGAAAATGACGGGCACATTCTGTTAGCCTGCTCTTATTCAGTCTCAGTCTGTCATCTCCTGGTTGTGAGCTCCTGTCAGAGTCTGACAGGAGACAGAGGAGCTCTGTCAGTGTGTTTTTAGGCTGCTTTAGTCAGCATTCAGCCTTGGGCATTTTACAGCCCAATCTGGGCTGTTTCTGGGCTGACTGCCCATTATTTTGGGCAGTCGGACCAGTTCTGGTCAGTCGGACCAGATCTGGCCATAGTCAGCCAGATCTGGCCAGGTCGGCCAGTTTAGCTGGTCGGCCAGTTTGCTGGCTGGGGGGCTATTTATAGCAGCCCCCCCAGTCAGTCCAGCATTCATGCTCTGCAGGTACAGCACTGCTCCCTCCGTCTCCGTCTCTGGCATTGGTGCTGCCTCTGCTTCCAGTCTGTCCTGGTTCCCTCACTGACGCTACGGGCTGCGTGCAGGGACTGTTCTGTCCATTCCAGTGTATTCAGCATTCATCTCAGTCAGTGCAGACTTTCTTCCTTCATTCTCTGCTTCCTCTCTCCTCTCCTCTGTGTTCGTGTTCTTCTTTCGCTGCGCACTCTCACATGGTATCATTGCCTGATTGAGAGCACAGAGGACGAGAGAAATACCTTACTGCTGCTGCCCACAGTTCCACAACAGCCAGGCGATTCCTTCAGGCGGCTGCCCACAGGTCCATCCCAGCCAGGCAACTGCATCAGAAGGCTGTACAGCCTGCGTTTGCTGTACACAGGGGCTGCCACGTCATCCAGTGACGCAGCAACCCTGCGTTTGCTGTCAGGCGACCTCTTCTGCTGCAGGGGAAGATAAGAAGGATGCGAAGGAGAAGAAGCCCAAGTGTCCCCATTGTGGGAAGGGCACTCATCCCGAGGAGAAGTGTTGGCAAAAGTATCCCCATTTAAAGCCTAAGGAGAAGGACTCGAAGGCGGCCCCAGTCACAACAGAATCTGCGTTTGTGCATCTCTTTGTTGAGGAAGACACTGCCCTAGCTTCTACCACACAGGAGAAGCCTTGGCTCGTCGACAGTGGAGCATCTTCACATATGACCTTCCGTCAGGATTGGCTTCAGGATCTTTGTTCCAGAGGGGGTACAGTCACCATTGGTGACAATTCTACAGTTCCCGTTCATGGAGTGGGGACTTTACCTATGTTTTCTGACAGGCGGTCTTCCTCCGCCAAAGTTCTCTATGTGCCTGATTTGGGTTTTAACCTATTATCTGTGCATGGTCTTACTCAGTTAGGTACCCGAGTCATTTTTACTCAGGATGCCGTCACAGTGGAGGATGCTTCTACAGGTGATGCTCTTTGGACAGGTACACAGGAGGGTGGGCTTTATACGCTCACAACCTTGGCTGCGCGGACTTCCCATGAGCTTGGGCTGCTCTGGCATGCTCGGTATGGTCATTTGAACCTCGATTCTCTCCGCCGGGCTTCTAGGAGGAAGATGGTGGAGGGACTTCCTGATTTCCCTCCTCTTCACACTTTGTGCCCTAGCTGCTTGAGGGGCAAGCAGCACCGGCAGCCTCACCAGCAGGTTGCTTCTAGGAGGGCTACTTCTCCGCTTGAGTTGGTTCATACCGACCTTTGCGGACCTATGGGCACGGCCTCCCTTGGGAAGGCCAAATATTTGATGCTGATTGTGGACGACTTTAGTCGTTATGTGTGGCCTTATTTCTTGGAGTATAAGAGCGAGGCATACTCCCGTTTCTGTGAGTGGCAGGTGTTTGTGGAGACCCAAACAACTTCCAAGGTTCGTAGTGTTCGAGCTGATCACGGTGGAGAGTTCACTTCTCACCTTTTCTCTCAGTTTTGCAGGGATCATGGTATTCGGGTGGAGTATTCCCATCCGAACACACCATCAGAGAATGGTGTGGTGGAGCGTGCGAATCGGACCATGATTGAGATGGCCCGATCTATGCTGAAGCATAGGAGTCTTCCTCATTTCCTTTGGGGTGAGGCGGTGGCTACAGCGGTGCATATACGCAACCGCTCTCCGACTTCGGCGTTACAGAACATGACTCCATATGAGGCTTTCTTTGGAAAGAATCCTTCCGTGTCCCACTTTCGCATCTTTGGATGCGATGCTTTTGTCCATGTGGACAAGAAGAAGAGGAAGACGAAGTTCGACTCTAAGTCGAGAAAGCTTATCTTCGTTGGTTATAGTACGACCACGAAGGGATATCGGCTCTACGACCTGACGACTCGGCAGGTTGAGGTGAGCAGGGATGTGATCTTTGATGAGGCTTCGGCCTCTGAGGATCCGATTGATGGTTCTATTACAGATGTTTCTTCATCATCGACGGACCCCCCCCCACCTTCTCTCCCTTCACTTCCTTCCAGGATCACCCTTAGCACCCCCCCTATACCTCCTCCTTCGGCTTCCCTTTCCCCTTTGGTGGATGTGCCTTCGTCTTCTACGAGCTCTTCTACCGCCACTTCGGGATCTTCTCGGGATATACAGCCTTCTTCAGATGCGGAGGATTTACCTTCACTCGGTGAGGGGGAGTCCCTCTAATGATGCACATGTGAGATGCAACTAGGGTTAAAGTAAATTTACAAGCTCGGGATCCGAAGAAATCACAGGATGTCAAAGGCAAAAGTTGCTATAAGTTATGCCGCATAGGTACTTGGTGGTATCTGGTGCTAGTTGTTGGCCTAGGTCATCCATTTGGCCATAAGTGTCAGTTGGTAACACTAGAGAAGTGGCGTTTAATGGTACCTAACGCCGATCTAATGGTCAAAGATGGTGTAGAGACACTCGGGAATGAAAGTTGCCTAGCCAATTTAATTATTGGCTAGTCAAATTATTTTTCAGGGCACCAAAATAATTATTAAATTAATTTTCAGTATTTTAAGAATGAAAATTAATATTTAATTGTGAAAAATGCTGGAAAAACCATTTGGAAAGGCTGCCACTTGTGAAAAATGCCCATGCAAGACTGAAAAACATCTTCATAGGCTGGAGAGAGGCATTTCTAAAAATTCAGCCTGCAAGAAAGAGGAAGGGCAGGCTACTGGTCTGATTTGCAGCCATTGGAGGACCTTCTGAGGTAGCCAGGGACAAAAGGAGACCAATCAAAAGCAGGAGACAGCATCTACATGCTGTTGAGGTAGGGCAGCAGCAGTAAATGGCTGATTTTCTTCAATTCTTTGCATCTACATGTTGTTGTGCAGGGCAGCAGCTACATGCAAGAGAGAGGGAGGGGAGGCTGCTGGTCTGATTTGCAGCCATTGGAGGACCTTCTGAGGTAGCCAAGGGCGCAAGAGAGAGGGAGGGGAGGCGGCTGGTCTGATTTGCAGCCATTGGAGGACCTTCTGAGGTAGCCAAGGGCAAAAAGAGACCAATCAATAGTAGGAGACAGCTTCTACATACTGTTGAGGTAGGGCAGCAGCAGTAAATGGCTGATTTTCTTCAGTTCTTTGCATCTACATGCTGTTGTGGCAGGGCAGCAGCTACATGCAAGAGAGAGGGAGGGGAGGCTATTGGTCTGATTTGCAGCCATTGGAGGACCTTCTGAGGTAGCCAGGGGCAAAAGGAGACCAATCAACAGCAGGAGACAGCATCTACATGCTGTTGAGGTAGGGCAGCAGCAGTAAATGGCTGATTTTCTTCAGTTCTTTGCATCTACATGCTGTTGTGGCATGGCAGTAGCTACACTTGATTGATTTTCAATCATTCTTTGCGACAAAACTCTGAATTTTCTCTCTCTACAGCTTTCCCTCTCATCTCCTAGCCATTTCACAATCTTGCTCCGAAGATCTCGGCATTTGGACCCTTGGAGGTGGTGGGGCATTTTCCATCCCCACCAAAGTGGTGTTGGGATGTAAAGGTCCTTTATTCACCTCCGTGTATTTTACACGTGTATTGTTATGTTGTACATGTGAATGCACCCTTACGGGCCCTAAGTATAAATACATTTTATTCTTTGTGTACCAACACATTGTTGGTACACCCAAATCTGTTCGTCACTCTTACTCTCACTCTCACTCACCTGTTCACTTCCTCTGCTGCAAATCTTCACACTTCCACTACCCGCGCACTCCAACAACTGGTATCAGAGCAGAGGTTAGGTGCTCGCGCTCTTCGAAGTCCGCGTAAGACATCACCAACTCTTCACTCACGAGAAATCAATAAGTCGTCACTCATACAGGTCAGGTCGTCACTGTTTCAGGCACGTGTATGTGCTGGACAGTCAAGCGACAGTGTTGCACGTCACGTTTTGTGCAGCGACAGCCTGATAGACAGGCGACAGGTCAATTTTGACCAGGCAGGCAGTCGAACAAGTCACGAACAGGTCACAAGCAGCCAAGCGCAGGCTGAACAGGTCACGAGCAGCCAGGCGCAGGCTGCACAGGTCACGAACAGGTCACGAGCAGCCAGGCGCAGCCTGCACAGGTCACGAACAGGTCACGAGCATCAGGCGCAGGCTGGACAGGTCACGCGATGCTGTTTTCGTCACGTTTTTGAGCAGGCAACAGCTCACGGAAGGCTGCCGCAGGCAGCGCAGGTCAACGGCTGCAGTTCGACACGTTTTTTCTTCCAGAAATTTTTAAAAAATTTTCTAAGGTTTACTGCAAGCAACCTCTTTGCCACTGACGGGAGTTCGCGCGCGCAAGCACAGTTCTCAGATTTGGTCAAATTTGAACCTGGAAATTTGGGGCTTTTCCCAGATTTGATGCTGTTCATGCTTGACAGTGACATCTGTGTCAGAAATTGCAGACATTGTGCGCACTGACCTCAACTAATTTGGGGATTTTTCAAAATTTGTTGGAATTTTGCTCATCCGAGTAAAATTTATTGGCATTGGACCAAGGAAAATTGGGGCTTTTCATGTATTGATGCAATTTTGCTCAGCTGAGTCAGTTTGGCTGACACTTGCGCACATTTGGACCTGGAAATTTGGGATTTTGTGCAGAATTTGATAAATTTCTGCATTATTGCCTGTGCAGTGGCTGGTTTATGTCAAAACAGCAGAGGATTATTGCTGGTTATGCAAGAACAGCAGTGTATTTGCTGATTTAGCTTATGCTCTTGCAGTTCAGTGCTTTTACACTTGTACTTGTGAAAAATGGCTGCAACTTCTTCCAGTCCTGACATTAAAAGTTTGATGGAAATCAAGCGACTTGATGGTCAGGGCTTTGATCTTTGGAAAGATCGTATGCAGGGCATACTGTTCTTAAAGGATTGTGAGGATGCTTTGCAAATGGATAAACCCGCACAAATGTCTGAGGCGGATTGGGCCAAAGTCAATAAAAGGGCTGTGGCTTATATGAAGATGGGTGTCACTGATGACATTTTGACAGACATTAAGGGTTTAGACACTGGTCATGCAATATGGGAGAAGTTGAAGACTACCTATGAGATCACCACACCTGTTAATCAGGTGCATTTAATGCGAAAGTTGGTGAATATACAGTTGGATGAGTCCAAGCCTGCAGCTGAGCACTTGAGTGCATTTACTGGCATTTTAAATCAGCTCAAGGATGCAAGTTTGGATTTTGACGATAAGTTGAGGGTGATCTTTTTTTTCATGACATTGCCTTTGGTTGCTTCTCTCAGCAATAACCCCAATCTCACATATGATGGTGTGAGGGGTTCCATCTTGAATAAAGAAATTAGACGTAAGTCTAGTGGAGAAGGCAGCAACTCAACTTATAATGTTAGAGGCAGGGCTGAAAAGAAAAATGCAAATGTTGGACAGAGAAGCAGGAGCAAGAGCAAAGGAAAAGAAAAGAGTGATGTTACATGCTATCAGTGTGGTCGGAAGGGCCACAAGAAGTCCCTAAATAATGGCATTCCTGAGGAGGTTTGGTCTGGCAAACCGGCCTCATATGACCATTTACGAATATTTGGCTGTGATGCTTTTGTGCATGTTAGAAATGAGCTGAGGAATAAACTTGACCCGAAATCCACCAAAGGCATTTTCATGGGCTATGGTGATGAGGGTGAATTTGGCTATAGAGTGTGGCTACCTCAGTCCAAGAAAATTGTTCGCAGTCGTAATGTTGTGTTTAATGAGGCAAAGTTGCTGAAAGGTACTTTATCCTCTGATGAAGACATGAAAAAGGTCAAATTTCAGAATTTGCAGCCACCTATTACTTCAAATGATGAGCCTCATGGTGCTGTACCACAGGCTGAAACTGATGATCAGCCGGTTATCTTTGAGCCAAATGATGATGGACAGCAAATAGAAGCACAAGGAGGTCATGGACAGCAAGATAGACTTGCTGATTATGAAAATACAGGTGCTGGAAATGAAAATGAAGGTGCTGTACAGCATGAACAGCATGCTGAAAATGGCTTACAGCAGCCAATAAATGCTGAAAATAACATGCCTCCAGATGTAGATCCGATTCCTGAGAATGTAGATCATTGGGTACCCAGGTCTACACGCCCAAGAAGGCAGCCACATAGGTATGACCCCTCTTTGCATTATGTGATGCTTACTGATGAGGGTGAGCCTCTGACATATAAAGAGGCTAAGTCATGCAAATTCAGCGATAAGTGAAAGCTAGCTATGCAGGAAGATATTAAATCTCTGTATGCTAGTGATACTTGGGATCTTGTGTCGTTGCCCAAAGGAAGAAAGCCTCTTCCAAACAAATGGGTTTACAAAGTAAAGACAGTTGATGGGAAACCCCAAGTACAAGGCAAGATTGGTTGCCAAAGGGTATGCACAGAAGGAAGGGATTGACTTCCAGGAGGTCTTCTCACCTATCGTGAAGATGACCACACTACGTGTGCTTTTTGCTCTCACTGCTGTATTGGATTTAGAGCTGTACCAAATGGATGTGAAAACAGCTTTTCTGCATGGTAACATTGATGAGGAGATCTACATGAAACAACCCAAGGGTTTTGTAGTTGCTAGAAAAGAGCAGTTGGTGTGTAAACTAAAGCGCAGCTTATATGGGCTGAAACAAGCACCACGGCAGTGGTACAAAAAGTTTGACACTTTTATGCTTTCACATGGGTTTACACGCAATCATGCAGATCATTGTTTGTATATGAAAAAGGATACAGATGGCAGCCCTATCATACTTGTTTTGTATGTGGATGATATGTTGTTAGCTGGGAAGAGAAAGACTAGCTTGGATGCTCTCAAAGATCAGATGAAATCAGCTTTTTCCATGAAAGATTTGGGGAATGCAGAGCATATATTGGGCATGAGGATTCGTAGGGATAGAACGCAGAAATTGCTGTTCTTATCTCAAGAAAAGTACATTGAAAAGGTATTGGACAGATTTAACATGGCTGAAGCTAAGCCTCTCGGAGTACCCTTACCTCCATATCTTAAGCTTAGTAAAGCCAACAGCCCAAAAGATGACATGGAAGCCAATGCTATGAAGGGAGTCCCTTATGCATTAGCTTGTGGCTCTCTTATGTATGCTATGGTGGCTACTCGTCCAGACATTGCTCATGCAGTGGGAGTTGTTAGCAGGTTTATGTCAAATCCTGGCAAACCACATTGGGAGGCTGTCAAGAGTATTCTTAGATATCTGAAGGGTACACAAAGAAAGTGTATTTGCTATGGGCAGGGTGCACTTAATTTGCAGGGTTATTGTGATGCAGACATGGCAGGTGACTTAGACACTCACAGGTCCACTAGCGGGTATGTCTTTACAGTTGCTGGTGGGGCCGTCTTTTGGTGCTCCAGGTTGCAGAACATCATCGCACTGAGTACTACTGAAGCTGAATACATATCAGCTACTGAAGCTTCTAAGGAAGCTATATGGTTGAGCAGTCTCGCAGAGGATCTCGGCATGTCTGTGAGTACTCCAGTGTTGGGATGTGATAGCCAGAGTGCTGTGTATCTGGCTAAAAATGCCATGTATCATTCAAGCACAAAGCATATTGATGTGCGATATCACTTTATCAGACAGATTCTAGAGGATGGTCTAATCACATTGACCAAGATCAAAACACAGGACAACCCTGCAGATGCTCTCACTAAAAGTCTAGGCAAGGCTCAGCATAAGCATTGCATACGACTAGTGGGAGTTGGTTAAAGGTTCACTCCAGACCCTTAAGTGGGAGGTTGTTGGGATGTAAAGGTCCTTTATTCACCTCCGTGTATTTTACACGTGTATTGTTATGTTGTACATGTGAATGCACCCTTACGGGCCCTAAGTATAAATACATTTTATTCTTTGTGTACCAACACATTGTTGGTACACCCAAATCTGTTCGTCACTCTTACTCTCACTCTCACTCACCTGTTCACTTCCTCTACTGCAAATCTTCACGCTTCCGCTACCGGCGCACTCCAACAAGCGGGTGAAGGCCAATTGATTGCCCGAATCAAGGGGCAAATCGGATTAAGGACTTGCTGGTGATTCATCACAGCAAGGGGAGTCGGAATACCGAAAGGGATTGGGAAAATCCCATTGTAAATCAACTTATTCTTCAATAAAGCTAAAGAAATACCGAAAGGGGCGCCAATTTTGGGGCCAATCGAGTGTGCATTGTCCAAGATCAGTAGGTAAATTTGTATTTTTTCAAATTTGCATTAATTGTTTGCTGCTGTAATTAAGTCGTAATTAAGGATTTACCACCCATCCACGGAAGGAAGGCTGGTTTCATGGTTCTGTTGCCGGGAAACCATCAAATCCTTTGAATTGGTGGGCCCATGGTACTTAATTGCAACTTGGGACTATTGCATTATTGCTGAAATTTTTCAAGGTAGTGAATTACAGCAAGCATGTCTTCACATGGTGATACGGGATCAAGTGGAGAGCATGCATCACTCCTTGGTTAATCACGTGGTGAAGGGGGAAATGCAATGACTGATGTTGGCCATGGTTTTCAGCATGGACAGCATGCTGAAAATGTGGGAAATGACCCAAATATTGGTACTTCAATGCATAAAGAGGTTGATGACCAACAAGGGCCTGAAGAATTTGATGATAGCTTCAAGGATCGAATGCATACAACAGCAAATCTTTTTGCTGAATTGGCAAAGGATCCCTAGTTTACTCGATTCTTGAATGCCCCAAAGAAGGACAACAAAGGCAAAGAGAAGAAGACACATTCTACAACTTCCGGACAGCCACAAGAACCGAAGGAAATGCATAAGCCTTCTTTAGAATAGCCCAACATGCCTGATGAGCACAAACAGTTCGTATCCGTGGGACAAGAAGTGCAAATGCATGGCCAACTTGGTAGTTCCAATCCATGGGAACATGGGCAGCAAGGCAATTATGCACATGCAAGCATGGGACAACAAGGATACTTTGGTGGTGGTACCATTTTTCATGCTATGATTGGACATGCACAGCATACGGGAATGTATGGCACAAATCCCTATGGTATGCAGCAGCCAATGCATGGCTCACAACACCCAATGTATCCGGGTAATGCAAGTGGAATGCCTAATCCCATGTATGGCAGCTTAAGCATGATGCTTGGGGCACGAAGCGGGCCATATGGATATGTATCGGCACCCTCAAGGACTATTGAAGCACAAGGATTTGGTGTTGGTTATGTAGGTGCTTCAAATAGTGTTGGTTTTTATGCAAATACAACCAATGCACCCTTTTTGCAGCAGCCCATTTATGATAACTTGACTCCCATAGGTCCGCCAAAGGACTATGATGAAGGTGGCAAAAGCGTGAAGTTTGAGCCTTTCAGTGGTGCACAAGATAGACTGAAAGAACTTGTTTTTATTCAGCAGTTTGATGCAGCCTATTTTGGAGGCAACTTCACAGAGGCATCTAGGATACACAAGGCAGCCACATTTTTGAAGGGAAATGCATTGCAGTGGTGGTCTACACTTCTTATTCAAGGGACGTCACCTACCACTTGGGTCTAGTTCAAGCAAATGTTTGCTTCAAATTGGTTGACAAGTACCTTTGAAGTAGACATTATGACAACTTGGAATCAGTTGAATTCCAAAGATTGCAAGAACTTGAAAGTTTTGGGATGCATTGCTGCCAGTTACTTCTTACCGCACAGTACCCCACCATGAGCAGGTGGAGAAGTATATTTGTGGTTTGCCAAAGGGTATTCGGGATTTTTGCATTAAGTACACTATTTTCAGCATGTCTCAGCTTATAGAAACTACTGTTAGCAGTCATGTTTGTCATGCCTTGTCATCTCCTGCCTGTGAGCCTCAGTCTGAGTCAGATGAGGACTTTAGGAGCTCTGACTTGTCTATCACTTGTTTTGACGGAGGAGGTAGCTCATTCTAGAGCACTCAGTTTATTGCATTTCAGTGCATTTTCTCCTCTAGTCGGGATTTTATGTGCATTTCCCGGGGCAGTTTCTGCATTCTTCAGCCTGCCTCACCTGCTGGACATTGTCCACCCTTTCCGGGATTTTTCTGAGCATTCTTGGCATTTTTACCAGCATTAAATGCTGGTCGGATCAGCATTAAATGCTGGTCGAACATATTTATGGCCTCAAATTTCAGGTCGGCCAGTTTTTGGGTTTTTTGGCTATTTATAGCCATTTCCCACTTGGCAATCAGTTGTATTATCAACTTCCCTCCTTCTTTGGCAGGTGCACACTCCGACTCCGTCATCTTTCTCCGTCTTCGGTGCTGCCATCATCATCAGCCTGATCTGGTGCCCTCACTGACGCCTCGGGCTGCGTGCAGGGGCTGATCAGTCCACAGTTTTGTATTCAGCATTCATTACAGTTAGTGCAGATTTTCTTCCTTCATTTTCTGCTGTCTCTCTCTCCTCCTCTGTGTTCGTGTTCTTCTTCCGTTGCGCACTCTCACATGGTATCATCGCCTGACTGAGAGCACGGAGGACCTAACCTTGTGGAGAGATACCTCACCCTTCTTCTGCTGCTGTCGCCTCATCTCCAACTGCCCAGGCAGCCCCTCCAGGTGGCCATTCTTCTTGCGTTTGCTGCAGACGACTACTCCCGAGGCTGCCACGTCATCAAACGATCCCTCCTGCTTGCGTTTACCATCAGGCGGCCCCTCCTTCAGCTGGGCGACACATCATCAGGCTGCGTTTTCCTAATCTGGTGGTCGTTTCCACTCTTGGCGGCTCATCTCCTGCTGGCAACCCACTCCCAGGCTGCGTTTTGGTGCTGACGGCTTCTTTTCTGGTGATCTTCATCAGATATCCTTGCGTTTTGCAGCTCCAGGTGTTTGTAGGCTATCACAGCCTGTGTTTTGGTGGTTGGTGACTAGACTGCTGGTCCTACTTCGGCTTCGGCACAATTTTCTTTGGTGTTTGGTGTTTTGCAGATTGGAAGATGTCTTCTCATCAGTTTACAGGCTTTGATGACTCAGATGACGAGCTTTTGTCTCAACACTCATCTGAACGGAGGCGTGATTTCTATCACGAGGACCGTCGTCCGGAGTCTATTCCTCTTTCCCGTCCCCCTTCTATTCATGTATCTCGAAGATCCCCTTCCAGTGGGCCGACGATGCAGCCTTTGGTACCCCCTGTACAGGTACCCGTACTTCCTCAGCTGCCCAAAGAGGACCGGTTGGATGGCTCCAACTTTTCTCTATGGTCCTGCAAGGTGGAGTGTATCTTGGACTCCTTTGATCTTTGGGAGCTTGTTTCTGTTCCTATTCCCCGGCCTAAGGTGGATCCCGCAGATGGGACATCTATGGATCGTGCAGCCTTATGGGATCGGCTTAATTCTAGAGCCAGATCTTTCCTCTTTCTGAGTTTGCAGGATTTTGTCCTTGTTCATGTTCACAGGTTGAAGACTACAGCAGACGTGTGGAGAAAGCTCGCGTCTCTCTATCAACAGAAGACGTTTGCCCACCGGATATCTCTCGAAAAGAAGTTGCGGATGCTCGCTATTGATGATAGTCCTTCCATGAAGGACCACATCAACAAATTACATGATATGAGGGATGAGCTTGCATCCCTCGGTCGGACGATATCTTCTGAAGACATGGCTATGATTCTTTTGACTCAGCTGCCATCGCCTCGGTTTGATGTCTTCTACACGAGCCTTCTTACATCGAGGAACCGTGAGAAGCTTCTATGGGAGGAGCTATCCCCGCTTGTCTTGGAGCATGACGAGCGACTCAGAGAGGTCAGTGCTAGTGGATCCGACTCCACGAGAGCCTTTGTTGCAGGTTCGAGAGGACAGAAGAAGAAGTCACAGGCTAAGAAGAAGGACAGTTCTTCAGGCTCTGACTCGGATTCAGAGCGACCGAAGTGCCCACACTGTGGGAAAGGGACACATCCCGAGGAGAAATGCTGGAAGAAGTATCCTCACCTTCGTCCGGGAGCGAAGGGTGGATCTACATCGGAGCCTTCTTCTACCTCTACACCCGCTGTTACCCATGAGTCAGTGTTCCTTCATATCCATGCTTTGGAGGAGGATTCTTCTTCCGTGGCTGCAGTGTCTTCTGCGCAGCCTTGGTTAGTGGACAGTGGTGCTTCAAGTCATATGACTCCCCGAGGTGATTTGTTACAGGATCTCCGTCCATCAAAGGGTTCAGTCACTGTTGGTGACATTTTATCGGTGCCTATTAGTGGTGTTGGCACATTGCCTTTGTTTACCGACCGACCTTCGAGCTTCTTTTCACAGGCCCTACATGTTCCTGATTTGGGCCTTCCCCTCCTCTCAGTTTATGGCCTTACGAGGCTTGGCACACGAGTGATCTTCACCGAGCATGCCGTTGTTATTGAGGATTCTCTTACAGGAGCTGTCTTATCTACAGGTTGGCAGGAGAGCGGGCTTTACAGGCTCCATTCCCCTTCTTTGATGCCGGGTCCTCCGAGGCAGTCTATTGCTACACCCGTTCCCGCTTGTGCACCTTCTATTCCACACGTTTCTTCCCATCCCCCACCTTCTCCTCCGGTGGTTCCCTCGTACCCCCCATCCCTTTCAGAGGAGGGGGACGATCTCGGTGATGCGGCTGTGGATTCCCTGGCCCCTAGTGTTTTAGAGGGGGATTCCCAGGATCGTGAGGAGCTCCTTCAGCAGCAATCTACATCGACGGACTTCATTGACCTTGGCATTCCTCTTGCCACCCCAGGATCCGTTTCTCCCTTGGCCTTCAGCCACATCCAAGATCTGAGAGGGGGTGTTAGCAGTCATGTTTGTCATGCCTTGTCATCTCCTGCCTGTGAGCCTCAGTCTGAGTCAGATGAGGACTTTAGGAGCTCTGACTTGTCTATCACTTGTTTTGACGAAGGAGGTAGCTCATTCTAGAGCACTCAGTTTATTGCATTTCAGTGCATTTTCTCCTCTAGTCGGGATTTTATGTGCATTTCCCGGGGCAGTTTCTGCATTCTTCAGCCTGCCTCACCTGCCGGACATTGTCCACCCTTTCCGGGATTTTTCTGAGCATTCCTGGCATTTTTACCAGCATTGAATGCTGGTCAGATCAGTATTAAATGCTGGTCGGACATATTTATGGCCTTAAATTTCAGGTCGGCCAGTTTTTGGGTTTTTTGGCTATTTATAGCCATTTCCCACTTGGCAGTCAGTTGTATTATCAACTTCCCTCCTTCTTTGGCAGGTGCACACTCCGACTCCGTCATCTTTCTCCGTCTTCGGTGCTGCCATCATCATCAGCCTGATCTGGTGCCCTCACTGACGCCTCGGGCTGCGTGCAGGGGCTGATCAGTCCACAGTTTTGTATTTAGTATTCATTACAGTCAGTGCAGATTTTCTTCCTTAATTTTCTGCTGTCTCTCTCTCCTCCTCTGTGTTCGTGTTCTTCTTCCGTTGCGCACTCTCACAACTACTACTACAGCTGACACATTGCTGCGTGGAGAGAATGCAGGATTCCATGATGATGATGCCAAGTCACATGTCAAAGAGGCAAAGGCTGAGAAAAAGGGTAAATCTGAAAATAAAGCTAAAAATCAAGGCAGATCTGAAAAATAGGGTTGGAAGAGAAATAGATCACTGAGAAAGAGTGGGAAAAGTGATGCATTGTCACATCAATCTCAATTGTCGGCTGTCAATATGGTTTATCACACTGAGTTGGATGCCATAAAAGAGTAATATATTGCTGATTCGAACTTTGCTAATGTTTATAATCAGCTTTGAAATGGCCAAAGGCGTGGACACTTTGTGTAAGAGATGGATTTCTGATGATGCATGGTTGACTATGTCACAAAGCAGTTAAGGCCTAGAGTTATCATTAAAAGTCATGTTCCTCAGTATGCAGGACACAGAGGTATTGATGCCACGGTCAAGGCACTGCAGCATTTCTTTTATTGGCCAGCTTTGAGGCATAATGTAGAACAATTTATTAAGACATGCATCGTATGCCAAAAGGTAAAGCACAACAGGCAAAAGTTGTTGGGTTTATTGTAACCCTTGCCTATTCCAGATTGGCCTTGGCAGAGTATTGCAATGGACTTTATTTTTAAGCTTCCTAAAACACCTACAGGGAATGATGGGATATGGACTATCATTTGCAGGTTTAGCAAACAAGCCAATTTCATTCCAGTGAGAAAGAAAATAAAGGCTGATCATATAGCACGATTGTTTTTGCAGCACATCTTTAAATATCATGGTATGCCAGAGTCGATCGTTAGTGATCGAGAACCCCGGACGACCAATTTATTTTGGAAGGACTTGTTTGAGAATATGGGTACCAAGCTGAAATTCTCATCATCCTTCCATCCGCAAACAGATGGTTAGTCTGAGGAAGCAAATTCCACAGTGTTAGATCTTTTAAGGTGCTATGTTTCAGACCACAAGACATAGTGGGAGTAGTATTTGCCCTTGGTTGAGTTTGCTTACAACAACACAGTGCATAGTTCTACGGGCAAAGCTCCATTTGAGGTGGTTGAGGGTGGCAAGAATATACCACCTATTCTGCAAACTAAGGATAAGATCTTTGAGGCTGATCGTTATGTGGAAAACTTGGATGTAGCCTATGCAAAGATAAAATATGCACTTCAGATATCACAAGAAAAGCAAAAGAGGGCAGCTAATCGACATAGACGTGCTTTGCAATTTGCAGAGGATGATTATGTATTGCTGCGTTTTGAAAGGCAAGGCTGAAAAAGATGAAAGAAAGAGAAGGATTGTATCCGAAGTTGAGTATGAGATACTATGGGCCCTTCCAGGTGTTGGAGAAGATCAACAATGTGGCATATCGGCTGAAATTACCTCCACATTGGCGGATATATAATGCCTTTCACGTCAGTTTGTTGAGGCCTTTTCATGGTGATGTGCCAAAGGATATGTCTGCTGAAATTCAGCCTAAGATTGAGGAGCTAGATGAGATTTTGGTACCTGAGTTGATTTTGGCACATAAGGAAAGAAAGGTCAAAGATAAAGTTTCTAGGGGATACTTAGTGAAATTTCAAAATTATTCACCAATGGATGCCATGGATGGAAGAGGATGACTTGGCAAACCATCCTCAGTTGTTGTAGCTTTACCTAGATGCCTTTCAGCTTGCGCCGACTTTAGTTCAAGCTCTGTCAGGTTCAGTAGAGCAAGGGTCCAGAGTATTGTCTGATGCTCAAGGGGGAGGTAGCACTTCACCTCCTACAGTTATGGACAGCTCTCGTATGTAGTAGATCTCGGATGTATTCAACATACATTCAAGGTACTGTAGCAGAACAGTATGTTTGCCAGGAGATCACTATTCAGTGTACTAGTCACTATGTTTGGTATGCAGATCGGTATGGTTTTCACTGCAGCTCTGAAACTGTACATTTGCATCCGTTATGCTAGGGGTGTAATCAGTTACGCTTGATATGGCATTGGTTATGCTTGGTGTAGCATCAATTAATGATCATCAGGGGCTGATTATCGAATGTTGGCTTTCAGCGTATGATCATTAATATTCAATAGTATTCAGCTCAGTTTTTAATCAGCTTGAGAGCCGTTTATGGTCACTTTTTGGATCAGTTGTGCATCAGTTTTTGCACTAATTGCTGGTCAGTTTTTGCAATGAGTTTGTGATCAGTTTGGGGTCACATTTGCAACAATTTGTGATCAGTTCTCAAATCAGCAAGTGATCAGTTTATGATTAGATCATGCTCAATTTTCAATGGTTTACATCTAGTTCCATGGACAACAGCATATGTTATGATGTCATTGATGTTTTACCTATGGTTTATGCTTGGTTTTCGCTATACTATGGTTTGGTTTTGCCAAATGAGTTGAGCTCATGAGAAATAGACATGTCACATGATAATCTGGCAATGTTTTTGAGATTCTTTGTGTGTCTTATGTTATGTTATGTTGGCTAGTAATTTTCAGCATATGTTGGGCATATGGAATGGTTGAACAACAGTACACAATGTTGTGTTGACTATGATGCCCTATAGAAATTCCAATGTAGTACTTTGCTTTTGATGCATTTGGTAGTGCAATCGAGGACGATTGCAAGGATTTCAAGGGAAAGGGCTGTCATGAGGACATGTATTTTTGAAACCTCACTTAACATCTGGATTAATTTTTAATCACATGATTAAGTACATGATGCACATGTGAGGTGCAACTGGGGTTAAAGTAAACTTACGAGCCCGAGACCCGAAGAAATCACAGGATGTCAAAGGCAAAAGTTGCTATAAGTTATGCCGCACAAGTATTTGGTGGTATCTGGTGCCAGTTGTTGGCCTAGGTCATCCATTTGGCCATAAGTGTCACTTGGTAACACTAGAGAAATGGCATTTAATGGTACCTAACACCAATCTGATGGTCAAAGATGGCGCGAAGACACTCGGGAATGGAAGTTACCTAGCTAATTTAATTATTGGCCAGTTAAATTATTTTTCAAGGTATCGAAATAATTATTAGATTAATTTTCAGTATTTTAAGAATGAAAAAATAATATTTAATTATGAAAAATGCTAGAAAAACCATTTGGGAAGGCTGCCACTTGTGAAAAATGCCCATGCAAGACTGAAAAACGTCTTTAGAGGCTAGAGAGAGGCATTTCTATAAATTCAGCTTGCACGAGAGAGAGAGGGGAGGCTACTGGTCTGATTTACAAGCATTGGAGGACCTTCTGAGGCAGCCAGGGGCAAAAGGAGACCAATCAACAGCAGGAGACAGCATCTACAGGATGTTGAGGCAGGGCAGCAGCAGTAATGGGCTGATTTTCTTCAGTTCTTTGCATCTACATGCTGTTGTGGCAGGGCAGCAGCTACACTTGACTGATTTTCAATCATTCTTCGCGACAAAACTCTGAATTTTCTCTCTCTACAGCTTTCCCTCTCATCTCCCAGCCATTTCACAGCCTTGCTCCGAAGATCTCAGCATTTGGATCCTTGGAGGCTGAGAAATTTCACATTTCTCTACTGTAAACCCTAATATGCAGCAGAAATTGGGGTTTAGCAATAGCCTCGAGAATCCTGTCAAAAATTGGAAGCTCCAAGACTTGGATTGAACAGGGCGGAAGCTGTTTTTAGCCTATTCAAGTGGAGGAACCAGCAAATAATTGAATTTGGGGCATTTTCCATCCCCATCAAAGCGGGTGAAGACCAATTGATTGCCCGAATCAAGGGGCAAATCCGATTAAAGACTTGCTAGTGATTCATCACAGCAAGGGGAGTTGGAATACCGAAAGGGATTGGGAAAATCCCATCGTAAATCAACTTATTCTTCAATAAAGCTAAAGAAATACCGAAAGGGGCGCCAATTTTGGGCCAATCGGATGTGCATTGTCCAAGATCAATAGGTAAATTTGTATTTTTTCAGATTTGCATTAATTATTTGCTGCTGTAATTAAGTTGTAATCAGGGATTTACCACCCATCCACGGAAAGAAGGCTGGTTTCATTGGATCTAGCATTTCTAAAGCTTTTATTATAGACTTACAAGAGAGCAACAAGAAGGACAAACACTGTGAGAAGGGTGCCCATCCCAAGGAGAAGTATTGGAAGAAATTGTCAAAAGTGGTGCAGCAATGGAAGCATAAACATGTGCTGAAATAAATTGCTGAACACACAAGACAAAAAGGAAAAGAAAGAGATAACACAATACAGATGAAAACTCAAGTCTCAGATGTATGCTCGGGAAATGGAATCCATATACCAAGACATGAGATAGTACAGATACAATGTGAGTCACCGGCTGTGGAGGCATTGGCACTTGCTCCCTCTTCCCAAAAAATGTCAAGTGATGAATGAGTGTGGAGGAGGGAGGCTGACAATAAATAGACCAAAATAAATGCCTAAAATATGACAGGTTTAATGCTGGCCGACTCGCTGCAAATAATGCCAATCCACAATAAACAAAGGCAAATAAAATGCCTAAAATGTCTCTGTGCCCCGCCTGTTGAACCACAAGTCCAGACTCAACCATGAGCTGAATAATTTTGCTAACACCCTCTCTCCATCATGGGTTAACTGATACAATACAATATACGATGATAATGTCGCATCATAGTACATTCAACAATGTCCATCATAGTAAAACCATGGATACCCAAGTAGTGGGTGCGCAAGCCACCACCAAGGTGCCTCAGAGAGAACCTAATGTTGATGTCGATCGTACCAGCTCCTAAAGATAGAGAAGATCATAGCAGCTCTCAATGTCTGTCAACAAAGCCTCTGATATAGCATATGTGACCATCTTGCCACCAATGCCGCAGTGCATAAATGACCATGAATTCCCCTTCTTTGGCCAGACCGCCAAAGTGTCCCCTCATGTGAGCTTCAAACGAAAGCCACCCACTCTCTGTCAAAGAACCAACCCATCATGAACCTGGATGTCAATCCTAGCTCCAGGATTTATACCTCCCAGACTTCGATCAATGCGTCAGGGATGTCCCTCTCTAGATGTAGCAATATAGATGAAGCGTAGCTGCTCCATCTCAAACTCCCTCTCTGGCACTTGAGAGTCGTGAGAGATGACTGCATCACCATCACTAGAAAGCAATTGAGGAAGGGGCCACTAAGCCCTTCCCACGATCCAAAGAAGAGGATCCCTTCCGCACCTTGGACTTTGCCTTGGCCGGAGGATCGAAATCAGAATCTGAGGCACATGATGACTCGTCGGAGGAGTCCGCATCCCGCTTCGTCTTCTGCTCCTTTTTCTTCCTAGAAGCCACTAACCTGGTGCAGTCCTTCCTTAAATGACCTTTCTTGCCACAGTGGTAACACTAGGCCTTCGACTTCTTTGTCTTCAAACCCCTCTTTGAAGCAGCAAGAGCATCACGGGGAATCGCCATGTAATGTATCATCAGTAGATATGCATGGAGCAGCCATCTGTAGAGGATTTAGAAGAGAACTAGAGAAGGGAAGGGATTTGGAGAGGGAACACAACCAAACCACGAGCACAAACTGCAAAAAAAAAAAAGAGTTCACGTATAGTATAACCCAAATTTTGATCAAAATAAGACAAAAGCTGCTGGAAAAAAATCAAGAAAACAGTCAAAAACTGCCAAAAACAGCAAATACGGCCTGATAATGTAAGCGTCCCAGCCAAGAGGAGATGCAGAAACATCAAAACACAAGCTGAAACAGATGCGCAGGCTGTATGGATGCTAACATCAGCAAAAAACGCAAGCAAAACAGGGCGCTTGGTAGGAGCAGCAGCCACCTGATCAGCAAGGGTAAAAACATGCCTGAAATCAGCACGAAAACACAGCAAAAATACAAATCCTGAAATCTGATACCATGTCAGAAGTGGTGCAGCAATGGAAGCATAAACATGTGCTGAAATAAACTGCTGAACACAAGACAAAAAAGAAAAGAAAGAGAGAACACAATACAAATGAGAACTCAAATGTATGCTCGAGAAATGGAATCCATATACCAAGACATGAGACAGTACAGATACAATGTGAGTCACTGGCTATGGAGGCACTAGGACCTGCTCCCTGAGACCAGCCTTTCTTCTTGGAATGGGTGGTGATAACCTAATTTAAGAGTTAATTACAACAATAAATAAATGCACATAAAATGGAATACACACTTTACCATAATATTCTTGGGCAGTAGACACCTTGTTGGCCCCAAAATTGGCGCCCCTTGCGGTATTTCTTTAACTTCATTCAATTGGAAGAAGTACAACTCGAGATTCTTCAATCTCCTCCTGCTAGCCAATTGCTCTTGCTGTCATAAATGACCAGCAAGCCTTTTGGGTCATTTGCCCCTTGATTCACCCAAGACTTCTTCTCCAATTTGACCCTTGGCTGTCCAAATACTGCCCCAAATCAATTTGGGATGGGCTGGCTCCTGAATTCCCTTGATAATCTTCAATTATCAGCTGTTGATTTCAATCCCTTGAGCCTTCAATCTCTGGCACAAATCCCAAGGTGGCTGCTAAACCCTAATTTCTGCTGTAAATTAGGGTTTACTGCAGAAATTACAGATCAACCCACCAAAAATGGCTGAGATTTGTTGAGAATGGCTGAGCATAGGCTGAAGGAGATGAGAGAATGCTGTAGAGAGAGAAAATTCTGAGATTTGTCGCGAAGAACTGATCAAAACCAGCAGCTGCCCTGCTGTACCAACCCCAAACAGATGCACCAACAACAATAGGAGCATCAGAGACTGTGATCTTTAGGAGAAAGTGCATCAGCAGCAATTGCCAGCTTCCCAAGGTCAAGGATATGCAATCTCCATCACCAAAATGGTCTCCAATGGCTGGGAAATGGCCCCAAAAGCTGGCAGCAACAGTCCAACACCTCTTCCCAATAGCTCCAAAATGAAAAAACGAGATTTCCCTCTCCCTTCATCCCTATTTAGCCTTTCCCCCACTTGCATGGGAAAGTTTTGCCAAGTGGCAACTTTCTTAATCCATTTTCAGCAATTTCCAGTCATTTAATTAATTTTCAGAATTGATTAATTCTGAAAATTAATTCAGCCCTTAATTCATGCCCAGAAAATTGACCTTGCCCATCCAAAAATCAATTGGCTAAGCCATTTGCAATGCAAAGTGGTCCCATGCATTAATTCACCCTTGACAAGCATTAATCCATTTAATTAATGGCCAATTAATGGTCCTAGGGGCAAACTGACACCAAAATTCACCTAGAATCTAACAAGTGTAACTTGTTACAACTTTTGCCTTTGACACCCATCTTTTTCACAGGGTCCTTCGGCCTTCAATTGTGAAAAAGTAGCTTGCACCCCACATGTGCAACACGTGCATCTATTAATTGCACATTTGATTAACCATTTAGTTAAATGTCAATTAAACATAAGCAAAGCATCAAATTTTCACGTCCTCGTGACAACTCCCTCTCCCCAGAAACTATCAAGTGATGAATGAGTGTGGAGGAGAGAGGCTGACAATAAATAGGCCAAAATAAATGCCTAAAATATGACAGGTCGGCTAGCATTAAATGCTGGTCGACTGGCTGCAAATAATGACAATCCACAATAAACAATGGCAAATAAAATGCCTAAAATATCTATATGCCCAGCCTGCTGAACCACAAGTCCAAACTCAACCATGAGCTGACTAATTTGCTAACAAAAATACCCTCAACTTCGTCCAGGAGCGAAGCCTTGGTTCATTGACAACCATGCTTTGAACATATGTTCTAGTGGTATTGGTACTTTGCTGCTATTGCCTAACCATCCATTGAGCTCCATTTCAAAAGCCCTACATGTTCCAAGTTTGGGATCTCCACTCCTCTCACTTCATGCTAAGACTATTACCCAGATTGTCTTCACTAAGCAAGACATCTTTATTGAGGATTCTTCTTGAAGGGCCATGTTAGCAACAAGTTGGTAGGAGGGAGAACTATACAAGCTCCATTTCCCTTCTATTATGTAGGGTCCTCCAAGGCAGTTCACTCTTGCCACACCCATTTCCCTATACCACCTCCCCCACAAGTTCCATCCCATCCCCCACCATCTCCTCTAGTGATCTCGTACCTCCCATCCTTTCAAAGGGGGGCGATATCAATGATATGGCTTGAGGATTTCTTGGCCCCTTATGTTTCAAAGGGAAATTCCCAAGATCGTGAGAAGCTCCTTCATCGACAAACTTCATCAGCATTGGCACTTCTTCTACCACCCTTGGATTCATTCCATCTTCTTTGGCCTTTCGCCACATCTAGAATCTAAGAAGGCGTGTCAACAATCGTGTATCATGCACGATCATCTCCTACCTATAAGCCTCAATCGGAGTCAAACAAGGACATTAGAAGCTCTAACACTCAATTTGTCATATGTTTTGATGGAGGAGTTAGCTCTACTTAGAGTATGCCTTTCTTTTTCAATTGGTTTTAGATGTGTTCACACTAGATGAGATTATTTTCCAACACCACTACTTTTTTTTTTCAATGGCAAGGGGTAACATTCACACCAATAAGGGCAACCAACATTTTCTAATTTTGATCATACTTTTCTTGATTATTTTATTGTTGATGAATAGTTGGCAAGCATTAAAGATTCCTATAGGCAATAGTTAGCCAATTCTTAGCATATTGGTTATTCATAGTTGCTCCCAATTGGATGATTATCGTTCATCTTCTACAACTTCTAGCACATTTAGAAATTTAAGATTCTCCTCTATCTTCCCGTGCTATCTTTTGTCATTAACCTAATCCGGTGCCCTCACTAACGCCTTGGGCTACATGCACGAACTACTTATTCCACTCCTAGTATTCAATTTCCATTCACATTCAGTGCAATTTATCAATTCATTCTTTTCTTTCTTTGCAATCTTTCTCTCCCCTTCTCTCTCCCTATTCGTTTTCCCTCTTCCCTTGCGCATTCTCATGGAAACGAAGTTTCAACCTCATTCCGAAACTATGACGAGGAAACAGAAGTCCACACACATACAAATAGATTATGAATCCACACACACACAAATAGATTATAAGGATAGATGTATGAGTGTATGTGTACTCATAGGACATTGTATAAGATACTGTTTTAGTCTTTACATAATTAGATTACACTACCAAACATACACATTACACTTACTACTTAGTAGCTACGAGTTGCTAGCAATAGTTAAGAGTTAGTACAACCTTCATAGTTTCGTGTTTTGTATGACTCCATGTACTTTTTCGTTACAAATGACTTTGACAAAGACAAACAATCATAAAACAAGATGAGAAGATGGATTCTCAAATCCAACAATTGTTACAGATATATCATGCTTAAAGCATGTTGCTAAGGCCATGAGGTCATACCCAACCAATGGTTGGTGACAGGAGCAACCCTTGACAAGATGGTTAAAGTTGTGGTTGGGTCAAACAATAAGCAGATGAGCACTAAGATACCCCCACATATCTTCCAACATATAATTTTCTATTCTCCTTCCTAACTAAGGTTAAAGACCCCTCTAGTAAAAATTCCATACTAACTTTTGCTATAGATCTAACGAAACTATATCTCCTTAATATGCCACAATGTTGAAACCTAGAACAAAGACTGATGAAAGGTCTGATCAGACAAAACTACCACTGCACGACTTTCAACCTAATATTGAAAGTCAAGCATATAACTTAATGTTCAAACCCTCACAAAATATAACACAACAGTCCACAAATGTAACCTTTTTCCACAAAGGACCAGTTAAGATCAAGTACCGACACCCTAGAGCACCTATGGATGCACCATGCAATCATATGTCTCGACCCCCAACTAATAATCAAAAAGAATACACACACTACCAGTTGATAACTTTTATTGCACATTTGGTGCCCATACATTCCCCAAAAAGACAAAGTGATACTTTTCTATTGCCAAAAATATACAAATTATATCATATGTGCTCATGTTTTGGACAATGAACTGCAATCATTAACTGAGAAAAGCCATGTGTATTACAAGCCTTTACAATATATATTTCATCAAACTAAATCTTATTGTGCTTATAACATACTTCCCTCTGGAAAACCTTTGTCACTATGTCAAAGACTTTAAACAAATGTCTACTGATTGATAGCATATCACAAAAAAATCATGGAGGATATATCCCAATTGATTAAGAAAGTTACCATCATCATCTTCTTCTTCTGTGAACAAAGGAAAATCCAACCATGTTTCAGGATGCATTGAGATGTTTCTGGCAAATGCAAGAACTTCATCTGTAACCCCCACTGCTTCATGAGCATGCTTTCCTTGACTAGAATCCTCATCATCAGAATCTAAACTAACAGGAAATAGACTAGAGGCCAATTTGGAGATGCCATCCAGCCCATCCCCGAGTGTCCGTGGTAAACTGATGGCTCTTTGAGCCCCAGCTATCTGTCCAACACTCTTTTCAGAATCACCGTCCATCTCCTCAAGCCCGTCCTTGCTTGTGCTTTTCTCATCATGAAGGATACTGCCAAGCAATGGTCTGAGAAATGAATTGAGGTCTGGCAGTTGCCGGGAAGTTGCAGAGTTGTCTAATTCTTCAGAGTCGGAAACATAGTCGTCGTCCTGGAGAGAACTGCTCAGCTCATCGTGATCCACTTCCTCTCTCATTACCTTCATAAACCTCGAGAAGCCAGTGGCAACACTACCTTTGAGTTCGGCAAGGTCCTTGCCGATGCCGGTGAGAGCATGTTCAGCACTCTGAGGCTGTTTAGGGGCATCCTCGGCGGAACCTTCCCGGGGATGATGTAATCTAGTTGGAATTTCTGGGGGATCATCCGATAATTCCTGCTGCGTTTCTTCCTTGGAGGTCCGCAGATCGACATCGACCAAATCGTTGCTCAAGGGACCTTCCCCGGTCTTGAGAGGATCTATCTGCAGGTGGAGGGGGGGATCATCCGGGAGGGGACGAGCGGACTCCGACTGGTCGGACTGTTTAGGGTTTGTCTGCGGGGGAGGCGCGAGGAAAGAGGCGACGCCCCAAAGCTGGCGAGTGAAGGTCTTGGTGAGCTCGGAGAGATCGTCTTTGACGCCTTTGCCGTGGCCGTGAGCTGCGCTTGCACGCTGATCGTCTTCGTCGTCCCTCGCATCGTCGCCATGGTGGCCTTCCTGAGATCGGAAGGACGCTGCGATCCCGCGCGAGAGCCACGACATGGATACCGTCGTCTGTCCGTCGTGACTCGTCTGTCAGTGAGAGCAACAGAGAGACAGAGAGAGAGAGAGGACCCAAACCGGGGAAGAAAAGTGACTATTGTCCCATGCGCATATAGCATGCCATGGCATCTTCTTCTATGCCACATATAGTTTGCGTCGGGGCTAAGGTGTGGTTCCGAGCCACCAGGTGCTTTCCCAAACCTCCTGCGTCCTTGGACACATCCGACACTTCAAAATGTTAAATTTGAAGCAAGGAGATTTGAAGCAAGGAGTATTATCTGGGGGATTGGATTTGGTATATACAATGGCCTAGCAACCGGTGGAAATTGATAAAGACTCTCTTAAAAAACACTGCCCCATTTGGATGGAAACACCAGAGTTGTCAGTGTACCTTTTGGAACCTCTTTCTCAGCATTGTAAAGGGCCTACGAAACCCCTTTATATACTACCTCTAGTTAGCCCTTGCAAAAACCATTTTTTTCTGCTCTAGGACACTACACAGAAGAAGCTGCAGTGTTTTGAAGTTGATGTTCCTTATGTGGGTGAACTACATTTTAAGCTTTCTTGGAGTAAATTCACTAGTACACACTACAAATGTGGCATGTGGGGCCACTATTCTAGGGAATGTCCACACGGAAACGAAGATGAATGTAGTGATAACCATCCAGGGGAAACAGTCATGGGCAAAGGTTGTTAAGCATAACAAGCAAGTTTCAAGTAGTGCCAATAAAAAGAGTAGTAGTGGCAAGTGGTCCAAAATAAGAAAGGCAAGGATAAGCAAGAAGTTCATCCCCAAAAGCACATGGGAAGAATGCCCCCTATATCATAAATTGTTGGAATCAAGTGGCGATACTTAAGTCCAACAAAGGTAAGGAAAATGCATTCACAAATATTAGTCATCTCCCTCTTGAGCATTTGGAATGGGAGCATCCTAGCATTGATGCCAAGCTATAAGTATTATAACTAGTTCGCAACACAATTTAACTTTAATAAATTAGCCAAGCAAAAAGACATGCAAAACAATGCATGGTTTAGCAAACATGGGGGCCTTGGAAAATGTTGAAATGACATCAAGGGATCAAATCAAGCTGGCAACACTTAATTAAAGGAATGAATGGTGAAGTGAAAATATTCATGTTTTGGAATTGGATATATAAGAATCAAGTTGACATTGTACTGACTCAAGAGCATACGATGCATCAATGGACTGGGTCCTCGTTTATTTACAAAGATTACACATGCTTTGTGGGTGGCAAGCCTAGAAGAGAATTTGGGTGTATCACTATAGTAAAAACTTTTTAAGAATCCTAATGTTGAAATTCAACCTAGATGATGGAAGAATATCACAAATGGCAATAAATTGGGATGATGTTGCTAGTACAATGAGGCTAGAAATGAATAACTGCCTCTTGGGGGGAGATTTTAACATGATTATGGAAGATGGATATGCATGGGGAATGGTCACTTGCTATGTCATAGCTTGTAAGTATTGACATTGATTTCAAATGCTCACTCTCTAATCACTTACCTATCATAATGTAGCTTAATTCATTTGAGCTAACTTGAATCATGGGTCAACACAAGTCCCTAGTCATCAAATTGAGATGCTTTTGGCAAATATAGTTCAAATATATGGCAAAGGAGGCGATTGAAGCACTCAAAGAAGTTGTCCATAGAGGGAAAGCTTACCTATCTGAGGAACAATCGCAATCTTTCTTACATATATACTCGTACCTTCTTCAGACAAGATATGACCTAACAACACACCCCTTTTTGCTACAAACACTGACTTGAAGGGATTTAAATACATGCCAAATATTCTACATCTCTGAAAACATAATCTGAGGCGTCCCAAATGCTCTCTCTTGTTACCAAACACACAAAAATCATCAATAAATACCCACATAAAGGTTGATAGATATGGCTTAAATGTCTTATGAGCAACTCCTTGAAACTCAAGAGGTCCATTTTTCAAACCAAGATTCATAACTGTGCTAACTATGCTCCCCACTATGTGATAAAGGCTGTCTTATCCATATCCGCCGGATGCATTCTGATTTGATTGTACCCTGAAAACCCATCCAAATTTTTGTACATCTCATGGCCTGGCACATCATCTAGAAGAGAATCAATAAAAGGAATTGGAAAAGGATCAGTAATAGTGGCTGCATTTAATTTCCTGTGGTCCATATACACTCTGATCTTCCCATTCTTCTTTAGAACCACAACAATAGGAGATAACCAAGTAGCCTCATTAACTGGTTTAATGAACCCAACTCGCAAAAGCTTGTTAATTTCTTCCTTGACCTGTTTAGCATAGTTAGGGTTCATTCTCTATACCTCTTCTTAATGATAGACTTATAATCTTTCTTTAAGTTTATCCTATGTTAACACACAGCTAGGTCAAATCCTTTCATATCCGTTTGACCTTTCATATCCGTCCCAAGCAAAAATATCATGAAACTCTCTACACAGCTTAATAAGATCCTGCTTGAAGTTTTATTCAACAAAAATACTGACCTTAATAGGTTTAGGCTCCCCATCAATATTCATGTTAACCTCCTGAGCTCATCCTCAACTACCCTTGCAGATATTCTCATTGTATGCTCATATCTCAGTTCAGCCTGAACAATGGCTTTCTGCCTCTCTTCATCTAGTACACCAGAACTGTCCATAGAACTATACACAGCAGTCTGCTACTTTTCAAGCACTTCTTGTTGAAAAACTTCAGAATGACTAATTCTTTGGTCCTAAATTAATTTATTATGCTCATCCCCTAACCTGTCCTAAAATTTAGGATGCTTCTAACCTTCAAGAAGGCTTTCAGAAATCTGTCCTGATTGGTTTTGGACTGCAGTTTGAAATGCTTGGTGTTCCAAAGCTTCACTTTCTACATTTTTAAGAGCATATTGATACTCTTGAATAATACTTTCCACATCTATTTCAAAGATTGGAACGATAGAAGAATTTTCTTGAAGAAATAATTCCTCCTCATCATCTTCTACTGCAGCTGCAAGATTAATAGTTTGAGCTACAATAGGTCTAGAGGAACTCTTTAAGATAACCTTATTAACTGTAGATAACCTGATTTCCTTGAGTCCTCTCGGGATACACATGTAATCATTCCCCCAATCCTGCTTCAGTTTAGCCAATTTAAACCATGGTCGTCCCAAAAGAATTATATAAGAATCCCCAATCTGTGACATTCTCAACACAACAAAACTCACTCTAAACTTCAGAACAGCCACTCAGATTTGTTGATTCCTTAAAATACCCAAGGGTTGTAACCTCCTCTGATCTGCCATCCTAACCTAAAATGGGGTTAATAATAACTCCTCTTACTTGGTTGCCAAATATGTATGTTCTGAGAGTATATTAACTCCTGAACCCCCATCCAATTAAAACATCATCATGGTTTCTTCTTGCATACTTGACTTAAATGGTAGGCACAACTTCTTGTTGGGTTGGTATAACTACCTGACATTCAGGAACTGCTTGATCTTGAACTAATGTACTTTGAAGAACTTCCTGTTACTTTTGCCTAATATTTAAAAGTAACTTCTCCTTAAACCCTAGTATCAAATCCACAACTTCTTGTTGGGTTGGTATAACTACCTGACATTTAGGAACTGCTTGATCTTGAACTAATGTACTTTGAAGAACTTCCTGTTACTTTTACCTAATATTTAAAAGTAACTTCTCCTTAAACCCTAGTATCAAATCCAAAATTTGTTCCAAGGTAAAATGCAAATAACACTTTGCTAAAGCTTGAAATAGCTCTTATGAACCTCCTTGTTGTAATTTACCAGCAACTGTACTATCAGGGAATTGTTCCTAATGATCAGGAAACCGATTCTGCTCTACAAGTTGCTCTTGCAATTCAGGGCTCTATATACTTGACTTCCCTACGTCATCAATTTGTTCAGATTCAAAATTTTCAACAAGTTTTTGCAACTTCGTAACCTGCTTTGTTGCCTTTTTCCTTGTCTTCTCTTGCTCATGCCAATCAAGCTTCATACCATCTTAACCTAGGCTACATCACCGACATCTGTTGTGCCATCCTAACATTAGGATTGTACCAACAAGTCCTAGTATCATGGCCCTTTCTCTGACATATCTCACAATACTTTTCCTTATTCTTAGTATCAGAAAGATCCAAATCCTTCAACTTTTGTTAAATTCGCTTATCCAGCTTGCTGTCCTCTACCTTTTTCTTATCTTTATCCCTTACTTTCCTCTTTTTAGTCCTGGTTGATCCTGATTTCTTATTTTTCCTTGTATGCTTACTTCTATTGGACTCATCATCATCAAAGTCACTAGAATCATCATTTGAATATGAACCATAATCAATGTCCTCATCATCACTATCTATAGTAGTTGAATCTGAACCTAAATCTACGTTTGAATCTGAATCTAAAGAATCCTCGTCCTTACTGGTCTTTGATCTAGAGGTACCAAGTCTCCTCTCCACTCTCATAGCAGCCCTAATCAGTGTATCCAATGTATCATTTTGACCCATCTCCACATTGGCAACGGGGTTCCTAATCTTAAACCTCAAGCCCTTCATAAAATAAGTGATATGCATTTCCATTGAAGGTGCATCATCAGTATCCAGCCTGTTTAACAATTTCTTAAACTTCAGGGCATAGTCTTCCACCAACATAGTCTTTTGCTGAATCTTTTTTATCTTCCTTAAAATATCTCTTGGAGTTTTGTCCTTAAGAACATGCCTAAAAATGCTATTTTTAAAGCATCATACGTATTGAAAGCTGCCATACCATAACTAGCAAACCAATCCATTACCTTTCCTTGCAAGGTGGCAGCAAACTGCTGCTTCTTAACCTAATCCCCATACATCTGGTTGAATCCACTAGCTGTCCATCTCATCTCGAATTGTGCCACATGGCAATCAGGGTCTTCCTTCTTCTTACTTGCAAATTTAGATGCTCAAACCTTCGAATTAACAAGTTGATTTGGATTCATTAGGCATTGCCTCGTTGGCTTCCTTTGAGGTGGTAAAGGATTAAAGTTCAAAAACCTCCAAGATGGGATTCTAGCACTTCATAACAAAACTGTGCTCCCCAACACTAAATGTTGTAACCTCTCAAATACCTACCTAGGAGGGGTATCCAACTAGTCAGGAAGCAATATCCCTTCATCATTTGGCAAATTTAGAGAATCTGCTGAAGTGGCAGGTGAATGAAATGTTGTCAAGGTACCTGCAGAGATACCCCCTTTCAAAGAAGGCTACCATGTAGCAATAAACTGCTCTTCATCCAACCTGTCCAGGCCTTCTACTCCACTCCTATCATTCATCCCTGCAACTGGTTGTTGCTGTCTTGCAAGGGCTTCCCTGAATTCTCAAGATCGACTCTTGGTAAGGATAGGGTTGTATAAATAAGGATACTTGTCTAACATAAATCCTGCCCATATAAGGCACCAGATCCAATCTCAATGCCATGAGCATTTTGGCTGCCTAATCCAGTACTTATTGATTCTTGGCATGCGCCTTAATCAAGGAATGATTTCCAAGACACTTGCAGGATCGCCAAAGTGTTCTAGGTGTCCAAAACCAAAGCAAAGAAAATATACACACATGATTGTGCTAGAATACATAAACATAGGCATAATTCATGCACAAACTCCAATAGCCATAACCAAAAGCATTTATGATTTCATAACTCATACACAAAGACTTAAACACTTAAAGAATATGACACAGATATTGAGATCAATCCATAGTGACAATCAAGACATGGTGCTGTCCATTCTCTGTATTCCCAATTCATATGGCTCATCATCCAGAATACAACCGCCTACATAGCAGAATCGGTGCCTAATATACAGGTAACATGTCTCATGACATTTATGGACACACTTACATAGGCTAATCTCCAACGACTATATTCGTATATTAAAGTAATAAACTAAGGCAACTATTGGGATTCAAGTCCTGGGGATTTGTACCCCCTAACAGAGGTAATGCAAGTGCTTGATATACATGAATAAGTTTTTGGATTCAAGTTCAATCTTAGTAACTCCAGCCTTATATAAGCATCATAGAGGATGATCTTGAGGCACTTGGCAAGAGAAGCAAAGTGATAACAGGAGGAAACATATCTCAATATGTAGGCTTTTTGTTAGGATTTAGGTTGGCATAAGGTAAAGCTATCAGAACCAAATGGATCATGTAGATCAAGATTGGGAAGAAGGTAAGTAGTTGGGGTAGGATAACATGGCCTTTACACATGAGATTAAAAATACTCTATCTTTTTATCTTCGTGGAAATAAGATTCTATAAGTCTCTAATCCTCTGGAACAAAAGCTCTTAAAAGCTTGAAACTCATTAAAGTCTTCTTTTTATGGAAAAAGTAAGGGAAAGAAAGAAATCTTGCTCCAATCTCAACAATAGAGCTAGCGAAACCTCAAGACATAGGTGTTTTAAAACTAATGGATGTTAAGGCAAAAGTTGTTGGAAGTAGATTGAAGTCACCACATACATTTTTGTAGCAATCAACCATATGGGCAGAGATGATGTTCGAAGAGCTAGTGGCATAGAACAAGAATTTTTCCTTAGGCTAGAAATCGGATGGCAAAGAGGCAGTTGCCTCATAAGCAATCAAGAAACTGAAAGCTTCATGTCTAATAAAAAACATATAAGAGGATTTAAAAACAATCATTAAAAAAACCAAACTTGCCTTTGCTGATAAACAAGAGTCAACAATGAAGAAATTATATTTTGGACATGGGGACTTAATTCAACTCAAATAAACAAATGACTCTAAACAAATGCTTGAAATGCGAAAAGAGTGACACAACTTTGTACCTGCAAACTGAGTAAGAAGATAGTTAGTAAGAACAAAAATATGTGTCTTACATCACACGTGTCATCTGTCATGCCTATTGCTATTGCAGTCACTTAACACAAGACTAGACCACCTTATTTGAAGACATGGCTATCAAGAATGTGTGCTCCCAAAGTTGCACTCATAGTTATTAAGCCACAAAGGGAGGATAAATACATGCCAAGACTTTGCACTGCAGTTGTATATAAATAGTTAGCCCATGATACTTGAAAAGAGAATGGAACTAGAATGTTCCCCTAGTACATTAGTGTGTGAATACCCCAACTATGAAAACACACTTGTTATGAGCATGAAAAAGTCCTTTATCAGAACACTTGCATAGTAGTAAAGAGCTTTTATGAGGATTAGATTGCATGCATGTTGTTGAGACATAAAGCCCATCTTATTTTCAACAACAAATAATATAGTTACAAATTGCTATCAAAAGAGTAATCAAATATGTATATTATGTTGTGAGTGCATACTGTTTATGATAGTAAATGTGAAATAATCTCTTCCAACATGCAGTAAAGCCTTGCCAATGTAGGTGGGTCGATACCTTACGAGTATCACCATCATCCTAATAGCAAAGATTAGTTTAATATTAGGTAATAATATGAGTTATTATGTATTGGTATGTGATTGTAGCTATTAGTGTTGAATATAAACATCGTCTTTATTGGTCATAACATTGGTCGAGTATGCCGGCCATTTTGTGAAGCATTAGATGTGGGTCCTACCTGATATCTCAGATAAGATATGGTTTGTAGATTAGAGGGATGAGTTGGATGCTTTATAGTGGGATCAAGCATGAAAAGTACATGTAACTAGGCTGAATGATACTGATTCTTAACTAGTCCTATTTGTGCAATCGCTACTAATAAGAATATGGAAAAGCATGGAATGATGAATCAAATGCGATTAGGGGAGATGAGTGCTAGAATGAATTGGGCATGGACTAGGCAGAACCGTGCATGAACTAGTAACATAAAAGGATATCTTAAACTGGATAAGCCAAAGTGGTAGTTTGTAGTAATTACTACAAACGTGAGCTTAATCTAATGTGGCATGCTCATCGACTTTACTACCGTTATTATTGCAAAATTCATTCCAAGACTGCATACGCAATATACATTATGGTAGGGCCAATCATGATGTGGACATTGTGTTGCAATGTACACAGGATAAACTCAATTATGCATTGATAGTTTAGTAGCAATATATATATTATTATTTCATTTGGGCAATTACTTAAATTTAACTATCTAGAATAAGACATGGCCATAGCTAGGAGGTCTGAGGGTGGCACTAATATATAGACTACCTTTGCCACTCAATAGGCTATTATGAGGGTACAACGGCTCCTTCATTGCTTGAAGGTGGTCCCCCCTCCATCAACATGATGCATGAAAGGGGTAGAGACTTGCTTGTTGCTCCTCATAGGAGCTATCATAAGAGTAGAGGAGAGGGAATGGGGGACCATCCTATTTTCCAGTTATCCTCATGGCACACATAGTGCTCATATAGAGGACAAGGGGGAAGATTTGGAACCATATTTTATGGCTATAGGAGAGCATAGTTCAATGACCCCTTTCTTTTTTATAAAATAGAAAAGAAAAGTTATCTTTTTATAATACAATCCTCAATGTTCCCTAGTTATCCAATGTGCCATTATGGGTGATCTACCCTTCTAAAGTCAAGAAAAAACAAAACTTTTAATTAACAATTCTAAGTATCCTTGAGTATGCATCTTTTCTTACCCATCATTGTTTGAGATGTTCATGTGCATAGAATACTAATTTTTTAATTCCAAATGAATAAGTATTAGATTTGTGTGTGTATGTGATGTCATGTGCTAGACTTATGAGGAGGCTACATGATAGTGTGTTGTACCCAAGGAGATATAATAGAGTAGATATTCCCTATATGAGATAGTGAGAGGTGCAATTAGGTACCCAAACTAAAGCAAAAAATAAAGAATTTGCGATAAGAATGAAGAGCTGCCAAAGTTTTTAAGCAAAAGAGGGTGGCCCAAAATGCATTGGAAGCGTTCATTTGTCAATCGGAGTTCATTAGATGACCCATTTAAAGAGGTGAAACTTTAGCGTTACAAAGTAGCTACTTGATCCAGAAGTTGAAAACAACATCCAAGAGGCCAACTCAATAGAAAACAATGCTAGGAATGTGGATCTGCTTTTAGATATTCAATCCAAGCTCATTTACCCCTTTGATTTTAACAAAACCAACAGCGTGAACATAAAGGGGGTGAACTAGATAATCGATAATTAAGCTTAAGAAGCTTAAAACAAGCAAAAACTCAATGATTTGGGTTTGGGGGGGGGGGGGGGGGAGGGGGTTTGTATTTTTTTAGTGCACCCCCTCAATCCTCATGAAATGGATTTTTGCAATTGTACAAATCACAAGAAGAACTCTTGGCCATGAGATGCTAAATTTCTTCGCTTACCTTACCCAAGACCTGACACTTCTGAGGGCTATGCTTCACTTCAATACAATCTAAACTTCTTCAAGTGGTTTAATCCACGGTCATGTGACACAAAACCTAATCTATCTCTTGATTTTTCCCTAGCATCACCTACTCCTTCATCTAAGGATGCAAAGTAGAGTGACCTTCCCATGACCTTCCCTCACACTACTCTAGCAGAAAATAGCAATAATCCTAACGATCTAGGCTAAGAATCCATACCTCCTAAAGGAACCCTTAACAAAGGCTTTAAAGGAGACAAATATTTGTTCTTAAAGACATGTCCACAAGGTACCAGAGATACACATGAGTCCCTTAACCCCAAGAATCCTTCCAAACAAACCTAGGATCTAGGACCACAATTGCCATCGACTGCTACCAATACCAAACCCACTGACCTGGTAAGTACTTCTTCCATCAAGGTATGGAACGACAACATTCCCACTTCCTAGCTGTGACTAAACCCAACTTAGTCAAGAAAAATACTCATAATACCTTGGGAAAGAGTGATACTAGCACAAAACCAATGAGCCCAAGTGAGTTAGTAGCTCTCAAGTCAACCTCAACCCAACCAAAGCCTTCAGCTCAGTTGAAACCTAACTTGTGGTGGTTAAGAAAATTAAAGGACATTGTAGCCTAAATCACCTAGAATGAACATCAAACAATGATTGATTATTACTGAAAATGATGCACTCTATCAAAATATCAAATTTTATTGTTTCTCTCTCCTCTTTCTATCTTGCCATAATGGTTGTTCATGTGGGCTGAGAGGGAGAGGGGAAAGGGGTGCTAGAATGTGGAGCAAAGGAATGTGAAGGCTGTTAACGATTGTGTGGAGCATCAACGGGCTGCCTAAGTAACTTCGAAATCGTAAAAAGCAAAGCAGTTTTATGGAATATTTTATAGTAAGTCTTGTTTTATTTAAAAATAGAAAAATTAAATGGCATATGTGCACATAAAACATTGATGTTGAGTAAAAACCACAAAAATATTTTTCAAAATATTGATTAATAATAAAATTTGGTTTTTTAAAAGTGTTCATATGCAAAAAATTGCGAAAATGGAGTTTTGAGGAGAATTGAATGATTAATCCCAATGTTGTGAAATAATAAATATATGTTTGTGAAATTTTTGTATGGGTTCCACAATATGGAGATTGCTTCAGTGTGGCCTCATATTGTGTGTTAAGGTGCATTCCTATGCGGTTTCCCTCATTTTACTATATGCCTAAGAATATGACAATGCTTGCCAAATCTATTGATAGTAGGGGGTGGTGAGAAGGGGAAAATGAGATTAAACGTCCTAGTTTTTTTATCATTTTCATATGCATATAGGCTAGTTTTTATGTAAGAAAGCTAGTAGCATGGGTTTTCTTGGTGCTATTTTCTACATTGCCACAATACATATGGTGAAAAGCATGAAAATATATGATTGTGCACATGAAACACGATTTTGTTTTTCTTTTGTTTGTAAACTTTAGAGCATTCCACCTTGCATGGTAAGAGCATAAAAGAATGGTATCAAAATAAACCTCTTGGATGCATAGCAATTGTTTGAAAAAACCTGTCAAACCACGTGGAGTGGAAGAGGATCCTTAGCTATAGGTTAGCATGTTTATTCTTGGGGGGAAAGTTTATGTAAGGGTATGAAAAGTCTCCTGGAACGATAAATATCAAGAGAGAAGTTTGTTATGATATTTTATATGTTTCAAATAGTGTATCTTGGGGCTAACCCTAGGGTGTAGGAGAGCCATAGGGGCCACAACAATTGGTTGGGGGTGCCCTTTATGTATGTGATTTGAGGTGAGACCGTCACCTACATGTGGGAAACTCCTTTGCTTAGAGTTGAGAGGGATAATTAGTTGGACTAAAATCAAAAATTGCATTTACAAATCAACAATTAGAAGAATCATTTATAGTACCTAGATGTTCCTAGTTGCAAGATTGCGTGGGGTCATTTACTATGTTTAGGAGCCTGGCTAAAGTCATTAGAGCCAATGTCGAGCCCATTTTAGGTCATGATAGATGGTGCATTTGTTGAGAGTCCTTAGGATTCATGTAAGGTTTTAAGACTTGGTTCTTGAGTGTATGACTCTTCGCTCGCAAGAAGCAGAGAAAGAGCTATTAAGGCAAGAACATGAGTGCATGCTAGAGACCTCTTGAATTCAACGAGAGTAATATGAAGAATGGCTAAGGAAACACAAAGAATTATTTCACAAATACTCCTTAGACTGTAATAGTCTAGTATCTCTTAAAGTTAGGGGGCTTATAGTCCCTCATCTTTAGTTGAAGTCGAAACAAAGATGCAAAATTACATGTCAAATACTTCCAAAAACTTATGTTTAACTATCAAGTCAATGAGAAAGCACATCATTTGATGTTTTCCAACATGAATTTGAACGGAAATGTAGCCTAGTGGTACTAACAACTTGTGATACATTTGATTGCCACTAGAAAAGCATTCTACACTACGTTTCATAGAGAGTTTTCCCCTGAAAAGGGGAGCCAAGATTGGCCGCATGTCCTAAATGAGACTCAACAAGAATTAAATGAGAGTGTAAAAGAGTATGTTCAAAATCTATGCAAGGTTTTCCAATGTTTGGGTAATACTATTCAATTACCCCTTGTTGCTTAGTTGCAACTTTTTTAAAGAGGGTTGGATTTCACGATCCAACTGCACTTGGGCAACATTGTACTAAACTATCTAGATGTGGCTATAGCATCAACAGAGAGAGTCGAGTCAAGAATTTAGGCTACCTATGTGACAAGAGGGCAAGTCCTCTGAATTACTAGGATGGTGCCAAATGTGGTGCTAATAGGATATAACTCAATACCACACCACCCAATAATATCGTGTGTCAAAGTCAAGGGACTTTGAATCATGGGTTTCTTCAATTACCCTCGCATGTAGGGCCGAATGTTACCCAACTAAGATCCATGATGTTTATGAGTCGAATGTTACCCAACCAAGATCCACAATGTCTATGATCAGCACGCAAGGTCCCACCATAAACCAAGGATCTGCAACCACCAACCCCTTTACAGATTGTAAATCTAATGCGGGGGTGACTCTTGATGCCATTGGTTACAAATTCTCTTCATCAAATATTGTTGAGAAGGTTAAGAACATGATGAAACATCACACCAACACGATTACTGAACAATATCAGCAAATTGGTGTGGATGCCAATTTCCTAAAGCATCCACAAAATTTGATGGACACTAGGAAGCTTGATGATATGGGTCCATCAAGATTACATTGTAAGTTATGTGCTGGTCAAGACTTTCATCAAACTATCCCAATGTTAAATATGACACACATGGGATGTCCAACCACTTAGCCAATACTAGTTGGAGCAAGATTAGTTCCCTTCAGTAAGAAAGCAGACATCCAAGTCCTATTCATCACTGAAGATAAGGAAACAATCTTTAGTAAGATGAGGGACTAAAGTAGATTTTGTGGAGAGAGGCTATTGTGGAAGATTTGCCTAGTGGCAGTGGCATAAGTTTGATGAAAGGTGAGAAGGATCGAAGCTTGTATTGGCGGGAGAGCAAGAGCAAGAAAGAGAGAGACAAGAAATGGGAACTCCAACAGTCACAATGTGTGATCGGGCCTTCCTTTATTCAAACTGTCACTAAAAGAATAAAGAATAAAGTGATGGTGACGGGCGCCCGCCACCTGCAGTGTGCAGTGGCGGTGACTGTCAGTGTAGTAATACGCGGGCGGCTAGGTAGAGGCGCCTTTACCCCCAACAACCTCCCACTTAAAGGCGAATCTACCCTAGTGAGGAGTGAAAAGAAAAAAGAAAAAGACAGTACAACATGTACACATGTACAACAGGATGAGGAAAGACATCATCTCATCCCACGCCCATCAACCTCCTGAGGAAGGCAAAGCGCTCTGTAGAGAGGCTTTTTGTGAGCAGATTTGCAGGATTCTGCTCAATCGAGATCTTGACAAGGTCAACAGACTTGTCCTCAACGACCCCACGTATGAAGTCATACCTCACCTCAATGTATTTCATCTTCCATGGAAGACTAGACTGAATAGCACTCATAGAATTCAAATGCAGTGTATGGATAGCATCAATACCAAGGTCAGCAACCAAATGACCTAACCAAATGGCCTCCTTGCAAGCCTCAGTGGCTGTAACATACTCGGCCTCTGTAGTAGAAAGGGCCGTACATTTCTGCACCCTGGACATCCAAGAAACAGCACCTCCAGCATAGGTGAATACATAGCTGGAAGTGGACTTCCTACTAGGTGCATGTCTTGCATAATCAGAGTTAGTGTACCCCACGACTCTTGTATCCTAGTTGCCATAGCATATGCACATATTTGTAGTGCCCTTCAGGTACCTCATGATACCCTTCATGGCATCCCAATGCTTCTTGCCAGGTGTAGCCATATAGCGTGCCACAACACCAACTACAAAGGCAATATCTGGACGAGTGGCGATCATGGCATACATAAGACTGCCCACTACGGATGCATAGGAAATCTTGGCCATCTCAGCCCTCTGCTCATCTGTCTTCTGTGGACAATTAGCGTGTGATACCTTCACATAAGAATACAATGGACAGCCAATAGGCTTTACGTCCTGCATGCGGAAGCGCTCAAGGACTTTATGAATGTTCTCCCTCTGTGACAAGTAGAGGAGTCCCTGACGCTTGTCACGTCTAATGCGCATACCAAGTATGTGAGAGGCATGTCCCAGATCTTTCATCTCAAAGCTCTTTTTGAGCTGAGCCTTAAGAGCATCTAGCTCATCATGAGCTTTCCCTGCATATCATCCACATAGAGTACCAAAATCAATAAAGAACCATCACGGGCTTTCTTCCTGTAATTTTGCAAGCTTGGAAGATTATGTCTAGCTATGATGTTGTGTTTCATGAGGATAAGATTCATAGGCAACCTAAGCAAGTGGTTGAGACATGTATGATGATCTTTTAGGAGGAGCCTCCTACTATAGTAAGAAATGGTGGTTGAGATATTCATGGTGATCTTTAAGCAAGAGAAGGGAGTTGATTTTGATTATACATTC
Organism: Lygodium microphyllum; assembly: GCF_053477565.2. Taxonomy (NCBI): domain Eukaryota; kingdom Viridiplantae; phylum Streptophyta; class Polypodiopsida; order Schizaeales; family Lygodiaceae; genus Lygodium; species Lygodium microphyllum. The sequence goes on from NC_141143.1 coordinate 97,128,564, forward strand.
TCTATGATGGTCAAGATGACTACCCTACACTTGGTATTAGCCTTGTTTGCATAAAGGGATCTAGACTTGTACCAAATGAATGTGAAAATGACTATTTTGCATGGTAACTTTCATGAGGACATCTATATGCAATAACCTAAGGGTTTTGTGGAAAAGGATAGGGAACACCTAGTGTGCAAGTTGAAAAAAAGTATGTATGGACTTAAGAAGGCACCTAGGGAATGTTATCATAAGTTTGATGCATTTATGCAATTGCATTCTTACTCTCACAATGATATGGATCTATGTCTTTACACCAAGAAGGCTCATGATGGCAGTCTTATTATTTTGGTGCTTTATATCGATGATATGTTGATTTTCTACGAGAGATCATGGTGAGCAAGATGCTTTGAAAAATCAGCTCAAGAAGAGCTTCAAGATGAAGGACATGGGGAAAGCCTTACACATGCTTGGTATGCACATCATGATTGATCACTCTAAGGGACTCATATACTTGTCCTAGAAGGAGCACATATAGAAGGTACTTGAGCGATTCCATATTCAGGATGGTAAGTCTATTGGTTGTTCTTTACCTTCTCATGTGAAGGTCTATTTAGTAGATTATCCCTTGTTAGATGATGAGAAGGCTGAGATGGCCAAGATCTCGTATGCATTCATATTGGGTAGTTTAATGTATGCCATAATAGCCACTCAACTTGATATAACATTTGCAAGGGGAGTTGTGGCTCATTATATTATGACACCTAACCAACAACATTGGGATGGTGTGAAGGATATCATGAGATATCTTAAGGACACTATAGATATATGCATTTGCCATGGTGGCCAGAATACTAGAGTCGTGGTTTACACTAACTCAAATTATGTAGGACATGCAGGCAATAGAAAGTCTACCTCTAGTTATGTCTTCACTTTCATTGTAGGTGCTATTTCTTGGATGTCTAGGGTGTAGAAATGCGCAGCCTTGTCTACCTGAGGCTAAGTACATTGTAGCCACGAAGGCTTGCAAGGAGACCTTATGGTTAGGTCATTTGGTGGCAAATCTTGGCATCACTGATATGACTTCTACATTGTATTCAGACTCTATGAGTGCCATCTAGTTGGCACATAATCTACCTTGTCTACTATGATTGAGGCTAAGTGCATTGTAGCCACAAAGGCTCGCAAGGAGACCCTATGGTTTGGTCGTTTGGTGGCAAATATTGGCATCACTGATATGACTTCTATGTTGCATTCGGACTCTATGAGTGCCATCTAGTTGGCACATAATCTGGTCTTTCATGCAAAGACCAAGCATATTGAGGTTTGTTACCACTTTATTAGAAAGGTGGTTGATGACAAGCAGATAGAGCTTATCAAGATCTTGATTGATGAGAACCTTGTAGATTTACTTATGAAAATTCTCCTAATGAAACAATATGACTTTCTCAAGAAGATGATGGATATAGAATGAGATTATGTCTTTCCTCTTCCTATTATACTTTATGTATATGTTGTACTTTTCTCTTTTTTCTTTCACTCCTCACTCATACACATCAATGCTAAGCATCAACACATACATGTAGAAGACCCGAATAGCGTGTAGACATAGAATACATAAAGCTTTATTATAATATGCTTGCCATATAAACTCCGCTATAGCAAAAAAAGCTTTAAGAACGTAGCACAACGAGCTCAAAACAATCCCAATAGCATCTCAAGAAATCCACATGACATTCTAGTATCAATACATGAAGTGTATGAGCATCTACGAATCCTAGACATTGAAGAGTATGCTACCCCAAAACTATATACAACATGTTTGTTGTTATAAATATATAGCAATGGCAGAGGTTGTACCACTCCAAAGGGTTACCAAATCTAAGCAATGATTCTAGGACAATGTCCAATGAGTGGCAAGTTCCCAAGAGCTGAAGTAGGAGCCCACGGCAAGGTGAGACTAATCAGAGACACAAGGGATTGAAATCAAGCATAGCCTACATGACCAATTTAGGAGCTTGTAGTGTCTAATATCTAGCTTGAGGAGCACTTGGAAAGGATCAACCAATCCCTGAGAAGACCTAGAGTAGACTTGGAACAAGCTTGGAGAAGAGGAAAGCTCAATAGATCTACTACATACCTTGAAGGGATGAGACAATGGCTGCCATGAAAATAGCGAATGAAGCTTCTTCATAGGCTGAAACAAAATGCCAATGAATCTCCTCCAATGCCCACTCTAACACTAGTTAAGAGGTGGGAGCAAAAGTGGAAGCATGAGCGGAAGCAAGAGAGAAGCAAAAGCTATGGAGGTTCAAGCAACATAGCAAAAGAGAGAGACAATATGTGGGAACTCCAACCATCACAATGTGTGACTGACTTCCCCTTATTCTATTGTCATGTAAAGAGTAAAGAATAAAGTGACAATGCACCACCTATAGTGTACAAGTGTGCATATATAGTGTACAAAGTAAATATAGTGCGGGTAAGGCACAAGCACCTTTACTGCCAACAAGGTGGCCAAACCCAAGGTAGAAGAGATCTGCAAATCTTTTAATGGAGATTCATAAAAGTGTTTGCACCAGGAGCCTAGCTTTCAAATCCACGAGATCACTTAATTGTCCTATTTGGGACAGTTCCTCACTTCATCTCAATCTTCTCGGAAGAGTCTTCACCTCCATCAAGCTGGAATACTTCAGCTCGCCTCAATCTTGTGTTTTCTCCAACACATGGGCAAGGCTCACTCTTTAACGCTCCTCTCAACTCAACATAAATAGATGGAGAAGAAGATGCGTTCATTGACCCCCACTAGGTTTATCACCACAATGCCTTTGCAATCTACCCCTCATTGCTTTCATTCTTGGGGAAAAAGTGCAACCACATCCAATATGTATCCTTTAAAAAAAAATTAACTCATTAAATAAAGTCATGCTAACTTAGGGTGACATCATCATTATTTTGAAGGTTGGGCTTTTTAGGAAAAATGTTGACCAATTTTCACACAAGGAAGAAAATGGCCTGCTCAATGCTATAGAATCATCCTATAATTATCTATTGCACACCACCTTCAAGTCACGCTAGAGCTATCTCACTTCTCATACATGAATCTCTCTCGTGCTTCATCAATCTAAGTATCCATCATTACCAAACCCATTTTCCACCTAATGTATGAGCATGTGTATGTTGGTGGCACCCATGTGTATTACATAAAACCCTACCTATCTCCTAAAATTCTCTCTCTTTGTCTACACACACACACACACACACAATACATACATATATACTGACATATATGCATGCAAACAAACACTCATACACTAGTAAATGCTCTTAGCATCTTCCTCTTTTTTTAAAATTAGGAATTATGCCAAGATATGTACAATGGTAGGTCCACACCTTAGATTATCAAGGACAAGTGTTAACCTTAAGGCTTCACATTTTCATTGTAATGAATGAAGCTAAGAGAAGAGAGGAGAATGAGCTAAAGAGAGAGAAGAGAGGGAGAAGAAGAAGAAGAAAGACTAGAAGAGGAGAGAAAACGAGAGGAAAGAGGAAAGAAAGAAGGAGGAAGCCATGGAAGCTAGAGATGAAGTTGAAGAGTAAGTTCTTGATAATATATGGATGCCCTAAACTAGGTCTCTTACACCTTATATACCCCAATTAGTGTGACTAGGTGTCTAACCCCTAGCTCTCATGTATCTCACTCATTATATTCCATCCCCATCTTGAAAGTTTTTTCCCTAAAAAATGAAAGACACCTAGAGGAACTTAATAGAGGGGTCAAGGAGTGGGATGCGGAGTACTACTTTGATCCACATTACAATAAAAAGGGTGAAACTCTTCCACGTAGTCCCCTAAGGTGCCAATGAAGGGCTTCAGCTGGTTGACATGAAACACATTGTGAATCTTGGTGATAGGGGGAAGCTCTAATCAATAAGCCGAGTCACCAATTCTCTTGAGGATTTGGTAGGGGCCATAGAAACAATGGGCCAGCTTGTTACTGCTGCCTTCTTTGAGAGTGGGATAATGGGACCTAGGCACTTTCAAGAGGACCAACTCTTCCTCTTGGAATTCCAAATGCCTTATTTTCTCATCGGCATAAAGCTTCATGTGGGTTTGTGCCTTTTGAAGATTCACTTTGCATTCCTAAAGTAGGGCATGCATATGATCCAACTCGGCTTTACTCTGAGGGTTGATCTTATCATTGAACAAGACTGTAGGGAGGAAAACCTTATACCTGTATAATGCCTCAAAAACCAAGTGGAGCCACATACCCCAAATGTGTTATGTTTCTTGGCAAAAGTGTACGTCTCAAGCCATTTATTTATGATTTTTTTTTTGCTATCTACCTATGGGTGGTATGCAGTGGATGGAGCAAGCTTGGTGCCCATAGACGTGAAAACTACTTGTCAAAAGTTGCTCATAAACTTGGCATCCCTATCATGCACTATGAATTAACTTGAATACACACTCCATAAATTGAGTGGCCACCTGAGAGTCAGTGTATTGGGTCTTAGTGGGGATAAAGTGGGTAGCATTGGTGAGGTGATCAACTACCACATATATAATGTCCATCCTTTCTTGGTAAGGGGGAGTCCAGATGAAGTCCATGGTAGTATGTGTCTATTTCCCTTCAAGAATAGGCAAGGGCTACAAAAGGCCAGTGGGTCTAAGCATGTTGTCCTTGTTCTACTGGCATGGAACGCATGTGATCACAAAATCCTTGGCATCCCTCCATAAGCCTTTCTAGTGAAAGCTCTTGCCAATCCTATTGTACGTTTTGAAAACACCCAAGTGACCTGCAAGAATGCATCTCTTCCATGATCTTCTATGTCAAGGAATAAGTGTGGGGGATGATAATATTGCCATATGACCAAACAAGGCCATGTTTGAGTTTATATTGGGAGTTTTAAGCCATTACCCCATGCTATAATTTTTGGAATATGTGGTTTAAGTCCTCATCCAACAAACGAGCTTCCTAAAGTTCCTTAATCCAATCACTATCAACACAGAAATGGAGGATACTCTGCATACTCACATTTGTGAGAGTAAATTAGCCATGATGTTATCTTTGCCCTAAGTGTGAGAAATATCAAAATCATAGTTTTGCAAGTGGTCATAGGTATTCATTTGCATCTCCTTATTATTAAGCTTATGGCTCTTAAAAGCAATCACATCATGCTCTTGCAACAATACATCACCAATACCTCTACTACACTAATATCGCACTGAATGATAAACTCCTTGGAGAAATCATGGCATACAAGGATAAGGCTAAAGTAAGTATTTCCTTCAACTGTGTAAAGGTGTGATCAATAGTAGTATCCCAAAAGAATGATTCCTTCTTTAGCCAATCAGACAAAGGTGCTAAAATGGTGGCATAATTGTTAATGAAGCATCTATAAAATGAAGAGAGACCAAGGAAACCACTTAATAAAGTAGTGGTGGATGGTGTGGGCCAGTCCTTTACACATTGCACCTTCTTAGGGTCAACATGTATGTTATTTTTGTTAACAATGTGTCCCAAGTACTCCACTTATGTCTCCATGAAGATACACTTACTTTCCTTAGCAAAGAGCCGATGCTCTCTCAAGATATCAAACACCCTTCTAACGAATTACCATCCTTAGGAAGCTGATTGGCGTTGGATGACATGACATATTTTCTCATATTATTGTAAGTACATTTAAAATTTGTCACTTTTTCATTGCTCTCTTCTCACCAGGACACTTTCATCTTTAAGTGGAAGGTCGTTGGGGATAAATGTCCATGTACCTAACTACCCATGTATTCATTACACTGATAATATATATGCACTTGTACACTGTAGGTGGCGAGTGCCCATCACTATCACTTCAATATTTATTCTTTCAGTGACATTTGAATAAGGGAAGGCTAGTCACACATTGTGACTATTGGAATCCCCACATTCTTTATCTCTTTCTCTTACTCTCTTAGATCTCCCACCACAACTCTTGCTTTTACTTGCATGCTTTCACTCGGGGTTTCTCCCTTCAACTTGCACGAGGATATCTATATGCAGTAGCCTAAGGGCTTTATAGAAAAGGGTAGCGAACATGCTAGTATGCAACTTGAGAAAGAGCCTTTATGGCCTTAAGTAGACACCTAGGGAATGGTATCATAAGTTTGATACTCTCACGAATCCATAGGGCTGTACTCATAGTGATATAGATCCATGTCTTTACAAAGAAAAGGGCTTGTGATGATAGTCTTATGATCTTGATAGTTTATGTTGATGGTATATTGATTGCTGGGAGAGCTCATGATGAGCTAGATGCTTTGAAGACTTAGCTTGAGAAAAGCTTTGAGATTAAGGATATGGAGTAGGCCTCACCTATTCTTGGTATGTGCATCATGTATGATCACTTTAAGGTACTTAAACGATTTTATGTGTAAGATGTTAAACCTAATGGTTGTCTTTTATCTTTCCATGTGAATGTGGGTTAGGTCAATTGTCCCTAGTCAAATGAGCAGAAGGTCGAGATGGCCAAGATCCCTTATGCATCCATAATGGATAGTTTGATGCATGCCATAATAGCCACTTGTCCTAACATAGTATTTGAAATGGGAGTTGTGGCATGCTACATGGCTATACCTAGTTGGCTCATGAAGGGTATCATGAGATACTTGAAAGACATTGTAGATATGTGTATTTGTTATGGTGGCTAAGATACTACGGTGATAGATTAGATTGACTTCAACTATGAAGAATATGTAGATAGTAGGAAGTCCACCTTTGGATATGTCTTCACTTTTGCTAGAGAGGTGTTGTTTCTTAGATGTCTTGGATATAGAAACGCATGTCCTTTTAACTATTGAGATATACTATGTTGCAACTAATGAGGCTTGCAAGGAGGTTCTATGGTTAGGCCAAGACCTTGATATTACTTTAACTAGATTCAGATTTCATGAGTCCTATTTAGTTGGCATAGAATCCAATCTTAGATGCAAAGATAAAACACATGGAGGTGTGCTATCACTCCATCAAGGAGGCGGTAGAGAATAAGTTTCTGATATTGTTAAGAGTACAATAATCCTGTAGATTTTCTCACTAAAAGTCTCTTTTTCAGTATATTGCTCTTCATGAAAATAATCATCAAACTGACTGATAAAAGCAAGAACAGTTTTTCCGTTGCGTTGCCCATTAAAAGTATGAAATTTGAAATTTCTTTCACTTATCTTGGCTTCTTTTCGAGAGACTGTGCTTCGAGTGTCGCGTCAATCATACGTCGAATAACATCTTTGGGTTGTGCTCCTTGATCGACAATGTATCGTTGAAGTGTAGCCAGTTGTGCTTGCAAATTTTGAAGTGCTCTTCGCTCTTCTTGAAGTTGCATCATGATTAGGCCCAATTTTTGCTCCATGGTTGGTTCCGATAAATCACATTCGGCCATAAAATCTTCCATGTTTTGACCGGACATCCTACAAAATCTCAAACAACCTCACATACTCAAAATGTCATTAGAGGGAGGAGCGTAGCTCAAGTTTGGGTTTACAAGGTTTGCTTTTAAAAAAAAAAAAATGGCTTTTTGCGATCTTGCTTCTTTTGTGGGTACGATAATTGATGACGGTCGAGAAATAGTCTGCATATGTCAGTTTGCTTGTTGGAAATGAACTCTGCCAAAGTGCAGGTGTGAACAGAGGCTTGTTGAAGTTTTCAGGAGTGGTTCGGCAAGAGCTCAGTGTGAACATCCACTAAGAAGGAGATTAAAGATTGAATTGAAGACTTTGTGTAAACCTTAAAAGCTTTAAGCTTAAGGAAATAATAACTTTAATGAATCGTTAGTAGCGCGCAGAGGACAAAAGGACATCATTGTCAGATTTGGCTTCGTTTAGTACATCCTTCCACTGTCGACGTTGAAATTGGAAGCTTAAGCTTTTTCCTAAGCTTATTAAGCTTATTAAACTCCAACTAAATGATCTTCCTTCTCTATTCTCTGTTAACCAAAGAGACTTACAAAGGATCTTTAGAGGTGGTCCCCTCCTTCTTAGGAGCGGTCCTTCGTGATCTAACAGCACATTAGGGGGTTCTTCACTGCCAGGAACATGCTGGTATTGACGGTTCGTAGCGAGACTGCCTGTAGAGCCTGTTCGTTCCAAGAGCTTCGCCTTCGCGTAATATGGTAAGTGATTGGAAGCCTTTGATCATCTCAGCTTTGCTTTGGTACCACTGGTGCATAAATTAGATGTTGTATATGTGCGTAGTGAACTCCGGATGGGCCCCAAGAATAAAGAACTCTACAAAAGCTCATAAAGCAAGAATAAAGTTTTGCACGATATAAGATAAAAAGACAAATTGGGTACAATCTCCCCCCATGCCTTGTATGAGCGCTCCACAAGGTATGTATTTATAAATTTATTAATCTCCAAGCTAAAAAATAGCCCAATTTACAATTAGCATACTTTGGCTTTTGTGTTTACTTTTGTCCAAATAAAGAATAAAGCGGTTGGGCATCCCAAAAATCGAGCTGTGCCCAAATATAATGTCCAATAATTAAATATTTAAACCAAGTGCCTATGCGCATACAAAATAATAAATGTTTGTCAAACGCTTCAATAAATAAGCACACCTGAATAAATATTAGCACCATGCCTTTAATGATAAGGTGCAGACGCATCAAAAATAATAATTCCTTCTAGGTAATCTGAATACATGCCACTGCCTAGTGCTTCCCAACGCCACCATTGCCTGCTCTACACATCAACTGAAGCATTCACAATTGTTGGAAAATAATAAAATTAAACCGACAAAAGTGAATACCTAGCAATCTTCAACTACAAAATAAATAAATAGGTTGGAACTCTATCCTAACCTTAATTTAATACGAGTGCACTCTAAATGCATAAATGTCCATTACTTTAAATACGTATTTTGCTGAATCACACGCCATGGAATCACCCATGTGCACATTAAATTAACATGACACCCGAAAAGGATAGGCGTCCCCGGCAACTTCTCGCACAAGGAATCCACCTTGTGTACAAGTCCCCGCAAATAAATATAGTTTTACAGAATCCACCGCAAAACCTCACCGAATCCACTGTGGAATAAAAAACTCACGAAATCCACCATGGTCTCACAAAATCCACCGTGGAATATGCCTCCTGGCATCAGTAGGTTTTCTATAATTTTGTCTTTGAAGGGCAGATCACTTGAGAGTTATGGGGGATAAGATTCATAATGCCTATGATAAGTAAATACTAGCCTCTCAAATATATTAGTTGAAGCAACTCATGGACTTTTGTATGAAGGGGGAGACTTCCATGTCCACCTACTTAAATGAGTTTCATTCTATTTTTAGCCATTTGTCTTTGTAGGGATTGACTTTAAGGATAATCTTCCTCCCTTGTTC